>NC_133405.1:144400728-144749062 GCF_047511655.1 Castor canadensis
TATTTAGTTGTGGGGCAGCAAGATAGTCCTGAAGAAAGAAACATCCTCCAGTTCTCATAACTTTCAGAAATATCCCTGAACATTCAAAAAGGATGAATAAATAAATTTATGTAGTTATATTATTTATACTATACATGTGCAAATATTCATCTAAGCCTGGAATCAAACCATTTTACATATAAACACAGAGTATTTGGGAACCAGTTTAATAGGCATTAAATTTTCCAGAATATGCCATTCTAGAAGTAAAATGAGTACTTGCTTTCCCAAATGTTAATGACTTTTTCAAAAGTTGTTCACCATTTCAGAAAATTGTAGCAACTGTAACAGTGCCACTGTGGCATTTAAATCACAAATGCAATGATTCTTATCAATCCACACAAGATGATTCTGCCTTTACACACCAGCTTCTGACTCCTTTACTAGGTCTGCCAGTGTGACCCAGGGACATATTCACATATTCAAATGTCATTGCTTTTTATGTCCCCCTTTATATTGTACATAGGGTATCTTGTTGACTTTTAAAAGTATACAAAGACATAGTGCAGAGACTGCTATTTACTCACCAAAATCCAGTTTCTTCTCTGCTTTCCAATCACATAGATCAACTTCATGTCCTAGTTGCCCTCACATGTAGATATGACCTTGTAACAAGTTTAGACAGACAGCAGGAAGCAAATGCAATGAGCATTGTTTCCAGACCTGGATCATGAAAACCATCTTCACATGCATCCTTCTGTCTGACAGAATTGGGAACAATGACTAGGACAATCCAGGAAGCCATGTGTGGAAGATTCCACAGCTTCTGTTAACATGTTTTTCTATAAGAATACCAGGAGAGAAATTATGTGTGAACATATGCACCCATTCAGTTCTGTTAATTAAACAAGCAACACACTTTTATTGCTTTTGAACTATTCTAGAAATATCAGCCTATTTGTTACAGTAGGTAAACTATCCTAATTTGGGAAGTGCTAGGTCTGATAGCACTTCTCCCAGCCTGCTCCTGTGTGTCAGGAAGGCCATACCCTGTGGGCTGCAATTGCCGGGTTTCCACACCACCTAGCTTCTTACTCAAGGATTTCTATATTTTCAAAATAAAAATATACCCTGTTGAAGGTAAAAATTTCAAAAATGAGAATTATAATTAAAAGACAACCCACATACTTTATATTTAGAGTCATTAAGTGCCTTCTTTGAACGTAAGCCAGATTTATTTGACTATGAAAAATGTCCATAGGTCTCACCTGGTCACAAAGTCTTGGGATGCAGGATTACAGTATTCTGCCAAGAATGCTACACTGGCTTGCAACAATGTCAGAGTATGTTGGAAGTTTTCCAGTACAGAGGACTTTTTAAAAGTTCAGCTGTATTTTTTTCATTTTAACTTTATATATAATAAAGGCTACCTGCGAGATTTTAAAGCAAGTCTGTCAAGCATTAGAATTCCCAATTTCTTGGAGAAATAATAAAGTAGATATTCATCTACTCATTCAATACACATTAAATACTTTTATGGTAAAGACTGCATTTATAATTGAAAAGTAATCAATGTCAGAATCGTTTAAGCATAAAGTCCTCAAAACTTTGATTACCAGACAGTCACTACGATTCCCTAAAGTTTACTGTGATAAGAGAAAAATTTGGGTGGTAGTAAATCTTGAAGATTACAGCCGTACTTCTATTTCTGAGTGTAGCACTGGCATGTCCATAATGACATTCATTGCATTTGTCTTGAGGCTGGTTAGTAGCTATTTTTCCAGTCAATCATGAATTTGTTATTGTCATCACTGGTCATCTGGGTGTGTGCATCTCCTATAATTGCTCCTGTGGACAGGAGCCATATCCCTTCTTATAATATTGAACAGGGCTCTGTCTCATGTGATAGAATTGTTTTCTTACACAGCCCAAAATTTATGTGCCAGTTAACTAATTTCTGTTTTTGACTAGCAAAAAAAGTTGATGGTTTTATCCATGTCTGTTTTAGCCAATCTGAACTTTCTTTTTAGCCTCCTAAACTTTTCTCACAGTCTGAAAAGTGAATTATGAGAAAGAAATAATGCCATGAGTATAGGTTATGTTGTAGATTACTTGAAAGGACAGAAATAATTTCAACTCAAATTGAAAGCAATGAGTATTTCAGAGGAATTCATACTGATAAATCCAGAGACCAAATTCTCAAAGGCTGGTTTCACTCTGTAATCATGATTTGATGTGGGTTTTCAGCAGTGACTACAGTAGTCATATAGATACCACCTATGGGGGGCCACTATGACTGTAGTTAGGTATATTGTGGATAGAATCTAACTGAATGCTGGAGGTTTTGAACACCTGTCATCCTCAACCATTCTCCTAGATTTATTTACAGGATTAGGCTTTTGGGCTCCCAGATTACAATCTGGGTTGCCTAACAAAGCCTAGAATTTTCCCTCTAGATCGTCCCATGAAGGGAGAGTGAGATAATGCTGTTAACTTTCCCTTGGGAGCAAATAGACCACTCCTTTTCTATCCTCAGCATTCATCATATTAGCTTGATTTTCTTCCTTTTGTGTTCTACATATGCCATCACGACTATCTTTTTTTTCATTAAAAAATAAATAATAAAGCCTTTCAGTAGGTGACTATGCCAAGAAAGCAATAAGATATGAAATAAAAAATATCTTGAAAAGATGCAATTTAATAAATGTGTAATGAACTCTGATTAATGCTTTGATTTGAAACTTGTTATTGCAGTGAAGACATATGAAATGTAAGTTAATCAAGATATGATTTTTACTGTAATTCCTGTAAGTTAAAAAGTTAAATTTAAAAAATTTTGTTTTGTTTTGTTTTTCTGGGAGAAGGAAGTACTGAAGGGCTACTTTGCTTTTCTGAGGATCATATTGAGTCTTCTGAACTTCATTCTGAGTTCTCTGAATTCCCAGACAGCCCACTGCACACAAAACCCTGTTGCTGGGGCTGATTGTAACTTCCTGAATGTGTTGTGCATTATGAGTTATCCAGGTCTAAGTGCATGACTGGCTGGATTTAAGGTGGAACAAAATCCCTTCCCACATGGCAGGACAAACAGAAACTCAATGTGAGTGACGAAGGTAAAGTAAAAACTATCTGAGTCAGCAGAGGAAGTTGAACATAAACTCTGCATCTCTCAGTTTCTTTAGACACCTAGTCAGCCCCTTGGACTATAAATCCTCAAATAATTCACAGTCCATGGTAGTCCAGAATGGATATAGGACCATTTTGTTATCTTCCAAGGTTCCATTTTTCTTCCTCCTCTGAAATGATGGATTAGAGATGTGGCCCATAAACATATATCTATTTATGCCTTCAAACTGACCTTATAAATTGACCACACTAGTAGTCATTGTTGAAATTTAAGGAGAAAGTCCTTGCATCTCCAAGTTTCAACTTTTAATAGGAAATTTCAGCATTTCAAATTGATTTGTCTTAACAAGGAGAGATTACTAAAGTCATTAAAAGGACATACTCTATGTGAATTCATTGAATCATATTGATTTCCTTATTATTCATAGGAGGAAAGAAAGAGAACTTTTGCCACCTGTAAAATAAGATTACATATGTCTACTTAGCATGACAGAATAGAGGATTGTGTGACATTACATATGGGAAATTCCAGACCCCACTGGTACATTATATACACTCAAAACATGATGGCTGCTTTTGTAACTCTTTGTAACTAATAAAAGGATGCTCTAAACAGCAGTTGACTCCTTTTTAAGGTTGTTATCTAATTCTGATTTTATTAAAGTTTTAAAATTATAGTGTTTGTTTAACTTAAAATTATGAATAGTGGAATTTTCTTATAGTCCATTTCTTTCTGGTGAACTATTTGGGGAGAAATAAAGAGAAGTCTTTTTTTTTTTTCTGTTTTGCTGGGCGTAGGTACATTGAGCATTTACAAAGGTTGTTACAATCTATCAAATACATCATACTTACATCGCCCCCCTCCACTTCTCTCTCCCATCTCCTCTCCCTTGATTCTGGGAACAGTTTCAACAGGTATCATTTTTGCATTTACATACATGTGTATAGATTGTTTACACCATATTCATCCTCCTATCCCTGTTGCCTCCCCCCTTCCACCAGTGCCAACTGGCCCTCCCTCCTTGGGGGTGTATAAAACACCATCACCTTGGAAGATATAAAATACCTTCACAGCACCATCTAAATTGCTATTTGATTGAGTAACTGGCTACCGTAGCCTAGCCAAGTTGATTCATAAAATTAAAAATCACAGACTTCAACTAAACATTTATGAGACAGCTTCTTATACATTCAGCGCCTGTAACCATTTATTCTGTAGTTTTATGCTTTTGTCTCTGTATTAAATTATGAATTTTAGCAAAGAGTGGTAGCATGCACCTATAATCCCAGCACTCAGGAGGCTGAGGCAGAGTGATCACACAATTGATGCCAGCCTAGGCTACATAGTGAGACCTGTCTCAAACAATTGTGGATTTTTTTCTGATGTGTCTTTACATGTACTAATTCTCTTTTCAACTGTATGTGATTTCCAGTTACATGGTCTACTGACAAATACTCTATAACTTTTTATGATTCCCATTTCCTGGTGACCTTTTCAAACTTCTGTCTCACAGTTTTCACCGTACAAGCTATTTATTTTGGGTCTGGGTGCAGTGGCTCACTTCTGCAATTCCATTTACTCAGGAGGCAGAGAATGGGAGGATTGTAGTTTTAGACCTGCCAGACAGAAAGTCAGCAAGACCTGCTCTGAAGCAATAAGCCAGGTGTAATGGCAAGTGCCTGTGATCCCAGCTGTGCAAGAGGCATAGGTTGGAGGATCATGGTCCAAGGGCAGACCTGGACAAAATTACAAGATGCTATCTGAAAAATAACCAAAGCAAAACAGGGTTTGTGGTTTGTGGTGTGGCTCAAGTGGTAGAACACCTACCTAGCAAACATGAGGCCCTGAGTTCAAACCCCAGCACCACCGAAAAAGGAAAAAAAAAGAAAAAAAAACCTAGTTATTGAAGTACATGTTATTTTGATTTCTCAAGCTCTTATTGGCCTGTTTGTGTTCTATTGTTTTTATAGAGATTTTTGGGTGGTCTGGTATTGTTTTCTGGTTGTCTGTGTGTGCCAGGTACTGTACTGGAAAAATTATTTATAGAAAACATTGAAGGTTAGGATTACATTATCTTCCTCCTTGGGTGATTTTTATTTGTTTTTCAGATGCCTGGATATGAAACAGAAGGAAAGCCTGAAATAAACCATTCGCTTGCTTTTAATTGTCTTTAAAAATCGCTAATTTTGGAGGTCATAGAGCTGAGAAAAATATGTCATTAGTCTCTCACTATCCTTGCTATAGATCACACCTGTGATGTGTGGGCCATAATAATGTTTGTGTAGGTTACCTCTTAGGGACTTGAAAACTGCTTTTGTTGACAACAGTGTCTCATCTCTTGGGCCTCATTGGGCCCAATCACCTCACATCATTGGGTATCCATTGTGACCTTTTTATATTAGAAGACACACAAAACAATACCACTGCCACTGTTTGAACACATGGCCTATGAAGAGCTATGAAGACTGATTACACATGTGTTGACCTCTGAGCACTTCACCTCCAACACCTTCACCTTTCCTACACCTCAACCCATCCTGCGTGTTTATTCTGTAAATAAATTCCCTGAACCCTGTTATTGGGTAGGTGGGTTTGAGACTTGGTCTGCCATGTACCTCAGCTTGTTTTCCTCATTGTTTCAGTGATTGGCAATACTTCGTGGTAAGTAAAATGACCTTGGTTTGGTAACAGGTGTATTTCCTTTTGAGATAATCTTCACACAAGTTTAAGTAATGAAATATCCTGGGATATCCAGATGGGAGAAAATGTTACAAAAACTCTTTCAATTTTGTGTTTTACTTAGTATTTAAAGAACTTTGTCTCAAAGTAGGTTTTGGTTTATTTGTCTAGGTTTATATTCTAGCATACTAAGACTTTTGCTTGTGTCTTTTAGCCCTTGAACTCTATGAAAAGTTCATCTCAATCCTGTCCCTTCCTCTTTTTAAGCAGCCAAAATGTGGCCTTCAGTGATTTTCTCACATCACCATTTTTAGTACGCTGGATCACCACCTTGTAGCTGCTAAAAGTCTTGTTGAATCTAGGATGCTTTTTCTATTTGTTCGGTTTTGTCAGTGACTTCAGAGGATAGGGTGGTTCAAGTTACCTCGTCCACAATTACCAATAGTGTTGATATAAATACTATCTTATTTGGTTTCTTCTCCTCCTCCTTATTCTTTTTCCTCCTTCTTTTCCTGCTCCTCCTCCTGTTCTTCCCCCCCCCTCCTTTATTCTTATTTGTTGTGCTGGGTGTGAGTACATTATAGCATTTATAAAGGTTCCTACAATGTATCAAATACATCAGATTTTAATTCCCCCCTGTACTTCTCTTCCCATTCCCCCTCCCCTGATTCCTGGAACTGTTTCAACGGGTCTCAATTTTGAATTTACATGCATGTATATACACAGTTTGCACCATGTTCATCCTCCTACTCCCTTCCCTACCACCTCCCCCTTCCCACTGGTGCCAACAGCACCCCCCTCCCCCTGTAGCACCTGTTCTCTGATATTGTAAGAAAAAAACATAATATATGAAATGAGAAACATAATGTTTTGCTGGTTTGAGATAAAGGTAGCTACACAGGGAGTTTCCTTGTGTTGTTGCAGCTCCAAATGATTCACCTCTTCCAGTCCTCTTCACTCCTCCCCAGTCTGCTTCCCATTGTAGTCCCTGCCAGTTTAAAATTTCTATATTCATTCCTGTACAGTGAGCACATCAACCTCATTCAAATTTTTGGTTTCCTTCCCTTGCCCTATCCCTCCCTCACTCACCCTCCCCTTAGTGGGACCCATGTCCCATAATATTGTTGCATTTGTTTTAGGTCTACAATCCACATATGAGGGAGAACATGTGGCTTCTGACCTTCTGAGCCTGGCTAACTTTACTTAAAATGATATTCCCCAATTCTATCCATTTACCTGCAAATGACAAAATTTCATTCTTCTTTGTGGCTGAGTACAATTCCATTGTGTATAAATACCACATTTTCTTAATCTGGTCATCAGTAGTGGGGCATCATGGCTGTTTCCATAGTTTAGCTATTGTGAATAGTTTTGCAATAAACAAGGGAGTGGAGGTGCCTTGTTGTAACCTGACATATATTCCTTTAGGTATATCCCTATGAGTGGTATTGCTGGATTGTATGGCAGATCTATTTTTTGTTTTTTAAGGAGCCTCCATACTATTTCCATAGTGGTTATACTAACTTACATTTATACCAGCAGTATATGAGGGTTCCTTTTTCTGCATCCTTGCCAACACTTGATGGTAGCTATTCTAACAGGAGTGAGGTGGAATCTTAGTGTGGTTTTGATTTGTATTTCCTTTATGGCCATGGATGATGAGTGATGAGCAAGTTTTTTCATGTGTTTTTTAGGCATTTGGACTTCTTCCTTTGAAAAAGTTCTCTTCAGTTCAGTTGCCTATTTATTTATTGGCCATTGATTTTGGTGGAGTTTAGTTTTTTGAGCTCCCTTTATATTCTATCTATCAGTCCCTTGTCTGATATACAGTTTAGCAAATTTTTTCTCCCATTCTGTGGGTGGTCTCTTCAATTTAGAGACCATTTCTTTTGTTGTGCAGAAGGTATTCAATTTCATATAGTCCCATTTCATATAGTCCATCCTTTCTGACCTGCTTGTGTTCTACTGAGGAAGTCCTTACCCATGCCTATTGCTTCCAGTATATTCCCTGATTTTTCCTGTATTAGCTTTAAGGATTTGGGTCTCATAGTAAGGTCCTTAATCCACTTTGAGTTTATACTTGTACAGGGTGACAACCATGGATCTACTTTCAGTTTTCTATAGGCCAACTTTCCTCCATCGTATGTTTTTGGCACTTTTGTGAAAAATTATGTGGGCATAGCTGTGTAGATTGAAATGTGGATCCTCTGTTCTGTTCCACTGTCTTCATATGTGTTTTTGTGCCAGTACCATGCTGTTTTTATTGTTATGGCCCTGTAGTATAGTTTGAAGTCAGGTATTGTGATACCTCCAGCATTGCTCTTTTTGCTGAGTATTGCCTTGGCTATTTGCAGTCTCTTGTGTTTCCAAATGAACTTTAGGGTTGATTTTTCAATCTCTGTGATGAATGTCATTGGGATTTTGATGGGAATTGCATTGAACATGTAGATTGATTTTACTATGTTAATTCTGCCAATCCATGAGCATTGGAGATCTTTCCATCATCTGTAATCTTCTTCAGTTTCTTTCTTCAATGGTTTGCAGTTTTCCTTGTAGAGTTCATTTACATCCTTTGTTAAGATTATTCCTAGGTATTTGATCTTTTTTGAGGTTATTGTAAATGGAATTGTTTTCCTGTATCTTTCTTGATCATTCATTGTTGGTGTATAGAAAGACTACTGATTTTTATAAGTTTATTTTTTAGCCTGCTACTTTGCTGAAGCTCTTTATGGTATCTGGAGTTTTTGGTAAGTTTTTTAGATCTTTTAGATATAAGATTATGTCATCTGTGGATAGGGATAGTTTGACTTCTTCTTTACCTATTTGTACTCCTTTTATTTCCTCTTCCTGCCTTATTGCTCTGGCTAGAAATTCCAAAACTATGTTGAATAGTAGTGGAGAGAGTGGCCAACCTTGTCTCATTCCTAACTTTAGGTGAAATGGTTTCAGTGTTTCCCTGTAAAGTATGATTTTGGCCATAGGTTTGTCATATATAGCCTTTATTATAGTGAGGGTTATTCCTTCTGTTCCTAGTTTTACCAGAGCTTTATCATGAAATGGTCTCAAATTTTATCAAAGGCTTTTCTGTATTTATTGAGATGATCAGATGGTTTTTGTCTTTGGTTCTGTTAATATGATGTATTACATTGAATGATTTACATATGTTGAACAATCTCTGCATCCCTGGGATGAAGCCAGCTTGGTCATGGTGAATGATCTCTCTGATATGTTGTTGGCTTTGGTGTCCTGTTTTTTTATTGAAGATTTTTGCACCAATATTCAGTAAGCAGATCAGCCTATATTTCTCTTTTTTGACTGTGTCCTTGTTCTGTTTTGGGATGAGTGTAACACTGGCTTCATAGAATGAGTTAGGTGGTGTTCCATCCCTTTCTGTTTTGTAGAATGTTTAAGGAGTGTTGGTATTAGTTCTTCTTTAAAGGTCTGGTAGAATTCAGCAGAGAATCCATCAGATTCTGGACCTTTCTTTTTGGTGAGACTCTATTGCTTCTTCAGTTTCATTGCATGTTATAGATCTGTTTAGGTGATTACTATCCTCTTGTTTCAGTTTTGCATGGTCATATGTATTTAGAAATTTGTCCATTTCTTCTAGATTTTCTAATTTCTTTCAATATAGATTTTCAAAGTAGTCCCTGATGATTCCCTGGATTTTCTTGGTGTTTGTTTTTATCTCCTCTTTTTGTTTCAAATTTATTAAATTGGGTCTTTTCCCTCCTTATTTTAGTCAGATTTGTCAGGGGTTTGTCAGTCTTTTCAAAGAACCAGTTTTTTGTGTCATCGATTCTTGCTTTGGTTTTTTTTTTTTTGTCTCTCTCTCATTTGTTTTAACCCTTAATTTATTTTTTCTTTCCTTCTACTTGTCTTGGGTTTAGCCTAATCTTGTTTTTCTAGTTTGAGATGTATCATCAGTTTGTTTATTTGAGATCATTCTGTGTTTTTAATATATGCACTCAGGACTATAAACTTTCCTTTTAGGACTGCCTTTGCCATATCCCATAGGTTCTGATAGGCTGTGTTATCATTTTCATTAAATTCCCAAAACTTTTTGATTTCCTCCCTTATTTCTTCTATGACCTACTGATCACTGAGCAATGTGTTGTTCACCCTCCGACTGTTTGAGTATTTTCTGCTGCTGCTTTTGTTGTTAGGTTCTAGTTTTATTACATTGCGATCATATACAATGCAGGGGATTACTTCAGTTTTCTTCTATTTGTTGAGACTTGATTTGTGCCCTAAGATATTATCTATTTTGGAGAAAGTTCTGTGGGCTGCTAAGAAGAATGTGTATTGTGCTGTTGCAAGATGGAGTACTCTGTAGATATTTGTCAGTTCCATTAGATCTATAGTGTCATTTAGTTATAGTATTTCTTTGTTGACTTTTTTGTCTGGATAACCTATCTATTGTTGATAGAGGGGAATTAAAATCTCCCTCTATTGACCCTCATTGTTGGGGTCTGTATGTGGTTTTAAGTCCTTTGGTGTATGTTTAATGAAGTTGGGTGCACTGACACTGTGTGCATATAAGTTGATAACTGTTATTTCCTCTTGTTATATTGCTCCTTTTATTAGTATAAAGTGACCTTCTTTGTCTCTTTTGAATAATTTATGCTTAAAGTCCACTTTATCTGTTTTCTGGGGCCATTAGCTTGGTAAATCGTCTTCCAGCTTTTCACCCAAAGCCAGTGTTTATTTTTGTCAATAAGGTGGATCTCTTGTAAACAAAAGATTGTTGGTTCTTTCTTTTTAATCCAGTTTGCCAAATGGTGTCTTTTGATGTGGGAGTTGAGTCTATTAACATTCAGTATTAGTATTTAGAGGTATGTGGTGATTCCTGCCATTTAGTTGTTTTACCTGTTTAAGTATTTGAGTGTGTATAGCTGATTGAATGCTACTCTCTGAGTGCTTGCCTGTTCTCATGAGGTTTCACATTTCCTGTCCTTTCATGGTCATACTTCTTTTTGTCTTCTGTTTATAGGAATCCTTGCAGAATCTTCTGTAGTGGTGGCTTGGTGGTTATATATTGTTTTAGTTTCTGTTTATCATGGAAGAATTTCATTCCTCCATTAATTTTCAATGATAGCTTTCCTGGGTAGAGTATCCTAGGACTGAAATGGTTTTTATTCAGGTCTTGAAACACATCACTCCATGCCCTTCTTGCTTTTAAAGTTTGAGTGGAGAAGTCTGCTATTATTTTGATGGGTTTGCCTTTATATGTTATTTGTTTTTTTCTCTTTTACAGCCTTCAATATTTTTTCTCTGTTCTCTGTGTTGTTGTTTTAACAATAATATACCATGGAGATGTTCTATTTTGGTCAAGCCTATTTGCTGTCCTGGAGGCTTCCTATACCTGAATGGACAACTGTTTCTTGAGATTTGGGAAATTTTCTGCTATTATTTTATACAAAATATTACATATCCCTTTGACTTGCACCTCTTCTCCTTCTTTGATGCCAATGATTTACAGTTTTGGTCTTTTGATGAAGTCACTGGGTTCTTCCATATTCCTTTCACAGCTCTTGAGTCTTTTGTCTAAGAGTTCTTCTGTTTTTTCTTTAATATCTATTTTATCTTCAAGTCCTGAGATTCTGCTTGTTCTAGTCTGCTGGAGTTTCTTTCCCCCATATTTTTTATTTGAGTTATGAACTTTTATTCCTTGGGTTTCTCTTTGATTCTTTTTTCTGAGGTTTTCCACATCTTTGTTAAATTCCTCTTTCATATCTTGCATTGTCTTCTTTATCTCATGTACCTTTTTTTTTTAGTCTCCCTTGTTTCACTTTGGAGTTTGTCAAAGTGTTCTCTGAGTTCATTTAGTTGTTTCTATGTCTTGTCAAGTTTTTTATTTGTGGTTTCTTGGTATTTCTTGAGTACATTTTGTATTTTCTCGTTAAACCTGTCTTGCAGTTTCTCTGTGAATTTCTCAGTGATCTTGTCCATAATTTCCTCTTCGAGAAATTTTTTCATGGGCATCACTGAGATAATTGGTGATATTTATCATTGTTCTGTTGAGGCCAGAATCTGGGTATTCATTTTCTTCATTTCTCACTAAATCCTCTATTGAATTGTTGCTCTTTTGGGGAGTAGGATTTCCTGGCCTCCTTCTCCCCATGCTTCTATGATGTGCTGTGCTCCTATGTTGTTGAGTGAGTTTAATCACTTGTTATCTTCCCCTTGACTCAATTAATGTGCTATGACTGACTTAGGTTGATGTGCTATTTCTGTTCCCTGACTAGGTGGTAAAAACTAGCAATAACAAATTCACTGATTCAATGAAGGACCAGCTATTTACAAACTATGTAGTGAGCCCTGTGATGATATTATCTATAAGCTGTGGAGATTGGGGAGATAATAGTTTGAGTAGAGGTGGATACTTAGGTATTTTAAGAGCTGGTGCTGGAGAAAGGGGCAGGAAGGAGGGATGGGGGAGGAGTGTGAGATGTGGGGGTTCTAGGGTACTAAGTCCCTGGTGTGTGTTGAGGTGTAAATCAGTTGTTGTGGAAGAGAGTGCTATTGTCAGGGTTGCTGAGAGTTAGGAAGGATGGGGTACTAGGTAATGTTGGTACAATTGACTATTCAGTAGGTGGTATGCTTTAAGGGGGTTGAGATAGTTGGGGGAGAGGGAAGGGGAGGAGAGGAAAGTGAGGAGGGGAAAAGAAAGGGGGTATAAGATGGAAAAATCTGAGAAAGGAAAAATTGGGATAGAAAAAGGAAAGTGGGGCAGTAGAGATCTGAGTGAGTTAGTGTTAAGACAGAATAGAGAAGAGAGTCAGGTAACAGTAAGATAGAAGAAAAAAATGAAGAAAATAAAAGTTAAAAATTAAAAAACATAAGTAAAGTAAAATAAAAATTAAAAAGATGTGTATGTATATATATGTATAAAATCAGTTCAATGAATGTTCTGGAGTCTTTCCTTTGATTTCAGGTTGAGGTGGTGACACATTTATTTTTTATGGGGGCTTTGGCCAAGACTATCCCTTGGTTGGTATGTTGGATTGCATGCAACGAGTGTTGCTCTTCCCTATTGGACAGCTGTGGGGATGCTCAGCTCTGGGTGTTTGAGCTCAGACTTCCTTAGTGGAGTGGGCCCTCTGGATAAGGCATGTTCTCAGAAGTGGTCCCATGAGTGGTTGGTGAGCTATCACCAGCTCCTTTCACTCACAGGGCAAGACTTTGAATTAAAGATGAGATTTTCTCTTGATGAGACAGTCAGTTTCTGCTCACTCCTGGTTTCTCATCTGGTATTGAGTTGCCCTAGCCCCACATGGGCTTTTTCAGCCCTGTGTTCTGCCCCTCCAACCCAGGCAGAGGGAAAATATTCCCTCCATGTATTTGGCCACCAATTTTGTCCAGAGGGGGTGCAATTGGCTCCCCATCTGTGGTAGAATGTTGGATCCCTCCCAGTGTGTTGTGCTTACCTGGCAGGTTAGCAGATTTTCTTGGTTGAGAATGGATCAGCTACAGGGCAGCACAGGTAAGCAGCTGACAGAGATTTTGTGTCTGCTTGTGTTTGGCAGGTCCTGATCTTCCCAGATGCTTACAGCAGCTCTCTTTCTGTGGAAAGTTTAAAACTCTTGCCCCATCAAGGTTTGGAGACAGAGCTGCACAGGCAGGTGGCAGCCAGGTGATTATGTGTCCACAAGTATTATGGTAGGTCCAGGTACTCCCAGATGCATGCAGGTCTCTGCCATTCTTTGCATTGTGTTTTAGCTTTACCGACCCAGTTGGGAGGGAGTTCAGAGAGAGAGAGAAAGAGAAAGGGAAAAAAAATGCATCAGATCAGCCAGGGTTATCTGACTCTGTTCCTAGCTGTTCCCATCCAGCAAACAGACAGGTGGGTTGGCAGCAGCTCTCTGTCCCTGTGCTGGGCTGTTAGGTGCTTTAAAAAGTTAGTTTGAGAGTTGGTCAATGAATATGATGTGCCCTCTCTGTGATGGCAATATCTTGGTTGGCAGAAAAAGCAATATTACCCATTCCTTTCTGCCACAAAATCTGGAGTAATTGTTTGAAATTAGGCAGGTCAAGATTCCAGGGCCTGTCAGCTATCCCACATCTGAGTCAGGTAGTTTTAGAAGGCTGGGAATAGGAATCTAAGGTTGAAAATTTAGTCAAATTTCCACAGACCAAGAAGACAAAAGATAACAACTGTTCATTTATCACTAAGGGAAAGATTGAGCAGTATTCAATGATCTAAAGGTCAAGCCAGTCTTGAGCTACATCCTGAGCTCAGAGGCAAAGCAAGGCCTGGAGGACAAACAACCATGGGGTGTTGAGGCTTTGGTAAAACCAAAGGGAAATGGAGATGTGAATCCCTGATCTTAGGGAAGAAGTTGGGTTTTTTCCAGATTTTATCATTTCTTCAGAATAACTGGTGCTACAGATTAGAGGTGGAGTTTGAAGAGACAGTAGCCAGTGGGCCACTCTGTCTAAAGCAGAAATAGAGGCTCTGAAATTATGGAATTATTAGGAAGTCCTGGTATTACTGTCAAATCCTACACTTCTTGAATATGCCAGATCTCTGGGAAACCAAATTTTAATTGTCAGCCTTCTTGTGTGCCACTTAGTAATTGAAGAAATAGTTACTTGCAATACTAGGAGGTCTGAACACTTCATGTGTTGTGTTACCATTAATGTAGCTGCTCTTATTATCATAGGAATGAAACAACGTTAAGGGGCCTTACTTAGTATCTTTAATTTTCCTTATGAATCATTTGTGATAGAACAAAATCAGGTCACCTGAAGGAAATGATTTAATACTAAAAACCAGCCACTTAATGGACATATATTATCACCACTTAATGGAAATTAATAAAGTGTTAGTGCTTAGAACATTTCTCTCAGTACATGAAAATGGAAGGGGTGTTCATTTGCATTGGAATTTGCTTTATATTTGGAATTTCATTGACATCAGAAAAGTGTGCTCAGTGGAAGAAGGTGTGTGTGTGTGTGTGTGTGTGTGTGTGTGTGTGTGTGTGTATGAAAGAGAGAAATTGACAGAAATAATATTCCTATGGTTCCTGTTCCCAGCTTGAGGGTCAACAAGTGTATATTAACATATTTAACAAATTTGGCTTGCTTGTGTCCCTATTTACATCAGCTCTGCTGTTAAATTGATTTCTGGAAGCACCCAAGGTATGCCACATGAGATGCCTATTTTTTTTCTCTCATGTTGCAGTCCTCAGTGAAGTTACTTGAGAGACAACTCCATAATGTCCAGACTGCTCCTGGTCTCACTCAGCTTGCTGCTGTCCTGGAAAGGTTCCTGGCAGATGCTCTATAGGAGGCCAGTAAATTCCAGGTAGAAATGGAGATTCCCACTCCCCACTCCTGGGCCTTCAGTTGACTCTAGGGCTCTGAAACTGCCTTGCTTGCATCTTAAATCTTATAAGATTACCTTTCAAGCAGCCATTTTGTCATTTTTTTGCAGTTAGCTCTTTCTTGTCTCTATAGAGGCTTATAAGCTCATTCTTCTGACTGGTTGAGGACCATCTTTCCCCAAAAATGTCCCCACTTTTTCATATTTCCCTAATTATGCCCCAGCTATCAGGTACTAAAAACTCCCTTTTCCTTTAGCCCTTAACTGTTGTAACTCAGACAATCTTTATTCAGGCTCAAATGTGCCACTGCACTACATTGCCATCTTTCAGTCATTGTGAATACAAGCTTCAGAGATGACAGAGAGCAGGCACTGGACAAGGTATCTTGTAGACATGGGTTCTCACATAGCTAAGTAATAAATTACTGGGTGATGGAAGATTGACTATTTCACATCTCTGAACTTCTGCAATGTATTCAAGTATTTTGACTAAATCTATTGTTCATAATTTATTTGGTGAATAAAACATTTCAGAGTCTCATGATGGAAAGGAGTTTCATTCTGGAAAATTCAAGTAATATTCTAGATGGAATTGTTTCCAACTAAAAATGTATTTGTGAAGTCCTAAGCTCCATGTGACTATAATTGGAGACAGGGCTATTAAAGAGGCAATTAAGGTTAAATGAAGTCCTAGAGGAAAGGTCATAATCAAGTAGGACTCCTGTACTCATTGGAAGGACAGAAACACAAGGGATGTATGGCAGCAAAAATGCTAGGAGAATATGTCTGCAAACAAAGGAAATAGACTTTAGAGGACACCAACCCTGAAGGTATCCTAGTATTAATAGCGTAGCCTATAGAATCATGAGAAAATTCATTATGGTTGCTTAACTCCCCCAGTATGTGGTGTTTTGTTATGGCTGTCATAGTTAATACAAAACATAGACACAAATATTTGCATACAAGTTTTGGTTGTTCATATGCTTCCTGAGATCCATTCTTACGTCAAAATCTTCAAGAGCTCATGTCTTCTAAAGCAAAATACCCAATTTTTTTCTCTAAAGTGAAATACCCCAGTTTTTTACTATCTGAAAAGTAGCTAGGAATATTTCATATTTCAAATATGTTCTTTGGAGGTATAGTAGACCCTCTAACAACCCCAAAGCTATCATAAATACATGTATAACTTCTGACTCCCTGATTGTAACTACCAGTATCCTGCTGTTTGGCTGGAAGCCTCACCAATAACATACAGAATTGACTGAGAAGTATTTTGTACACCTCATGTATTGTATATGGTGAAAAATATGCAAGAATTGCAAGAGATAACTTTTTCCTATGATGCACAATTTACTAGAGACAAACTGTTCATGTAGGGATGATCAAAGTTACATGGTATTTTAAGAAGATGTTCACAACACTTGAGCTCACACCAACAACAGGAAGTGACTATAAAATTATTGTAGTGATGAAATAAGAACCATAGTTAACATTATACCATTGTCATTTAATATTGCACCTGTGTTCTTCTTTACATTTTTCTGGACTGTGAACACCATCTTGTACAGTTTGTGCTTGTTTGCAAAAGTTTTGACTTGCACAATCAAACACATTTTGACTATAATAGACTTGTGAATATTTTATAGTAGTAAATGATAAAATAGACTATTATATGTCTGTATTTTATGCCCTCATGACATAACTGATCTGTTCTTAATATTTTTGCTATTTTGACTACACTGTCATCTGCTAGTTTTGTCAAATTATTGAAAAGCTCCCAAAATACAAAATCCATGAATAAATGGACCCCTGCAGTTCAAATGCATGTTGTCTAAGGATTACTGCATTGTAAATAGATTAAGATCAATATATATATTTATGCGATTTATGTAAGAAAGGTTAATAGAAAATAAATGATCAAAAGTTGTATGTACAAAAAGTATGCAGGATGTTTAGAAATTGCATATGCCTTTATACATTCAACCTTGTTTTTGTCTTTTTTCATACACACACATATATATAATAGAATATATATAATCTATATATAGAGAGATATTAGAGATTTTCTTCTTCACTAGATTATTTAAATTTGAAAGTGTGTGTGTTAGGAAAAGATGTTAAAAAAAAATTAATGATTTGAGACAGTAGAATCCCAATGATCATATTTTAAGTTTTGGGGGAATTATATACCTAGAATGTTTTACACAGAGAAAAATAATGGAACTAGTAAGTAAAGTGGTTCCAGTTGTGTGTAAAGGAAACTACAACTAGCCAGTGTGTTCTCATATAAGCCAAATATCAACAAACCATTCTAGCAGCAATGACACCTATGGAAGTCTTGACCTAACATTACCAAGAAAGATGACCTCAATAGAGCATGGTACAAGATAGGTCAGTGATGTAAGATTAATGGTGGCTGAAAGGCCCACACCAATATCTCACAGGGCCCAGACTACTTAGCCATGTGGCACAACTTGGTCTTGGGAGTTTTAACCCTGGCCTAAGGTAAGGGCACATAAGTACAGATACAGCTCTTAAAAACCTTAAAATAAAGCTCCCTCTTATAAGAACAGCTTCAATTTCCCTCATGAAAGAAACATTTGCTACCTGACCTAGATTGACAAGTATAAGAAAGAGGAAAAGAATTCCTAAACTCCAATATGATCTCTGGTGGAGACTCTTTCAGTTGGGTGGTTATCTGATACTCTGTGTCTGTCCTATGACACCAGATTGCTTCTAATATGTGTCTTGTAAGAATGCTTTCAGAACAAACTGCTTGAACATCAGATAGTATCTATGGCTCGCTTTGGTCAAATCAGACTAAAGAGGAGAAGCCTTCATGGGGAAGGTGGTCAACTCAGATCACCCTAAAACCTTGAAAAGGACAATCAGCCTTTAAGAATTGGTCAGGAAGTTTCCTAATGGACAGTTTTCAGTTGTGTCTCAGTACTGGGCTGCATCTCCAATTGTCTATCCCAATTATCCTTATTGGTAATTCATGTGGTTCTACAAAAGGTGTCTCTATTCCTGCTCCAGGTGGTCTATGTTAAGGTGATTGGAATATTCTGGAAGGAGAATTTGGTCAGTGATGGGCATGAGACTTAAGGCATACCAATTTGAGATGATGGAGCACTTAAACAGTCTCATCATTGCTGAACATGAATAAAGAAGCAAGTAACCTCATGAGATAAAGAGGGTCAGATTAGAATAAAGCCAACATGGTAAACATAACAAAGAGGTGGACAAAACTCACCCCTTAAAAATTGTTTTGATCAATCCACTTTTGAAGTCATACCCCTCAAAGTACACTATCTCAATTTGAATCAGAATTCCCATTACTTACAATCAGAACATTCTAAATAATGGGCATTATTACATATCTCTATATCTATTTACTTATATTAAGTGTTTCTTTCCTCACAAGGTTTGATCTTATAAGTAATTGAATGCATGTTTCATAGTTTTGTATCTGTACACAATATTCTGTCACTCAGATTCAATCTAATTTTCACTTAGTCTCCAATTATATATTATAATGTCAATAATATAGTAGGCATAGTCCTTAGGCACCATGGAGAAAATAGAATTATGTCTATGATATATGTCTTCCCAAAGTACTCACTATATAATTTTTCTTATGTTCTTTCTTTTTTATTACTAGAATCTGGATGGAAGGTAGATTATCAAGAGTCCCTTCTGATAGGAAGGAATTAAGAAGGGGTCTAGTGTAATTGCTTAAAAATTCAGGTAAGTTTGGCTCTAGGCTTTTGTTTATTTCTAATCTTCAGCTTCCTTATCTTTAAAATGGTGCATACTTTATTTAATTCTTTTGAGGATAAAATAAGAAAACCATGGCATTGCACAATAGTTGCCATTATAAAGTTGGAAAACACTCATTTTATATGAAATTCTCTCAGGCTTTTGGTAATAGTAAATGTTGAATGCAGGGCTAAACTCAGAGCTTTCTTTTCCCTCACCATCTGCTATACTTTTTTTTCATCTTCTGCCATGCATTTTCTCATACATCACAGTTATGAGCAGCAATATCTCAGTATCTCATGAAGTGAAGACACAGCAAGTATAATGCTTTCCATTCTCTTGAAAAGAGTAAATTAATTCTTCAAGTCTTTCCTTGGCAGGTGGTGAGTACCAGAGTCTAAATTGGCTCTATGACAGAATGGGAGTGTAGCACTCAAACTCAAGGGCAAATGTTGTATGATATTTGTAATACTCAGTGGGAGAGTCAAAGTCAGAACTGAAGGTTGGGACCAAACAGAACAACATATTGATGCTTAAAGATGAGGATGGGAGTAGGGCCTATAGGTCTAGGCAGTGCATGGTGTTGGAGCACTGAAGGAAAAGTTTATGCCTCAGTCCAACACCATGGAAATAATTAGGAGGTTGAGACCAAACTAGAAGACTGAAAATTTTGTTTACAAGCATTAACTCATGATCAAAACTGAAGTATTTTATGGTTATAGTGTTCTGATTGTGAATTATTGATCATTAATTAGAATGAACTTGCAAATCCATCTGTATAAATGTTCACTTTTTTTTGGAAGAGATGATGGAGAATATCAGGAGTTTTCTAAAATCAAACATTGCTACAATGTAAGAGATTCTATATCAAACCAAATCCCATAAACCCATTAGACTGAAATTGGTGTTCTAAATATTTCTAAGTAAAAAAAAGAACAAAATGAAAAGTAAGAAAGTGTTGCTTAATGTAACTATGTTTTCTTTCATTCCAACATATCCTTCTCATTCCCCATCTTTAAGAGCATTAACAATTCATTGTAAACTAAACAACTTTCTAAACCCAAATTCTTCTTACATATATCACAAAGCCAGTGGCATTACTTTTCCACCAACTCTCATTAATTTGGGATCCTAAGAAGAATGAGAGTGTGCTGATCAAAAAGTAAAAGCCCATTTATTTCTGCAAAGTCTCTTTTGAGATATCTCTAAATTACGGCTTGCTGAAGGCACCACAAGAGATCGTGTGGCTGAAAGCCACATATATAACACCATCCAAAACCAAGAATATTTCTCAAAGGAAAGTGTACATTAGACATTGGGAATGTTTTAAGTTACATATGTGCCTCATCCCAGCCTTTGCTGGGTAAGCTGCCAATTTATAATTGTGGTTTAACCACTGTTGCTTGTCCCTAACTCAGGTAGACTTTTAATGGCCTTTGAGGTAAAGATAATTGGTTATATGCATCCTTCTAAATGTATCAGTTAAAAAGGTACTTTAAGAAATAAACCCAATGTATCTTAGAGTATTCGAATATATTATAAGTGTAGATTAACTATCATGTAGATCTGCAATTAATGAAACCTAGAATGCTGTCACCTGTGAATATGTCTAGTGAATACACTATTATCATAAACTTCCTGATTAAAAGAAAAGTTAGGTGGACCTAATTCAGCTTAATAGTACTCTGAAAAGTTAGAAAAGAGGGGAAAATGAGCCTGACAACTATATGTCTTTTCATTAAAGATCAAGAACTTCAAAGAAGCTTTTGGGAATGATTTAGAAGGGGGGAAATACAAACACAAGAGAATTGAATTAGTTATCCTTACATATTGATTAACAGCTTTTAAACCCATCAGTCATACTTTAATTTCTATGTGTGGTGTATTTAAAGTGAGCTCCCAATCCACCTGATTGGATTATCTCACTACCCATAAAAGAATCAGCAGCTACTGGTTAGGTCTATAATTAGAATCAGGCAGTAATTTGTGCTGTAAGCATTTTAGGTGGTGGTGGGGCAAACTCCTTTGCCCCTTCTGTTTCAATTTTTCTGTATAGATGATGAATAATACATATATTTCAGCCAATTACCTCTGAGATAATACATAGCATATACGTGAAGGGATAATCAAAGATTTTAGCTATTCCTTTTTCATAAAGTGGTCAGCACAATACAGAAGGTAAGTTTAATATTCATACAGTCTCTAATTCCAATGATAGAGAGTGGCCAAAGATGAGCTCTGTCTTAAATACCCAATATATACTCCACCTTGTTTCTCTTCTGTGTACTAATAGTTTTAGAGATAGAGATAGAAGGTAGTGTCTCTGCTAGAATATAATCATAAATATGCCTATTTTAAACAGTGAAATTTCTTTAAATTTAAAATTTAAACAATAAATTTATTTTCTTTTAACTGTGATATTGCTAGAAAAAAGATATTTTCTGTAGTTTATAACTACTGTATGTTTGGTTGATTCTACTATAATATTTACTCCCAGGAAAGGGTCATGGTTTCTATCTTTATTGAAAGCATTTAGCATGGCTTTAGTTCCAAGAGGCAAGCATCTTAAAAAATTCTAGTATTTTTGGATTAGCTATGCTATCATGAAGTACATTTTGATCCTGTTTTTAAGATGTGGTTTTAAAATTAGTCTACAATTTAAAAACAAATAAATCCAAGATGTGTGATAGAAAATTTTTGTATGACATGAAATAAAATTGGAAAGCACTGCACTGAATGTAGTAAATGTGCTTAGTAATTTAAAATGTGGTGTTCTCAGTTGAATTAGTTCTACAAAATTCACACATGAGCACACCAAAATTAGGGAAAGTCATTCATCTTTCCCTTCATGACACTTAACAATATCTCTGCATCTATCACAGTGGGTATGCACATGTGTGAGTACACAGGCATAGACTAATACCCAAACAAAACAAGAAGTACCATGGTGATGATGTGTTTTTGCCACAACTCTCAAAGAATATATATATATTGTTCATAAATTATTGAATACCCTGCTTCTGCTCTATGTGAACCTTGTCTCCTTTTGAGCAGGTTTATGTACTGAACTGTACCTTTCTTCATCATTTCACCCCAATACTCACTCTTATTTCCACTCATTGTTAAGATCTACTGCCATTCTATTCTTCCTGTCTCTTTTCCCATCTCTATCGGTGCCTGCTTCTAGAGGACTAGTTCATTTCTATCTTCACTTTTTGCCCATATTAATTCCTTAGTTCTTTATTTCCTCATGCAATGATTAATGCATATTTTGGTATAATAGAAAGAGACTAGATTTTTTTCTGCTATTTTTGTCAATTACTAACATAAACCTTTTAATATCTCTGTGCCTCAGGTCTCTGCTATCTAAGTGAAGAGGAACTTGAAGGGACGTCAAGTTTGTACAATTCTTTCTATACAAATAGCTTAATGTTTTCTTAATGTTGTCTTGCTCAGCAGCAATTTCACGTATGGATGCTCTCTCTCTAACTAGACACTAAGATTTCCAGGAGCATGCACAAGGACTTCTTTTGCTGTTATACCCTATATCTGCTAGCACAGTTTTAAGTGCATTATTGATATTCAATGCATGTTCATTGATTAGATTACTGAAACTCTTTTGAGCTGACTTTCATTTCATATCATTACTACCAACAATATTGTTAGTATAGAAGTGGATATATAAATCGTCAAGGAAATTAATAGATAAAAAGAGAGAAAGCAAAATTGAATACACAATTTTTATACTGACAATTATCTACATTGGTAATTTGTTCTGTCAACCTTAATAAATTAATACTAATATTTTAAAAAGCAAGTGGAGAAAAAACTGTGGGGATAAAAGTAAAGATTGCCTTAAAGAAATTATTTTTAATTTGAGGAAATAGAGAAATGGGGCATTTTCAAAATAATGTCCTTGCTATGGGCTTTCTTAAAGAAATTAACAGTTTCCTTACAACTTGTACAAATGCTGTGTTTTCAGAAATCCCCCACATGAATATGGTGTTTAATATTTAAATGCTTTTATTTAAAGGAAGTGTGTTAGATGCTATTGTCCTTGCATCTCTATCCAGCACCCTTTTGAGATGACAAACTCTCCTTTAGCATGTCTGATTGGACCAGAGATCGATGTCTTTATAGCTGCTGTGGATGTTTCTGTCCCACAGAGGTTCCCATGTTGGAAGTTTCATCTCCATTATAATGGTATTGCTGTGGAGGACCTTTTCCAGGTGGGCAGTATTGGGAGACAATCACACTATGGGGCACTACTTGCAGAAGGGAATGGGTTAGGTCTCATGTGCCTGATTTGGTGGTGTTCTTTGGAGAGTGGGATGTTAGAAAGTGAAACCATCTCTTTCTTCATGTGGCCAGTTTACTTTCCACTTCTCCTGCCATGCTGTAATGCCTACAAGAGGCCTCAGAAGATGCTGGATTTTCCAGAAACAAGAGCCCAGATAAACTTTTTCTTTATATATTTCCCAATGTCAGGTATGCTATGATAGGAACACCAAATGGAGGATTACAAGAGCCTATAGAATACTCAGTTTCAACAAAGAAATAAAGGCTAAATGAAATCCTCGCTTGAGATTTTGAAATGGAGACAAAATTTTACTTTGAGTCAATTTATGGCTTATTCTAGAGTTAGAAGACAAATTGGTTTTGGGAGATGAAGTGGATGATTTTGAACCACATACAAACTGAAGAAGTAGCAGAAGTTGTTTGGTAAACATTAAACATAAAGAGAAAGGCAATGAATAACATGTGTTTCCACATGTAAAATGAAGGACTTACATAGTGTTTAAGTAAAAGAATGTGTAGTACAGGCTCTTGCTACCTTTCCAATGCTCACTGTACTGCACTTGATACTCTCAGATGCTCTAAGTACTCTGTGCCTTTGACAACCTCTTCCCAACTCACCTCTGCTTCACCCAACCACCCAACTCTCTCTCCCTCCCTCCCTCTCTCTCTCCCTCTGCGCTTGTAAGTTATTTTTCAGAAGATATTTAGAAGTCAATATGGTTGTTAAAAGTTTTTGTGATCCTAAATTTCTTATGTCTCCATTGTTACATTTGCTGAATTATAAATTGTAATTTATTTTTATGAAAATAAGAAGAAAAATGACATAGTGGCTAAATGTTTATTAGTTTTCCAAAGAATTACATAAAAATGTTTCAAAAATAAAATTTCTGATATAATTATTTTTAACCTTCCAAACAAGCTATTGCAGATATAAAGAAGCAAAATAATTTTCTAACAAACACATTTTATCAAATCAAATACTGTAATAATAACAATTATGTTTTTTACTTGAAGAGATAAGATCAATGGGCAATATTTTATGATATTTGAAGGATGTTTTTATTATTGTTCATATTTCCTGAATATTTTTCCTTGTTACACTTTTCAGCTTTTTGAAGTTGCATCCCTATAAGTCTCACATAGCCTTGAATTTGACTAATTCCATATATGTATTCATGTGACACATAAGTCCTTTTAACTTTTAAAAAGGCTTTTATGGCCTGTTCCAGTGTTCTACTAGGAACTGTAACCAGAAGCATATCTCTTCGCCTTGTATTATATAATGCTTTTTAAAAATTTGATTCATTTTTGTTCAGGAAATGCTATTAAATGGATCCATGTAAATACTTTTTATTTATCTATTTATTTTTAGTGGTACTAGGATCTAAACTTTGGGACACTTGAGCCATTTCACCAATCCTTTTTGCTTTACTTTATACCTCAGTTAGGTTCTCACTTTTGCCCAGTGCTGACTCTGAAAACAATCTTCCTATCTCTGCCTCCTAAATGGCTGGGAATTATGGGTGTGTATCACCATGACCAGCCCTCCATGTAAATTAAAAGTAACTTTGAGCATGTTCTGTCTGTGAAGAGCTGAGAACTTTCTTACTCTCATATCCTAGTTCTGATGTCATCTTGCCTGATTGGTTTCTTTGATGGGGCAAGAGTTTTAAACTTTCCAGTTCAAGTAACTCACAGATGTTTCTGGTTGCTATGAGGAACATCATGGAATGTGTGAAGAAGAAGTGGGAGACTATGAATGGCATAAGAGCCATATAAGGGGACAGGGACTTTAGCTCATGTGTTCATCAGATTTGCCAGCATGAAAAGACATTTTTGGCTCACCATGAGCCAAAAAGTGGACATAATTTGCCAACCTATGTTTTTTATAATTATTTAAAGAGGGTAGAAGATTATTTTATGTCACTCTTGCAGGTATGCTTTTTATAAATTTATGAACATGAGAAAATAAAATGAGTTCATGTGAATCTGAAAATTTGCCTAATTTCTATTATTTATTGCACTGGTAAATACTTTGAGGTGTTTCAATGAAAGAAACTTTATTATATTTTTACTTTTACTATAAAATGCTATTAATTGTATACAAACCAACAATGACTCATGTCCTTTCCCAAAACACCAATGATTGATTAAATTAAGCACTAGTTTAATATTTAGAAGGAGAATTAGATGAGAAGGCATTCAGGTTATGTTTTGACTCACGCCCACCATGCACTTTCTGTGGACAAGTCACTAGTGTCCTTTATGCCGCTATATTTATACTGAAAACAGGAATAATAATGTCCTTCTCACTCTATAGGAAGATTGATATGGTCACAAGAGAGAGTATAAGAGATATTAGAGATGGAAGGAATCTCAATAGTCATATAAAGCCCATTGATATTTTTGCTGGTAAGATAACTAGAGTCTAGAAGACTAAGTGTTCTTTTTCTTCTCTTTTATTCATATGTGCATACAATGTTTGGGTCATTTCTTCCCCTAACTAGGTGTTCTTGCACCCTCCTCTGTTTGCCATTCTTTTGTTGGAATACTTGAGTCACATGCATTAATTTTATATTAATACAGTGCAGAGGCTAGATCATACTTACCCTTCATTTATTCCATTCCAATTTTTTTCTTTTTTATTATACTTTTTTATTAAGATATATTCATTATACAAGGAGGGATTCATAGTGACAATTCTGATTCGTCTTAAATTGTACATTATTTACATTGTCCTCGTTTCTCCCTCTGAGCCCCCTCTCCACCCCACTTAAAGCAACTGCAAGAGGCTTTTCAATTCTGTTTCATATAGGTCTATGAACTCCATCAACCATATATTGTCACTTTAATTTCCTTCCTTCACCCTCTTCCTCCCACAAGTACCCTCTCCAACCCTCTCCACACTGTGCCTATTTTACAGTTCTGGTTCTCATAACTAATATTTGAGTTGACATTCAAAGTGGTGTCTCAAGGTATGCCCACGCTGTGGGTGTGCTTTACTTTGGTCAGTTCAATCTCCTTTGATTTCTCTCTTCAGTGATTTGTAGTTTTCATTAGAAAGGTCTTTGGTTTCTTTTATTAAGTTTTATTCTGAGGTACTTTATTGTTTTTGAGGCTATTTGTAAATGGGATTGTTTCTCTGATTTCTTTCCCAGTCTGTGCTTTGTTGGTATATGGAAAAGCTACTGATTTCTGTATGTTAATTTTGTATCCTGCTACTTTGCTGAAAGAATTTATGATTTCAAGTAGATTTTAGGGTCTCTTAGGTATAGGATTATGTTATCTGCAAATAGGGATTTTGACATCTTCCTTCTTTATTTGAATCCCTTTAATGTCTTTTTCTTTTCTTATTGCACCGGCTAGGGAATCCAAAACTATATTGAATAGGAGTGGAGAAAGAGGAGAGCCCTGAAATGTTCCTGACTTTAAGAGTAATGGTTTCAGTTGTTCTCCATTTTGTATGATGTTGGCTCTAGGTTTGTCATATATAGCCTTATGTTGAGGAACATTCCTTCTATACTAGTTTCCTCAGAGCTTTTATCATGAAAAGATGTTGGATTTTATCAAAGGCTTTTTGTCCATCTATTGACAAGATCATAGGTTTTTGTCCTTGCTTCTGTTTATGTGTTGTATTATGATTATGGATTTAAGTATGCTGAACCATCCTTGCATCCTTGGAATGAAACTGACTTGGTCATGGTGTATGATCATTTTGATGTGTTGCTGAATTCTGTTTGCCACTATTTTGTTGAGAATCTTTGCAGCTATATTCATTAAAGATATTGGTCTATAATTCTCTTTTCTGGTTATGTCTTTATTGGGTTTTAGAATGAGTATAATGCTGGCTTCATAGAATGAGTTTGATAGTGTTCCTTCTCTTTTTATTTCCTGGAAAACTTTGAGTAGTATTGATGTTCGTTCTTCTTTAAAGATTTGGTAAAAGTTGGCCTTAAATGCATCAGCTTCTGGGCTCTTCTTTGTATTACTGCTTTAATTTCATTGGGTGTAATAGGACTAAAATAGGTGGGTAATGTCTTCTTGGTTTAATTTTGTTTGGTTATATGCATCTAGGAATTTATCCATTTCATCTACATTTTCCAGTTTAGTTGAATATAAATTTTCAAAGTACTCTCAAATGAGTCTCTGGATTTTGTTGGTATTTGTGGTTATATCCCCTTTTTCATCTCTGATTTTTTTTAATTTGGGTCTTCTCCCTCCTCCATTTTGTTATGTTGGCTAATGGTTTGTTTATCTTGGTAATCTTTTCAAAGAACCAACTTTCTGTTTCATCAATTCTTTTTATAGTTTGTTTGGTTTCAATTCCTTGTTTGGCCCTGATTTTTATTATTTCTCTCCATCTGCTGGTTTTGGGTTTGGTTTGTTCTTCTTTTTCTAGGAGCTTAAGGTACATCACTATATTGTTTATTTGAGAGGTCTCTATTTTTTTTAAATGTAGGTACTGGAAGCTTTAAACTTTCCCTTTAGCATGGCTTTTGGTGTGTCAGATTCTGATAGGTTGTATTTTGATTTTCATTGGATTCTAAGAACTTTTTGATTTCTTATTACTTTGGTCACCCATTATTTTTTCAGCAGGGTGTTGTTCAGTCTCTATGTGCTTGAATGTTTTCTGAGGTTTCTTTTGTTGTCGAGGTCTAGTTTTATTACACTGTGATCTGATATGACTCTTTTGGTTATTTCAATTTTCTTGAATTTGTTGAGACTTGTTTCCTGTCCTAAAATATGATATATTTTGAAGAAAGTTACATGAGCTTCAGAAAAGAATGTGTACTGCCTGGTTGTTGGGAGAAATACTCCTTAGATATCAACCATGTCTATTTGGTTTAACGTGTGTAGTAGTTCTGAAGTTTCTTTGTTGATCTTTTGTCTGGATTATCTGTCTGTTTGTGACAGTGGGTACTCAGGTCTCCCACTATCACTGTGTTAGTGTCTGTCTGTGCTCTTAGGGCCATTAGAGTTTTTATTAATGTATATGGGTACCCCTGTGGTGCATATATGTTAAGAATCGGTATTTCCTCTTAATGAATTTTTCCTTTAATTAATATGTAGTGACCTTCTTTGTCTCTTCTGACTGATTTTAGTCTGAAGTTTACTTTCTCAGATATGAGTATAGCTACTCTTACTTTTTTATAGGGTCCATTTTCTTGGAAAACTTTTTTCCACCTTTTTACTCTAAGCCAGTGTTTATTGTTTTCAATTAGATGAGTCTCTTGTAAGCAACATATGGTTGAGTATTGTTTTTAAATCCAATTTACTATTCTATGTCTCTTGATTGGGGCACTGAGGCCATCTACATTCAATGTTTATATTGAGAGGTGCCAGTTCCAGTCATTTCTGTTTCCCTGTTGTTAATTTACTTCTTCCTTGTCTACTAGCTGGCTTGCTTAAAAGGGTTTATTCTTTTTTGAGTCTTCCTATCTCACTCTAGTTTCTTCTTCTATATGTAAAAGTCCTTTATGCATCTTCTGTAGTGCTGTTTTGGTGGTCACAAATTCCCTCAGTTTTTTGTTGTTGTTGAAAGTTTTAATTTCTCCTTCAATTAGGAAGGATAGCTTTGCTGGGTAGACTAGTCTAGGTTGACAGTTGCTTTTTTTTCCAGGGCCTGAATTACGTCTTTCCATGATCTTCTTGCTTTCAGAGTTTGAGTTGAGAAATTTTCTGTTACTCTAATGGGTTTGCCTTTATATGTGACTTGTCTTTTCTCTTTTCCAGTTTTCAGAATTCTTTCTTTGTTCTGGGTGCTGAGTGTTTTGATTTTGATGTGTCTAGAGGTGTTTCTCTTTTGTTTCTGACAGCTTTATATTCCATAAGCTTCTTGTACCTAAATGAGTATTGAGGTTAGGGAAGTTCTCTGCTATTATTCTATTGAATAGGTTGTCAGTGTCTTTAGTTTGTATCTCGTCTCATTCTTCTACACCCATGATTTGTAGGTTTGGTCTTTTCATGGTGCCCCAGATATTGTGCATGTTCCATTCATATTTTCTTAGCATTCTTTCACAATCTTGTACTGTTTGCACTAATTCCTCTACTTTGCCTTCTGTTCCAGATATTGTATTTTCAACTTGCTCCATTCTGTTTGCCAAGATTTCAATTGTGATATTTATTTGGACTATTGAAATGTTTATTTCAGATTGATTATTTTTCTGGGTCTCCATATCATTATTTATTTCCTCTTTCATATCCTCGATAGTCTTAATTTCATTCATCTGTTCGTTTGTATTTTCTTTGAGCTAATATAATTGTTTATTCACATCCTCTTTGAGGTCATTCACTAACTTTTGTGTTAACTATTATTTTTGGAATTCATTATTTGATAACTCCTCCTCTGTGTAGGTGTTTGGCTCCTTTGTGGTAGAATTGGCTTTTGATGGAGAATGATTGTCTTGCTGGTTCATTCTGTGTTGAGATTTATGCATCTGGAATTGTTTTGGTTAAGGTTTTAATCTCTTGTGCCCCTGTAGTTGGTGTTTTAAGTTTTTTCTCCTATTCCAGCAGTGTTCTTCAGAGATGAGTATGCTAGATATGTTACCCTTTGTAGGATTCTTGTTGTGGTGGCAATTACCTCTGTCTTCCCTCAGTGAGGGACTAGAGTTCCAGATCTTTAATAGAGGCACAGGGGCTCTCCTGCAGTTTCAGGGGAGAATGCTGGGTCTCTGTGCACTGTGGAGAGTAGGCTTCCTAGTACCAGCAAAGTAGTGTATTGCTACTGAGTGGAGGAGCTAAAATTCCACTATTGGGCAATAGACACATGACTCTCCTGCAGGGAGGTGCAGTGTGAAGCACTGAGCTTCTGTGTACCTTGGTTGAACAGGGCTTCTGGTGTCACCCGCAGAGTAGCAGGTACAGCTTTCCTCCCTCTGTGGGGACTCTGAAGTTCTCACTCTTTGACAGAAGAATGAGTGATCTGTTGCTCTCAGGGACAGTAGTGAGTGCTGGGCCTCCATCCTTTGTGGGGAGGTAAGCCTCCTGGTTCCAAGAGAATAGCAAAGCCTGGAGCCTGGTGTTCACTCTGGTGTATGGTGGCAGGCTCCTAGCACTTTGTAGAAAGTTAAAGTTATCTATGGACCAGGAAAGCCACCAGGCTTGAATCATCTGGTGCCCACAAGGCAGCAGAGGCCCTGGGGTCTACTTGGACTTCCAGGAACCATGGCAGCTGCTGCAGGCACAGGAGAACAAAGCCCATGGGCTGTGGAAGTTTGGGGGCCTGATTTCCTGTAGGGGCTGCAGGTTCTGTGGTGCTGCAGCTTGTTTGGGAGAACCAAGCCTGCAAGTGGTGGGAGTTTTCAGGTCTGATTTCCCACAAAGGCATCAGGGACCACAGTCCTATGGCACTGCTGCAGGCTCAGGACAACAAAGCCCTTGGACAGTGGAAGTTCTGGGGCCCCACCTCCTGCATGGGCCTCAGGGAGCTCAGTTCTAAGGTGCTGCTCCGGGGGGAACCATTCCTGCTGGCCTGCGCCTTCTGGTACCTGTGGAGCAGTGGGAGCCATGGGACCTGCTTGCACAGGGGCACCGGGGTCCCTGACATTTCACCAAGTCATGTATTGGGCGGGGAGTGTGTAACTCCCTGTTCCTGTGTGTGCTCGGAAGCAGGACTTAATGCCAATTTAATGCCAAGTAATGGAGCCTGGAGCTGCATGGAGACTTCAGGGGTGGGGAATCAGGATTGTTGAGCTACGAGTCATTCATCCCATTCTTCCATTGGTTAGTTGTTTCTCTATTTGTGAATTTGTGGAGGGCTTTGCTTCTGGCTGGTTATGGGACCCCCTGGGTGCCTTTTGGGTTCTCTGATATTCCTTTTTTGGGGGTAGTTGGTTGCTGCTGGGCTATAGGAATGTCAACAATCTGTCATCTTGCTGGATTGAGCTCTATCCTTTGCTTTTCACATTTATTTTTCTCCTAATTATTTTTTGCTCGCATTCCTTAGAGAGGATTTTCCCAGTCTCTAAATCTCTTCTATACCTTTTTGCCATATCCTATACTTTTCACATTAGCATTTGTAAGAAATGTAATTATAAATGAACACATAAACATGTATTCATGTATGTATATACGCATTTATAAGAAATATAAATGAACACATAAACATGTATTCATGTATGTATATATGAATATATGCATTTTTGTATAATTTCTATGTAAACATTTGTATAATTTATGCATATATATGTGCATATATACATTTGTATAATGATTTAGTTAATATCTTTCTCCTCAATTTATATTGCAGTTTTCTCATTTATGAAATATAAACATTAATAGTATCTAACTTATAGAATTATTCTGCTGAAGTTTTTACATTAACAGTATATGAAACATTAAACAGAAATTTGATAAACTTAATTATAATTATCATTATTAAGTTATTAGTCAATGTGTTTATCACTGATGAATATAATAGATATTAAGACATATCTGCATATTATGTTGGGAAAAAAGGTAATTTTAGATTCAATAAGTTGTAAAGTCATTTATGTGATACACCGTAGGTGGATTATTTGCAGGTTTCTCTTCATATCTTCATTCTAGGGACAAATATAATATCAAGTTTTTGTAACCTTCAACATGTCAATATGTGCTAAGGAGAAAACACACAGGACATCAAAGTTATTTGGTGAGAAGTTCAGCTGTGTGCTTTTTTTGTAGCTTTTTATAAATATGACAGTTTGGTGCCATCCTGATGAACACATGTTTTTTAAGAAAACATTCCATTATTCTTCTCTCAAATGTTTTTGAGTTTCTGCCAGGTCCAGGAAATACATAGAGAATAAGACAACTGTGGAGGCTTTCATATATATTATATATTATATATATATAAAATATATATAGTTATATAAAATATTTCTTTTATATAATATATATTTATTATGATTGCCCAGTTTGGTTCATTTCCTCCCTTATTCTCCCTCTTATCCCATTCCCCTTCTTAAAATAACTACAACAGTTTCCAATGTTCCATATTCATAAATGTATAGAAAGTACATCAACCATATTCACTCTTTTATCTTCATTTACCCTCACGTTAGTGACCCTCCCTTAACATGATCTGTTATACATTCTTGATATTCATTTTTTAAGTCCGTTCATTGTTCAGTATCTAACCTATAAATAGATGCTTAAATCAGTTTAACTCCCTCCACTTTTCTGCCTCACTCTTTTCTGCCTATCCTGTATTGTTCAACAGTTGTTTTCAGTGTGTTTCATTATGACTTGTTCCTACACAGATGTGATGTATTTCATTATTATTCACTTTCTGTCATTCTTTTTTTCTTTTCTGCCTCTCTTTGTCTCATCTAGCAGTCCCACTTTTGGAAACATGTTTATATATTTATATGTATGTATGATATTGTTCATATTTGTATGGGGTCTGTCTTCCACATATGAGAGCAAACATGAGAACCTTGTCTTTCTGAACCTTGCAAACTTTATTTAAGATGATGTTCTCCAGTTCTATTCATTTCTCTGCAAAAAAAAATTCATTCTTCTTTATGGCTGAATAAAATCCCATTGTCATAAGCCTTTCATTAGTTGTAGGATATCTTGGCTGTTTCCATAGCTTGGCTATTGTGCATAATGCTATAATAAACATTGGTGTGCAAGTCTTTCTATTGTAGCCCAACTTATATTCCTTTAGAAGAAGGCCTAGGAGTGGTATTGCTGGATCATATCATAGTTCTATTTTTAGTTTTTTGAGAAGTGAGGAGGATTTCCTCTGAGGGGAAGGAAGGACTTCTCTCTGGCATTAGGTTAAGCCAAAAAGTAGAAAAGGACTCAGTCTTCTGCATGACATCTATATCTGAGAAACTAACCTATCGTGTCTGCCACTAAAAGCTTTCCTCATGTTAAAAAAATTAGTTCTCAGCCCAATTTGAATTTTAGAAGTTAAAGTTCAATATTATTTGGTTCCATTAGGAACATATATAAAAGTGCACCATCTAATTCAAAATAAACAGTGAAAAGACATGTAACATTATCAGAAGTGAAAAAGGATGACAGGTGAAATGACTTGCAAATTGTAAATACAATCAAAATTATTGAGTATTTTGTTTTATGAATATGGCTAAATTTAAGAATTGAAACTAAATTCTGTATGATTTGCTTTTCAGTAAAAATATAAAAACATTTTCTTTCATTGTTCATTACAAAGTTAGACAGTATTTATAAATAAATACATTTGACAGATAAGTTTAATTTATGGAAGAAACATTTGAACTATTAAGGTGACACCTAACATTACAGAACTGTATGTAAGAAGGGGAAAAGATGAACTTTTTATGCTGTTTTGTAAAGGTGTGTGCTGAACAACTGGGATCCACCCAGTTGGTATTGGGAGGTTAAACATTTCCACTTTCAGGAACTATAAGCCACCACATAATAAATCTTTTCACTAGATTACTTAGTTTTCCTGTAATATTCAAAAATCATATATTTACTTCTAACAGAGAATCAGCAAATTTGTTCTTGAATAAATTGTTTTTATCGTGATATTTGATAATTTTTAATTTTCAAAATGCAATATGTGTTATTTTTAATGAAGATTCTGAAGCACAAATAAAAATTAAAAGTAGAAAAATATTTTATCCATTTTTTACAGATATCTGTGCTGAGATTGAATAACTACTTTGGGGAACTTTGTAGGAAATAGAATTTTCTGGATCCAGCCATTTAAGTAATAAATATTTGTTAATTTAACCAGGATATATTATAATTATCACCCATGCTGGACATTTTATTAAAGGTTGTGAAGAAACAAAAACTGAATGAAATGTATTTTTTGTCTTAAAGGCACTTCACATCTAGTTGTGGAGACATATGTACACAGATAATTTTAATAAAATATTAAATCATAAAATAATTATGATGGAAGTATAATAAAGAGGATGTGTATTTAGATAAAGATGGGTTTAGTGTAGAAAGAGACAGATATTAACTAAAATTTCATGAAAACAGTGAAATTCAAAGTGTACATTGAAGATTTGGTAGAATTTTATTACAAAACTAGAAGGAGGGCTCCCTGGTGGAAGGAGTTGAGGGAAAGTCAAATGGAACTCAGGCACATTCTAGAATTACATGTAATTAAAGTTAAGGACTTGTCAATTTCTTGAGGACCTACATATTAGTCAGATTTCTGTCACTTTGACAAAATACCTGAGATAAATTAACTTACAGGAGGAAAGGTTTAGTTTGGGTCACAGCTTCAGAGTTTTCATTCTATGGTCCCTTGGCCCTGTTTCTTTTGCTGTCTGCGACCACAGAATGTTTTGTGGGAACATGTGGCAAAGCAGAGCAGCTTGTATACCTGGTGATGGCCAGAAAACAGGAGAGGGAGAGAGAGAGAGAGAGAGAGAGGGAGAGAGGGTCCAGGTTCCAATATTCCCTTTATAGTCACACTCCCTAATTTCCTTACACTATATCATACCTCTTAAAGGTTTCTCCATCACATAACAGTGTACAGAATGGTGACTAAACTTGTAATGCATGGAATTTTGGGGGGAATTCATGATCCATACTATAGTAGCCTAATGCAGTAGTCCCCTATTATCTACTGGGGCTATGTTAAGAGTTGTTTGGCAGATGTCTGAATTCATGGTTTGTACTGAGCCTTATATGTATTAAGTTTTTCTTAAATATTAAAAAGTTTATAAATTGGGCATAGTAAGTGCTTAACAACAATAAGTTATGATCAAATAGAACAATTATAAAAGTATACTGTAACAAAAGTTATTTACAACTCAAAAATTATTTATTTCTGGAAGTTACAGACCAGGGGTCACCAGAGAAAACAGAAACTGTTGGCAATAATGGCGCTGATAGGTTTCAGTTCTTACTGCACCCTTAAGCTTCTGTTTTTCTGGGTCATGGTCCTGCCTCCCAGGGTCACAGTCCTGCCTCAAGTCTAGCTTGAATCCTCCTTCTGCCCCAACCTCCAATCAGCATGAACCAGAAGATCCTAACCAATCAGATCATGCTGAGTCCCACTGAGGGGTATTTAAGCCCCTGCCCTTCCTGCCTCTCTCTCTCTTGGCTCTCTCTGCTCTCTCCTTCTCCCACCTGCAATAAAGAATCTCTTGGCCAGATCACTCCTCTTCACGTGGTCACTTTGGGGCCTATATTTCCTTACAGAAACTATGGAAAGCAAAATCACAAATAACAGAAGACTTTTGCGCTATTCTGTAGAAAAAGTAGCTGCTTACTGAACTCCATTTAGTGAGCTAAAATTTATCATCCATGATCCAAGAAACATTTACCAATACAAGCATTATATTGAGACTAGCATAGTTCTATAAATATGAGGTGTTTAACACTTCTAGAACTCAACCATTCCAGCTTCCTCCTTTCTGCTGGAAGTTATCTAAAGTTTGCTTTGCTTAAGTAACATATGGAGGAAGAACTTTTGTTACTTTCTTGGGGGGGAAAGAAATTAATTTATTTTGCTGGAATGTAAGTAGTGGAAAGTCTTTCCACATATGTTATTTAAATACTTTTGAAATTCAACACAGGATAACTAATGACATGGTCTAAAGAATTAATTTTGTTTTAATTTTTAAGATTTTACCAGCTTTAATATGTTGAGGAAAAACATAAAATAGTGCAGTTTTTTATGAGATATTTAATCTTTTTTTTTTTTGGTTGGACTGGAGTTTGAACTCAGTTTTATGAGATATCTAAATATCAGTAATAAATACTCTGATAAGAATTTATAAAAATAAAGTTGCATGCTCTGTGAGTTTTCTTGCTTGTTTCTTACAATGTTGATCTCAATGTCACACACACAGGGATAGTACCTTTGGTTTAGCACCATGGACGGAGAAATTATAACCCCTCCCCCCCCCACACACACCCCACCACCCCATGGATTGAGGATCTGAGTTCTATATTGGCTTTGTTCCCCTTCAGTCATGTACTTTTGGGCAAAGGCCTTAACAACTCTGAACTTCAGCAGTTACTATCAAATGTCAACCTCTCAGGTTCTTTCCAACTCTTGCAAAATTCTGTTTTTAAAACAGAATTTCAGTTTAAAAATCCTCCAGAACAGCTAGATTAAAACAAAAGAGCAGAGCAATAAATCTGAATGAAGAGTTGAAAGTGAAAGGAATGTGTCAAAACAATTTTGTTTTCCTGAATCCTTTTCTAAAGGTGTAAATTGCAATCTGACACAACTGCCATTCTGAGTTGCCATACTGAGTTGCTTTGTTTAACAATCCGACAAACAGCTCCTGAGGAGGAGGAGAAAACAGATGGAGCACCAACTTTTAAATGTGGAAGCCTATTTAAATAATCTGGTAGCCTTAAGCCAGCAATTGTGACCCAACAGCAACCAAAAAGATGAAGGAAAAATGTTTAGGGAGTTGTTTATTAGAATACTATCAAGAAGCTTTTCCATGAATGGAAGTAGATGATACTATTATGATGGAAGGGGGAGGGGATCATTTCTTCTACCCTCTGATGTTCAGTATTTGAGGGCTGGTGAATTACATTGACAAAAGACAGATTAGAAAAAATAACAGATTTTGATTCACATAGGTAGACATAGGACTTCCATAAAAATGTGGCTCAAAGAGGCAGTTAGAATTTGGGACTTCTATGGTATTTTAAAAGGGAAGGGGTAGGAAAGAACATCATTTATGCTTAAATAAATGACTTTTAGGAAATAGAAATGGAATCTTCAGAGCATAGATGAGAGGGTGTGTGTGTGTGTGTGTGTGTGTGTGTGTGTGTGTGTGTGTGTGTAGGGGGGACTAGGGTTTGAACTCAGGGCCTTGCACTTAGAAAGCAAGCACTCTAAAGCTTGAGCCACATTTCCGGTCCTAGATGGGAGTTTTCTGACAGTGACCTGTATTGAGATGCTGCTTTTCCAGTGGTAAAAATCAATCTGTCTGAGTTGTTTTCCAAGAGATGATTTATGACAATTGGGCTCCTTTGAGTTCCTTTGAGAGTTTCAGCTTTTAGGCAGGTAAGAAATTTCAGGAACTCAAATGCCTTCCGCTCAAAATATTTTTTTATGCAACACTGGCATATTCTGGACCCTTGCACTATCCTCAAATATTTAATATTATCTAAGTTTTAGAAAAAAATCAACTAATTGACTGGGTGTGGTGGCACATATCTATAATAGCAGCATCTGGGATGCTGAGGCAGGAAGCTTATGAGTTTGAGGTCAGCTTGAGCTACATAACAATACCCTACTGAAAGAACAAAAAGAGAAAACACTATTTGGACATTGTAGATGAATCATGGGTATAACCCATTCAAATTATAATATCCATTTGCTGAAGTTAACATGAGCTTCTAAAATGGATATGTGGTGATATTGGAGCTCATCAATGTGTGCCCTCTGTTCCATCTCTGAAGCCCAGCTGTTGAAGTTTAGCAGTTTTTCTGTGACTAAAACAGTGTCACAGATGGAAAATGGGTATTTAAAATATTTGTCCACTATGAAGTTAGTTTCTTTTAAAATGTTTTTAATTTGAACTTAAATATTTCTTTTTTCTTTTTTTAATTCATTTATTCACATGTACATATATTGTTTGAGTCATTGCTCCCCCCTCTCCCACCTCTCCCTCCCTCCCCCCTTTGCTTCCAGGCAGAACCTGTTCTGCCCTTATCTCTAATTTTGTTAAAGAGACACTTATTTTCTGTGTCCAAAATGAATGCTTTATGCTATCCCAGTGTCAAATTAGCTATACTGAAAAAAATTTTAATTTGTTATCAATGTAAATAGATCAACATAAAATTGCTATTTGTTAAGTAAAAATCAGAGAAATATAGCCACTTGCATATGTAATTTTTATAACTGGAACACACTAGCACACATATTACTGATAGAAGCTTTGTATTTCACTTTTATTTTGCATCTATTTACTTTCCCATCAGCTGAATCTAGTGATATAAACAGTTTATTATGTGTGTTGTCAGAATGGTTAAGTAAGCTCTTGGATCTACTTCTAAGAAATGTGTAGCTATCAAAGACAAAGAGTAAGTGTGTGTGTGTGTGTGTGTGTGTGTGTGTGTTTGATGGGAATGTACATGGAGATGTGGGATTGGGATTCTGGATTATCTAAAATTAAGAAAGGAAACCAAATACAAATTTTCTACCCAAAGACACTCTGGGAGAAACATGGTGAAATACTCATTGTCTCTATGATTATCATTGTTCTAGTACACATCTCCAATTAGTTCTGAGCTGAAAAGGATAATTAAAAAATACCTGTACACCACATGGAACTGATACTGATGTGTGCATTGTGATTAATGGGCTCCACACCCAAGATTGTCATTACACCCAAAACCCTAGGAAGGAAAGATTAAGATTCTGTGCTAGATGCAATCCCCAAAATGGAAAAAAAAGATGGATAAGTTAATATGCACACATATGCGAGCTGGGATGAATATATCAATTTTAGGTAGTAAGACAAATTTATCAGCATGGACTTCTGTTTGAAATAAGCAATCAGTGAGGAGCAAATATACTTTTAAATTTAGACATTTATTTAGATTTTCCAAGTAGGGTTCCCAGGTCAGGCTAATGTGCAGTCAAGCCTTTTCAAGTGAATAAAGAGTGGAAAAAGAATGTTTCAGATTCTCCCATAGATAGGAAATTCTGATAGCCGCAGAAAAAAACATATGTCTCTCCTTCTCTGGCTGTTTTCAAGAGCTAAATTTGATTTTTTTAAACTTTTTTGAGGGGAATAAATTGTTTTATTTTTGGGCAATATTTTACATTTGTCCTTGATTGGTCCACACGCTCGGGGAAATGGCATAGCGTAGCGTCAGTGGCATTAGGGTGCCCTGCTGGCACAAGTGGAAGGAGAGACAGAGTTCATCATAGAAGAGAGGAAACCAGTCGTGGGGTTAAAGAGCACAGGTTGTCGAGTCAGGTGAACATGATTTGATGCTTGTCTTCTCTATTTCTTATCTGTTTGTATGAATTTGAACAACTTACCTAACTTTTAGGAGGCTACTTTCTGATCTGCAAAATGGGAATGAGTAATCTCCACTTGTTGTAATGATCAAGTGAGGTAACACATAAAGTGCTTAACACAATGCATGATACATACTGAAATGCAACAGATGGTGGGTTAGGCAGCTTTCCTTCATTGAGACAAATACCTGACATAATCAACTCATAAGAAGGAAAGGTTAATTCTGGCTCATAATTGTATTAGTACACAGTCAGTTGGCTCCATCACTTTTGGCCCTGTATGAGGCAGCACATCATGGTGGGAACACATGGCAGGGGAAGCTGTTTACCTCCTCACAGCCAGGAGCCAAACAAGATGAAGGATTCTAGATGTCCAAAATTGAGGATATTCTCAGGAACTATGATGACTCAACCTTATTTGTTGTTTGCGTGACACTCTTGATGAATGTTCATCCCTAAAATATGCTTAAGATTATGACTAGAGAAAATGCTGGGGTTGGGCACTGTAGAATTGCTACCTATTTTGCCTTTGTTTCCTTCACGCTCTTGGTATTTCAGACCTATCGAAGTCAACACATTGAAGAACAAGTGACCAAAGTGGCTATTGTTGCAGATGTTGAAGACCTATGAACAATCTGATCCTGTTGTCTGATGTTACTGGTGTATCCTAAAAGTGAAGGGATCAAAGCCATACAGCTATTTATCATTTATTTCCCTTTTGATTTCAATGGTGATGTTCTGGTCTTAAAACCAAATGTGACAACCTGACCTTTTACCTGCAGAGCTGAGACCAGCTAGTGGAGAAGGTTATACAGGTGCGTACAAGAATACAGCATCTGTCTGTGAAAACCACATGAAGATATTCTAAACACTTTTCACTTCTTCCCACAAAACTTGATCAAAACCATGGAGAAAATAAAACTTTTGTGGTTTGATTTCAAGTATTTCTTTAAAGGGACCTCTGAAGATGGTCCACAGTCACATCCATTAACTACTTTCAAGGTAATGCTTCCAAAGTGTGATGTGAACTCATTGTGGTTGAAAAAAAATCTGTTTAAAGGTATAGAAAAGAATAACTATTGAATAGTATATTTAGAATGAAAAACTGGACACAAACTGTGCTGTCCACTTTGAAATCATATGAAAAGCAGTAATGTGGATGGCACTATATAGCAAAAACCTGACTGATATGCCTCCTCATTGAAGATAATGAAAATCCAACTGTGAGTGCTTGTCAGGGCCTCTTTGAAAATTCTGCATTTCTTCTGCACCCCTCAAGCACACTCATGTCTCATGGCCTTATCTGACACTGTCCCTGCCTTATAGGAAATACTGGAGACTCACTATTTATATAACATGACCACCTATCCCTAGCACCAGTGTATAGCTCAGCAAGATATAACTGTGACTTTTTCTTTCTGGTGCTGCTGAAACTATAAAGGATTAAAGATTTTCCAAAGTTCAATCTAGGTAATCCTTTCTGTGGGATTAATGTACTGTTTGGCTTTCTGGTGAATATTTGTTTCAAAAAAGAAATAACAGGTTTCAAAGCCCTAAATCTGGTGGTAACATTTGTTTATTGTGCAGATAACATCATGGATAACTTCTGACTATGTATATGTGTATGTGTGTGCATGTGTGCGTGCTTTCTACATGTTAACAGCTTATTCCATGAGAAATTTCTAAATGAAAATAAAAAAACTCTAGTTTTTTCACAAACTATAATTACTTTAATTACAGGATAATTATATAAATAATGCATTTGAATGTAGATTTCAGTTTTCTTTGTTTTCTAAATATTATCATCTTTCAGTGTTTTTAGACGTGTAAACAGGAAACATTTAAGTTTAGATGAAGAGCAGGTGAACTGCCTATGATACAAGGAGAGACAATCAAAAGATGATTAGGCTTTTGAAAACTGCCTAACTAGGTACTAATTTTTAAGTGAGCAGGTGTACTTAGTCATTATAACTTTAAAATGAAAACATATTTGAATTAAACCATCACGCCCAACATTAAAAAAACATTAGAGGTCTGACTGGTTCTGACTAAATCCAGCAAAGGCAAAAAGGTAGGAATTCAATGATAAGGCAGCCAGTCCCTTCTGAATGAGGAGAAAGCCATAGGTTTCTAAAGAATTACAGAACAATTTCACAATGCTTTATTGATTTTCTTAAATTATTGCCCAAACATTATTAATGTGTTAAAAAAGATTAATTTTTCAGTTATTGTTAAAGGATAATTAACTTTACACAGAAATTGTACCAAGTAAGAAAGATCTTATAATTACCCTGGGTAGAAATCAATCGGTGTTTCTTCTGTTTTTTGTTTTGTTTTGTTTTCTTCTCATTCAGTTGTTTTCCTGTTGCCAACAAAATGCATCAATGTACTCTTAGCTACTCCCTTGGAACACACAAATATCTGATTCTAAGTCAAAGAGAGATGGTAAACTTGTAACTAAAGCAGTAACGTTAAGTTTCAAGGTGGGGTGACACATACAATACTTATTTAATTCACATGTTGATGCACAGCAAATTGAAAGTCATTTCCATCAAAAATTAATGCAAACAAATAAACAAACATATAGCATTTGCTGTGGGACTATTTTTGATCTACTAAACATTATAGGAGACCGTAAGCTATTTAGATGGATCCAGGTGATGTTCAGAACATTTAGCAGTTTAATAAATTTGTCTTCTGTGCACAAAATAAAACTTCAGTGATCCAAAAGAGTTTAAGAGCTTATGAAAAGAGAAATATACTTTCACAAATTAAAGATGTAACAGAACAATCTGGGTGAACTTGGAGAAACTATTTGAATAGGCAAACAGAGTGAAATAATTCACTTCCAGCTATGTTAGTGAGTCTTCAAATTTCATTAATGGTTTCATTTTTTTATTTCCCTACCCTCTTGGTTTCCTTGACCTATTGGGGTTTTTCCATCCATTAATTTGCTCCCAGATCCAAATTTACAGGTGTGCTCTGCTCTGGCATGCACTACTATGTACTTGCTTTATTGAGAGCTTCATTAATTGCTCCAAAGTTTCATCCTACAATTATATAGACAGTTTTGCTGAACTTCTAGGTGACTTGCTCTATTTTTTTTGTCACGTCACAAAAGAAATATAGCAAAATTGCATCTGTTTTGTATAGGTACACTGCATATGCAGAAAAGTATTATGAAAAAAAATTTAAAAAGCTATAGAAGTCATAGGCTTTTGTAACTGCAGAAGAGAGATTGCTGAAAGAACTAATGCTGGCATTATAAACGGCCATTTTGAATAAATTGAGGCTGAAAAAGGTTTTGGGAATACACTAGCTTATAGTAGGCTAAAATTTCTTACCATGGCCCAAGACTGGTGTCATGAATATAGCAAAAGAAATCATCACAGAAGAATTAAGTGGGGCGGGGTTGTCTATGATTCTCCAAATGGAGAACCATACATACTGTATACAGAAGTAAGAAAATGTAAGCGATTGATATGAGGTGACATATCAACAGTTCCTGACCTCATGAATAAGCTTGTTTGTTTCTGACATCTGAGACTGATAATCCCAATGAAAATGTGTTGCATGAAAGTATGAACAAGTGGACATCTACTCAAATGATCCTCTATAAGAAGTCTTATTTCCCCTCTCTAGTACCATTTGACTTTTCTTCATCTGCCCCACTTTTAACTCATAAAGTCCAAATTTTGTCTAGTATAACCTCTTGTTTTCCTTCTTTTTCTTATCCTCAGATTGGTTCAGTATAGGGTTACTGGGATCTTAATTCCCATAATGGAATTTCTAGGATGTTCATCAAATTAGGGTTTTAATATGTTCACAAATATTATGTTAGTCTTTCATGTACTCAAACACATTACTAGCATTGTCTTAGACCACAGAAAGAAAAGAGGATATTAAAAATAATCTTTTAACTCTTATTTCTTAACATATGTCAAATATTGATGGAATTTTTAATAAAGAGGTAAAATGAGTCCTAGTTGCTGCTCACAAAAAGCAATAAAAATAAATGTTTAAGTGGTTAAATATTATTATTAGTTAATGATCTATTAAATACCAAATTTGTACCTAATGAAATGTAGAACCAAACTCTATCTAGTATATCAGACAAAATTCTTACTATGTTTTCTTTTAAATAAATAACTCCTAAACAGCAATCAAATACATTGAAGATAATAAAGTAAGGAAGGAAATACACATTGAGAAGATCTGCCTAGAAATAGGCAAGAGACAAAATATACATCCATTGTTAATTTTTGAGGTTCCATCAGTAAATCAGATCAGATTATCAGAAAACTGTTCACTTGGACTACGTTTGCCTTTCCCCTGTGTACTTGCCTTTCTTAAGTTATACAGCCCTTTCTTTAACTTTCATTCAGATGGGTTGAAATAATATTTCTGTTAAAGTCACATTTTATCTGGCTATATATACCCTGGGAAAGACATCCTTGGAACTAGAAATACATTTATCTCTCTTAAAGCACTAATGAGATTTTAAAAATAATATGTGATTTTAACACTAGAAAGGTAGTGATATTTCTCCTTTCATTGCTTAGCTTCCTTATTTACTATAGATTTTATTTTATTTATATCCTTAATTAGATATCTCAAATTATTTTATGAAAAGTAATGTCAAATAAAAGGATTTATTTGTTGACCTTGATGTAAGCTGTCTCCTTATCCACTGTGAGCTGGTTCTATTTTGACTCTGAGGGAACTAGTATTCAAAACTTAAGTCCTTGTGAAGTTTATACAAGGGGTTTACTTATGATTGGAAGGTTCAAAATTTATTGACCATTTGAGGTATTTTCAGGATCATGTTAATGTTATAAGAATCACCATTTCCTCCTTTCCTTCTTCCTCACATATTAAAAATCAAGATTATTCCCTATGAAGGGATATACATATCCCTTCATAGAGGCCGAGAGCCTCAGTCTCTGCCCAAGATCAGATTTCTTAAACCTTCTTCCCCCCAAAAAATTGAGGGCAGTTATGGGTTTTCTCCTAGAAGGGCTCTTCCTAGCCACCATAAGAGAATAGCATTTTAAAAATAACAAAGCTAACACACACACACACATATATATATACGCATATATAGTCATACATGCGTATATATACACAGATATAGTCATACATGTGTATACATACACATATATGTGTAATAGACATATATATATGTATTACACATATATGTGTATATTTAGAGAGCTCTTAAGGGGTGATTATCTAATAAAAATTATGCTATTTCTCCTGCCTTGTTTTACAATGACCACTTCTAAAACATGAAAAGGATTTTTATTTACATTTTTTCTTCAAATAATGAATGTGAGACATTCTTATTTATCAGCCAGAAAATAGGCCCTTTCTCGGAATATCTTCCTATCCTCACTCAAAATGGAGAAAGTAGATGTTTGAGATGATTGCAGGATAGGTACAGCTGTCTGTTTTCCCATTTGAAAGCATATTTGGGGAAGAACTTTAAAAAGTAGTTTATAAGATGAGGAAAAAGTACTCTTGGACCTTTTCAGGCTCCAGGGACCATCCAGCAGCCAACAGCTTTGGCAAGCCTCATGCTATCTAAAGTAAGCATCAGTCACCTAGAGACAGCAACACTGGCCAACATGAGATGTATAAGATGTTTCATGTGCATTTGTGTTTTTTCTGTTTGGGTCTGTATTGTCATAATGCTTGTCTTCATAAGCATTGACATGAAATATGGCACAAACTGAAAAATGCACAATCCCATAAGACAACAGTTTTTAATTGTTCCTTCCTATTCACCCTGATAAAAATCCTTAAAGTTGGCAAATTGAGAATCAGTCTAATTTTATTATCATGGAGGAGTTATTTTTATATTCATATAGAGAAAAATCCAGATTCTTTTCTATACCAATAAAGTTTTGTCACACTGCAGATGACTATTTGAATTTCATTTTCTATGTTGCAGGTTGCACAACTATGGTTGTGCATGGTTGTGTTATGGCTGCATTTATTCCCAAAGGGAAAAATGGGCAGTTGATACTGTTTTGTGGTGGCAAAAACATAAGATAAAAGCTTTAGTAGTTTCTTTGCTAAATACATCAACAACTCCCTATACTTTTAGATGTTTGTGTTTATAATTTGTAGCCATTACCTTTTCAGGTGTACGGTAGGCATCTAGGTTCTTATTGATAGACAAGCTTCTCAAAAGGTTTTTTATGTTTTCCACTTCCTCACCCCCTAATCAAGATTCCACATGGTTCCAAGCATCGCTTTTGAACCACATATCACCTGGTGAAGGTGATAGCCATATTTCTATTGCTGTGACAACTCCCTGAGATAATGAACTTAAAAGGAGGAAAAGGTTCATTTTGTCTCACAGTTTCTGAGGATTTAGTCTGTGGCCTTTTAGCCTTGTTGCTTTGGACCTATGGAACAGCAGATCATTATGGTGGGAGAGCATGGCAGAGGAAGCATTTTACCTCATAGTTGTCAGGAGACAAGTGATGCCCCCAAATAATATAACTTCCTTCCACTATATCCCTTTTCCTAAAGGCTCTACCACCTCCCAATAGTGTCATAGGTTGGTTACCAAACCTTTAGAATAAGGGCCTTTGGGAGGCATTTAAGATCTACATTCTGTTGCTGGAATAATACCTGACACAAAGTAGGTAACCCATTAAATATATTTTGAATAAACAAATTTTTTTACTGTATCAAAGCCTACTTCACCAAGTTCAATACCTTACACATATCTAACAATAACATTTGCAATGTCAATATCACTCATTGAAAATAGCATTGGCTTAAGTTGCACAGACTTCAGCTGAGATACTAATTCGGCAGTTATTTTCTCTGTGGCTGTGGGAAAGTCATTTTATTGCTCTGAGTCCCAGTTTTTCCTTTTCATAGTCTAGGAATACTTATCTTAATGTCTTATTGAGGATTACAACAAGTATATCATATGTAAATTTTCTATATGATGACCAGCAAGTACTAGGTACCCAGTTGTCAGTATTTTTCAGCAATTTTTTGTTAAATGCTTAGTCTGTATCAATTACCATATCAGAGTTTAGAGATGAAAACTCCATGACATGTAAATTTTAAAAACAAAACCAAAGTAAGCTAATGAGGAGATGGGAGGATATTAAAAATGTGAGGGGCAGACCTAATCACAAATGAGCTTCAAAACGTTAACTGCTGCAAGGACATGTGATTAGAATGATATCCAAAGGTAATGGAGGTGAAGTGTGCTCAGCACATAAAGCATAAAGAGAGTAATGTTTAAACTTCTCACTAGAAGATGCATTGCATTGGGCAGGCAGGGCAAAAGTAGTAAGAAAAGGTCCTGAGGGGTAAACATGCAGGAAGTGGCAGGCAGTTTGGCCTGGCTGATCATAATCTAAGAGAGCCTATGAAGCAGCAGAGTCAACTCAGATGAAGAGCTTTTGGTGTTACATGAAGGAGCTTGTATCTTTTTCTTGTTAGTAGGTATGGCAGGCTGAATGGTGGTCCCAAAGAGTAATGTCCCCTTCTTAGTTATCATGTGATTATTTGGAAGAAAAAATGATCTTTGCAAAATATAATTAAATTGAAGATAATGATACGAAGAAGTCATCCTGGATGATTCTCTAAGTGGGCGCTAAATCTAAAGAGAGGTATTCTTATAAAAGATAACACAGGAGATTTGGCAAACAGAAGTGAAGGTGATGTGAGCACGGAGGCAGGGATTAAAGTGATATGCTCATAAATCAGAGAATATCTGGAGCCACCAAAACCTAGAAGACATAAGGAAGGATTCTCCCTGAGAGACTCTGGAGTGAGCATAGCCCTGATGACAGCTTGATTTCAGAACTTCTGGCCTTCAGAACACTGTGAGAATAAATTTTTATTGTTTGAGGCCACTAAGATTGTGGTAGTTTGTCACAAAGTGTCAGGAAAAAAATGCAGCAGAGATTTTAAAGCCCTCCTCCCCTTTTTTTTTAAATGTAAACAGGATCATTAAACAGGAAATTTCTAAGGCAATCTATGAAGATATGTGACAAATGGATCTGAGAACGAAAGGCTAGCAGAACAATTGTTTCTAGAATCCCGATGAGAAATTATGGATATTAAGCTATGAAAATAACCTTTGACAAGGACTAGGAGAGAGAGGTTAGAGGTTGGCAGATACATGAGAAGCTGCAGATGTGTTCAATGACTTGGGAAGATGAAGGGGAAATGTTTAAAAAAATTGTTTCCCAATTTCCTGGATCTAGCTAAATTGCTGCCTTGGCAGTTGATGCCACTCCCTGGAATAAAGACTTGGTAGTAATCTGCATTCTACATTTGAATTGCCTTGGTGGAGAGACAAAGGTCTTGCACTGGAGAGAGATCTGAGCGGCAGATGTTTGTTTGGTAGATGGCACCTGAGGCTCGGGGAGGAAACAAAGCTGTTGTAGGAAAGTGTACAAAATGGGATGAAAAGAGGGTAAAGAGAAGACAGTAGTGAGTACTAAGACTACAGCTGACAAAAGAGAGTGTGAAGATTGAGATGGAAGTAATGGGAGTGCTTGAGAGTAATGGAGAACTAATTAAGATGGAGGTCAAGAGAAGAATGGTCTCTGGTGGGGAATGCCACCCAGAAATTAAGGACATATGAAGAGTGGTTTGGATTTAGCCAGTTGGGTGGGTATTAGGGATATTTCATAAAGTGGTTTTTATAGTGTGGTAGACAATAGGATCAGGGTGTTTGGAGTAAAATTTGGAAAAAAATTCAAGAAATTTTCTTTAAGGAGCATAGCTGTGAAGAGAAATAGGAAGTTAATTACAGAAAACAGAGAATTCTTATATTGTGAGAGTGGAGTTGATCGGGCATGTTTATAGACAGCAAAAGAAGACGTAGCATGATCCTATAAAAAGGGAGTAGCTAGCTGTAAGGGGGAGGGGAAATAAATGATAAAGTAAATAAAAAATATGAGGAGAAGAATTTGAAAGCCCAAGGAAGAGCCATAAACTAGAGGTGACTTTTGCTATGGAACTGAGGAGGAGGTAAAATGGACTACAGGTTATATCTATGTAAAGTCCTTCTCCCCTTGTCTTTCTGCATTTTCAGTAACCCACAGTAAGCTTCAGTCCAAAAATATTAAATTGAAAATTCCAGAAATAAACAATTTAAGTATTAAATAACTTTTATTACAGTATATTCTATAATTATTTAATTTTACTGCTAGCTATTGTTATTAAGCTACTATAACTAATTTACAGATTAAATTTTATTTTAAGTATGTATGCATAGGAAGAAAATAGATTATAAAGGGTTCAGACCTATTTGAAGCTTCATTTGGGGTCTTGGTACAAATCCTCTACAGGTAGGGGGATCATCTACAGTTAAAAAAAAAACCAGAGGAAATCCCCTTCTTATAACCCATCTTTTTCCTTCTGAAACGAGAAAGAATGCTTTATTTGGGGATGAGGCAGTGACAGGGGGAAACAACAACATCCTTGAGAAAATTGGTAGTAATTTTAAATTGTCACAAAGGAAGATGAGCAAAGTTTGAGGAAATTAAGAGACAAAGAAAATTTCTTTTCCCTTTGTTGAAGTTCACTCATTTAAATGCCACCTTGCTCTGGATTCATGGCTACCTCAAGACCAGTCAATTATACCCTCCCTCCTGCCTTCTGTGGTAAAACTAGATTCTACTTTCAAACTACTTATATCTACAGATTAAATGTGCATCATACTACCGCTTATGATTTTTATTTCTTGTAAAATTAAGTTTTCCCAGTAGGAGAATATTTTATTATTCCTTCCATGGCTCTCAATAGTGTTAAAATAAACAATGGTTTATTTGATCTATCAGAATCCATGGCCTTTTCACAGGGTGTCTATGCATTTCAGTTTGTTGGGGATAGTTCTGGTTTATGTGTCCAGTATCAGAGTAATTATTAGTGGTGGCTATTTTTACTTTCACAAGTGTCTTGCATGACAATTATTTTTTTTTCATTCAAATTTATTCAACTTTATTCAAATTAGAGAAAGATTTCCACCTGTTAAGTAGCTTGGCTTCCATTTTGTTTCAAATTAAGCCAGAATTAAAACTAAGTTAAAGTAACTTTTAGTAAGTTTTATCAAAATCACTCAAATTTCTTGGCAAACAGAATAAAACATATGCATGTCACTTGATTAATTATTAAAAGGAAAAGCCATTGCTTTTGCATGCTCTTGCATAATATTCTGAAACTCTTCAGTTACTTGATATAGGTAACTATAGCACATTGTCACCAGATTTCAGCTGCAATTGTCCATTTGTCTTCTGCTTTCTGACTCAGGCTCTTCTTTAGCTGGGAACCCTGGTACAAGACTACAAACCAAGAAATGCAGGTCTTTACTGTCTCTGGAGCGAAAAAAAGTACTTTTTTTTTTTTGTCAGCACTGGGGTTTGAACTCAGGGCCTCACACTGGCTAGACAGGTGCTCTTACTGCTTGAGCCACTCTGACAGCTTGCATGACAATTAAAATGAAGTACTCAAGAGAATTCACTTTCAAGAAGGAAGCTAGAAGGGGACAAAATCAAGGTAGCACTGATGTGCTTCTGACACTGACAGAATAATAAAAGCCAAGTTTTGCTTATAAATATTAATTCTGAAGTTATTAGAGAGTCTGTGTGAGGCAGGATAAAATTAGGAAAAGTTCAGAACTCATAGAAAAATATTACAACTCTTATTAACCATGCTTTGGCCCAGGAACTACTCCCACCTGCTGGGAACCACACATGCCCCTCCCCGCTCATTGATTATTGCATGGGAATCACGTGATTCCTCCCTTCCCATAGATTAGCTTAAGCTTTAAAAGTACCTGAGAAAGAAAAGCACACCCTCTCAGCCTCCAGATTCTACCTGGGCCTCACTGTGCTCCCTTTTGTATTTCACTTTCCTAACTTTTAATAAATTCCACTTACACCCATGTGTTCTGCGATGGATTCTTCCCTTGAGACACAAAGAATTTTGAAGTCTTCTGATCACAGACTCCACCAGCATCATTAAAACACAGACACCTTTGCAATCATACCTTTTACACAAAGGGCATCTGTCCAACTGGTAAAAAATCAAAGCACAAAAATAATTAACAGCAAAATACATAATCTTCTACTGATGTATATCCCCACTTCTTGCATTCCCTATTGAGTGGAGTGGAGTTCAAGTCTTCATACTCTTTTAATAGAATATTACTTCTTTTTCTGGGAGAAGAGAATTTCTAATTATGTCACAAAGGTCAGTAAAGATGACAAAAAGCTGAAGAGATGATCTACAATTGATTGAGTCAGATACTATGTGAATAAGTGTAGTCTACTTAATCTAGTAAGAATCTGTGAGTGAGGGAACATAAAAGGCATTGGCCCTACTTAGAAAACTCAGTTGTGATCAATTAAGGATCTTTGATATAAAAATAAATAGTCCTCATACCTCCTTTGAACTTATCCATATTGATGAATGCTGCCACTATCATTTGCAGACACTGTGAGACAGCAGAGTATAATGAAGAAGTAATTTAAAGGCAGTTGAAATAATTGGGGTATAAACAAAGACTGTGAGCCAATGCTTGTGCAGTGGTGATTGTGTTTATTGGTTGTGCTTTATTTTCTTTGATTATGGACACTATGAGTTATGGACACTGTGAGGAGTGAGACATATTTCCGGCAAAGTCTCTCTTTCCTTCTTCACATACAGCTCTCCAGGATTCTAAGGCATGTTATAAATAACACCACATACTTCCCTATAACGCCAACAAAACTCATTTGTAAAAAGTGAAGCTACTCAAAATCTCCTGAATATAAAAGTAAAAAGGATACAACTTGGACATAGCTACATTAGCCATGTTTATGTATTATTGGCAAATAAAATTCATTTTGAGAGTGACAGGAATACAGCCATGGACATTATGTTTCCCGCCAAGCACTTTTTAGCTTATGGTACTCAGAAAGAGTCCATTTTCTCATAGTGCTCATGTTGAAAGCTGTGGCAGTGACACTACAATAATGTCTATCATTGTGATGTATAATATAGATGTTATTGCACATAATAGAAAGCATTCTTTGGGTATAATGCATTTTTGCTGCCTACATGCTGACACCAAGCAGATATAAATGTGCTTTAATGTGTTTCCTTTTAAAAGACTGGTGTAACCTCACCCTCCAGTATATGTTTTATATAAGGTTTGGTGAGCAGCTCACTTTTAGTAGCTGCTTTCTATATTCACTTTAGGACTCCTAATAGCTCTAATTATAAACTGCACAGTTTTCTATTCCTTTCTTTCTGTTCTTTGTCATTGCACTGCTTATAGACATTTAAACAGTAGAAGCTGTTTATAGTTCATTAAACCTTTAAGTTGTTGTTCTAAAGTTTTATCCCTTTTTTTGTGTTTCTGAGTCATTTCCTGCTGCTGTCATATGAAGCCATGCAACACAACACAATTCAATAGAAGACATCAGATATGCACATTTTTGTGAGTAACCAATAGGGATAACAAAAAGCCATATATGAATCATAAAATGTGGCTATATACTGTGTTTTCTAGGGCATTTGGCTAGAATTAGATCTTTTTTTTGAAAACAAAACTTCTATAATTCTTTTTTGAAGGAAAGAGTTTGCTTCTTAAATAAAACCAATAGCTAAACAGAGTATTAACTCATATTACCATATGATATAACAAAGAGAATGTAACTATTGGAAAGCTAAGTATTTTTGTATATCACAGTAGGAGGAGATGGGGTAATTACTCCAATAAATGACCCAGTAGGATGGTATTGCAATTTGAAGAAAGAGAGATTACCAGCATTGAGACTGCCATGGAATGTGAAGGAGCCCACTGTAGGATCAGAAAGAAGCTATGTCTTTGTTTTCTCTCAGACTGGTCACACTGTAACTGTCACTTCTTCATGTTCTTCTGAAACAGGCTTTGTGTCAACCACTGTGTTGGAAGAATACATAGATCAGAGTAATTTGGATTCATTCCCAAAAGTGTTACTTAATCTTTCTGTGAAAAATGGAAGTGACAGGTTAGGGATTTATTTTTTGTTGTTCAAGCCAGTGAAAAACCATCCCAAATCATAATAATTTATGAGTAAAGACATATTTTTATCACCTCATGCAGCATGTTAAGGACACACAGTTCTGTGTCAGAGACAAAAGCAACCTATCAAGAATGAGATTTAAAATAGGAGGAATGGTATAGAAAAAGGTGGCTTTCAGTTTCTGAGTTTTTAAAACATATACGTTCAATTTTCTAACAATATTTGCTTTAAGAGCCTGGAGCAGTGCCTTCTTCTCAAGAAGAAAGACAGCTGAGTTTCTGGAGATTCTCAGGTGCAACTGTACAGGTGACCAGCAAAAAAGAGGCCCCTCTCAAGATCCACTGTTGTAATTGTCTGAAAATCATAAAAATGGAGAAACTCTTTAGCAATCCCCCTGCAATATTCTTCCCTCTTGCCCCTTTTATTCATTTCCCCTCATTGTTACAGATCAAAATGATCCCAGAATGAGTTAATAAATAGAAGGTTTATGATGGAAAATGTTATATACGTATAAACAAAATAGCAAATCTGAGTTCACAATCAGGACTCTGAATTCTGATACTACTAATTCACAAGGGCAGGCCTTTTTTTCTATTTTATTTACTGATATATTACAAGACCCTAAAATAGTGCCCCATACATATGAGATGCTCAACAAATATCTGCTGAATAACAAGTGGATGACACAATAGTCACCTGGTTTTACAAGTGTAGAAAAGGCATATCAGAAGTAGTATTTAACAAATCCTGAATACCAAAAAACAAATGAACTCTGTGCAACTTCTCTGAAGTGAAGGCTCCACTTGGAGACAAACTGGCAGAGAATTGACCAAAAAATTATTTCTGACCTTAACTATTGCCTAATAATTTATAAAGTGTAATCATTTTTGCAAGAACAGAAAATTATAAATGAACTTACATTAAAATAAAAATGTGACTTTTTTGCTATTGTGAATCATGGGGAGTTTAAATTTTCCTTAGAGTTCTTGGGTTTATTTGTAAAGTTTTCTATAATGAGCATATCAATTTTATGGTTAGATATAACTACAATGAAAGGAAATTTCTCTTTGAAACAAATTGCTAAGCTTATTATTAGTATGTTAAAGATTAGTTTTTAGTATGTTTGAAGATTTATGGGAGAAAATACAGTCTGAATTCTGATTTCAGTATGCTACAAGAAGTTATGATTTTTCTGAGTATATACTCAGTTCTTAATCTCAAGGATAGTGTACTGTGTACACTGGTACTTCAATACAATAGCAAAAAAATATGCCTGGGAACAGCATAAATATTCAAGAATAGAGGTTAGTCAAATTAATAACAGGAAAAGGTCCAGAATCAATAGTTTTAAGTAGAGAAAACTTTTTATTAATTGAATAGTTTATAGTGAGTGGGCCTTTTATTGTAACTAAAATTTCCTGAATTAAAATAAAATCAGATTATATACACAAAAAAACTGAAGAAATGCAATCCAACTATTAGCCTGTGGGGATTCAGTTGATACAGTCCATGAGATTCAGACTCCTGGCATGGAGAACAGTATGCAAAAGTGGATCTGGAGTATATCTGCACCAAACTCCATGCTAAGAATTCGTAAAGAGAAAGAGAGAGGCTGAGGGACTGTTGCACTGAGTGCTGTGAAGCCCTGCCACATCTGTATGCATTCTCAAAGGACTCTTGGGGGGAAACAAATACATTCCTTTTCTTTTCTTTGATCAGAAACACCTACTAAGGAGATTCCAAGATGGTGGCTGGAGGGAGGAAGCAGAAAGTGTGCTTCCTAAAGTAAAACCTTGGAGAGACACTGGAGATACACATTACAGGAAAAATGACCTAGAAGAGGCAAAACTTTGACTCCTTCACACCCCCAGCCCGTGTGTAGCATTCCCACTCCATGTTAACAGAGAAACCAGGAGGGCTCCCGCACCACTGCCAGATGCCAGAACCCAGACTGCTTGGGAAGATGCAGACCACAAGTGGTAGTGTTGATTAGTACACTGTCTCTCCCTGTTTATATCTTTGAAACTTTTGTTTGTTTGTTTTGTTTTCTTTTACTTGTTTGTTTACTTATTTTTCCCTCTTTCTTTAACTTCTTTGCTTTCCCTCTCCTCTTACCCTTCCATTCTAAATATCACCATTGTTATTATTACAACTAGAAAATACTTAACTGCACACAGTACAGGGACAATAACAACACCAAGGGCAATGATGGAAAGACAGAAAAAAACAGGGAAACCAGTTTCCCCACAGCAAAAAAATTAGTACAGGAACCAGAGGGAAATGAAGAAAACAGATACTCAGATCCAGACTCCAACAAAATGAAGAAAAACTATGCCAAAGGACCAATGAAGGCCACAAGAATAAACTAAAAGGAGAACCACTACAGGTAATCAATGAGAAATCTTATAGAGATGATACTGGATGCGGTCAACCAAAATGTACAGGAGACACTCAAGAAATTCCAAGACAACAAAAATAGAGAATTTGAAAAAGCACAAGAAGAAATAAAAGAAACCACAGAATCACTGTATAAACACCAAAGTGAAGCAAAGAACATGATTAATAAAGAGATAAATGAACTCAGGACAAAAATAGACAACATTAAAAAGGAAATGACTCAGGATATGGAAAACCTCAGAAAAAAGAATGAAACAGAATTGCAAAACAAAATGGAAGGCCAATCCAGCAGAATAGAACAAACGGAAGACAGAATCTCAGAACGCAAAGATGAAATGGTAATTAAAGGAAAAAACGAAGAACTATTAGTTAAAAAACTCAAGACCTGTGAAAAGAAAATGCAAGAACTCACTGACTCCATCAAAAGACCAAACTTGAGAATCATGGGCATTGCAGAAGACGAGGTGCAAGCAAAGGGAATGCATAATATATTCAACAAAATAATAACAGGAAATTTTCCAAATCTAGACAAACCTATTCCCATATAGATGCAAGAAGCCTCCAGAACACCAAACAGACCAGACCAAAATAGATCTACCACACGGCATATTATCATTAAAACAACAAATACAGAGACCCAAGGAAGAATATTGAAGGCTGTAAGAGAGAAAAAACAAATAACATACAAAGGTAAACCCATCAAAATCACAGCAGACTTCTCAACAGAAACATTAAAAGCAAGAAGAGCGTGGGGTGAGATCTTCCGGGCACTGAATGAAAATAACCTCAACCCCAAGATACTCTACCCAGCAAAACTATCATTCAAAATAGATGGAAAATAAAAGTCTTTCATGATAAGTAGAAACTAAAACAATATGTGACCACAAAGCCACCACTACAAAAGATTCTTTAAGGGATTCTGCACACAGAAAGTGAAACCCAACTTAACCATGAAAGGGCAGGCAGCACCAAACTACAGGAAAAGAAAAAGCAAGAAAGTAGAGAGTGACCTCAACTTAGGTACACACAATCAAACCTTCAAACAACTAAGACAACTAAATGACAGGAATCATCACAGACCTATCATACTAACACTTAATGTTAATGGACTTAATTCCCCCATCAAAAGGCACTGTTTGATGAACTGGATTAAAAAGGAAGATCCAACAATTTGTTGCTTACAGGAGACCCATCTCACTGACAGAAATAAGCACAGGCTTAGGATGAAAGGCTGAGGGAAGATTTACCAAGCCAATGTCCCCTGAAAACAGGCAGGAGTAGCAATACTTATCTCTGACAAAGTAGACTTCAAACCTACATTGATCAAACGAGATAAAGAAGGACATTCCATACTAATAAAAGGGGAAATGCACCAAAAGGAAATAACAATTATGAACCTATATGCACCCAATGTCAATGCACCCAATTTCATCAAACATACCCTGAAGGACCTAAAAGCATATATTAACTCCAACACAGTGGTCATGGGAAACTTTAACATCCCATTATCATCAATAGATAGGTCATCCAAACAAAAAATCAATAAAGACATCCTAGATCTAAAATATACAATAGATCAAATGGACCTACTTGATGTCTACAGAATATTTCATCCAATTTCTACACAACGTACATTCTTCTCAGCAGCCTATGGAACCTTCTCCAAAATAGATCATATCCTAGGGCACAAAGCAAGTCTCAGCAAATATAAGAAAATAGAAATTATACCATGCATTCTATCTGATCACAATGCAATAAAACTAGAACACAACAACAAAAGTTAAGACAAAAAATATGCAAACAACTGGAAACTGAATAACTCATTGCTTAATGAACAATGGGTCATTGATGAAATAAAAGAGGAAAGAAAAAAGTTCCTGGAACTCAATGAAAATGAAAACACAATGTACCGGAACCTATGGGACACAGCAAAGGTAGTCCTGAGAGGAAAGTTTATAGCCATGAGTGCCTATATAAAAAAGACTGAAAGATCCCAAATCAATGATCTAATGATACATTTCAAACTCCTAGAAAAAAAAGAACAAGCAAATCCCAAAACAAATAGAAGGAGAGAAATAATAAAAATAAGAGCTGAAATCAATGAAATAGAAACCAAAAAAAACCATACAAAGAATTAATGAAACAAAAAGTTGGTTCTTTGAAAAAATAAACAAGATCGATAGACTCCTGGCAAACCTGACGAAAATGAGGAGAGAAAAAACCCAAATTAGTAGAATCAGAAATACAAAATGGGAGATAACAAAAAACACCATGGAGGACCAGGAAATCATCAGAGACTACTTCAAGAACCTATATTCAAGTAAATTTGAAAATCTTAAAGAAATGGTCAGATTTCTAGATACATATGATCATCCAAAACTGAACCAAGAGGATATTAATCAACTGAATAGATCTATAGCACAAAATGAAATTGAAGCAGCAATCAAGAGTCTCCCCAAAAAGAAAAGTTCATGACCTGATGGATTCTCTGCTGAATTCTATCAGACCTTTAAAGAAGAATTGATACCAACCCTCCTTAAACTGTTCCACGAAATAGAAAGGGAAGGTAAACTGCCTATCACATTTTATGAAGCCAGTATTACACTTATCCCAAAACCAGGCAAAAACACCTCCAAAAAAGGAGAACTATAGGCCAATCTCCTTAATGAACATTGATGCAAAAATCCTCAACAAAATAATGGGAAATTAATTCAACAACACATCAAAAAGATCATTCACCACCACCAAGTAGTCTTCATCCCAGGGATGCAGGGGTGGCTCAACATATGAAAATCAATAAAGGTAATAAACCACACTAACAGAAGCAAAGACAAAAACCACTTGATCATCTCAATAGATGCAGGAAAAGCCTTTGATAAGATCCAACATCATTTCATGATAAAAGCTCTAAGAAAACTAGGAATAGAAAGAAAGTACCTCAACATTATAAAAGCTATATATGACTAACCACAGCCAGCATTATACTTAACAGAGAAAAACTGAAACCATTCCCTCTAAAATCAGGAACTAGACAAGGATGCCCACTATCTCCACTCCTATTCAACATAATACTGGGATTCCTAGATAGAGAAATTAAGCAAGAAGAAGGAATAAAAGGAATACAAATAAGTGAAGAAACTGTCAAGATATCCCTATTTGCAGACGATATGATCCTATACCTTAAAGACCCAATAAACTCTACTCAGAAGCTCCTAGAAACCATCAATAGCTATAGCAAGGTAGCAGGATATGAAATCAACATAGAAAAATCATTAGCATTTCTATACACTAATAATGAACAAACTGAGAAAGAATATAGAAAACAATTCCATTCACAATAGCCTCAAAAAAAAAATCAAATATCTAGTATAAACCTAACAAAGGATGTGAACGACCTCTACTAGGAAAACTATAAACTTCTGAAGAAAGATATTGAGGAAGACTATAGAAAGTGGAGAGATCTCCCATGCTCATGGATTGGTGGAATCAACATAGTAAAAATGTCTATACCCCCAAAAATAATCTACATGTTTAATGCAATTCCCATCAAAATTCCAATGACATTCATTAAAGAGATTGAAAATTCTACCTTTAAATTTATATGGAAACACAAGAGGTCACAAATAGCCAAGCAATACTCAGTCAAAAGAACAATGCTGGAGGTATCATGATACCTGACTTCAAGCTATATTACAAATCAATAACAGTAAAAACATCATGGTACTGGCAAAAAAACAGACATGAAGACCAGTGGAACAGAATAGAGGACCCAGATATGAAGCCACACAACCATAACCAACTTGTCCTTGACAAAGGAGCTAAAAATATACGATAGAGAAATAGCAGCCTCTTCAACAAAAACTGCTGGGAAAGCTGGTTAGCAGTCTGCAAAAAACAAACTAGATGCATGTTTATCACCCTATACCAATATTAATTCAAAATGGATCAAGGATCTTAATATCAGACCACAATCTCTAAAGTTGATACAGGAAAGAGTAGGAAATACTCTGGAGTTAGTAGGTATAGGTAAGAACTTTCTCAGTGGAACCCCAGCAGCACAGCAACTAAGAGATAGCATAGATAAATGGGACCTCATAGAACTAAAAAGCTTCTGCTCAACAAAAGAAATGGTCTCTACACTGAAGAGAACACCCACAGAGTGGGAGAAAATATTTGCCAGCAACACATCAGACAAGGACTGATAACCAGAATATATAGGGAACTTAAAAAACTAAATTCTCCCAAAACTAATGAACCAATAAAGAAATGGGCAAGTGAACTAAACAGAACTTTCTCAAAAGAAGAAATTCAAGTGGCCAAAAAACACATGAAAAAATGCTCACCATCTCTAGCAATAAAGGAAATGCAAATTAAACCACACTAAGAGTCCACCTCACCCCTGTTAAAATAGCCATCATTAGCAACACCACCACCAACAGGTGTTGGCGAGGATGCAGGGAAAAAAGAACCCTCTTACACTGTTGGTGGGAATGTAAACTAGTACAACCACTCTGGGAAAAAATTTGGAGGCTACTTAAAAAGCTAAACATTGATCTACCATTTGATCCAGCAATACCACTCTTGGGGATATACCCAAAAGAGTGTGACACAGGTTACTCCAGAGGCACCTGCACACCCATGTTTATTGCGGCACTATTCACAATAGCCAAGTTATGGAAACAGCCAAAATGCCACACTACTGATGAATGGATTAAGAAAATGTGGTATTTATCCACAATGGAATTTTTTGCAGCCATGAAGAACGAAATGTTATCATTCGCTGGTAAATGGATGGAATTGGAGAACATCATTCTGAGTGAGGTTAGCCTGGCCCAAAAGACCAAAAATCGTATGTTCTCCCTCATATGCAGACATTAGTTCAAGGGCAAACCCAACAAGGGGATTGGCCTTTGATCACATGATAAAACAAGAGCACACAAGGGAGGTATGAGAATAGGTAAGACACCTAAAAAACTAGATAGCATTTGTTGCCCTCAATGCAGAGAGACTAAAGCAGATACTTTAAAGCAACTGAGGCCAATAGGAGAAGGGGACCAGGAACTAGAGAAAAGGTTAGCTCAAGAAGAATTAACTAGAAGGTAAATACACATGCACAGGAAATCAATGTGAGTCAATGCCCTGTATAGCTATCCTTATTTCAACTAGCAAAAACCCTTGTTCCTTCCTATTATTGCTTATACTCTCTCTTCAACAAAATTCGAGATAAGGGCAAAATAGTTTCTGCCAAGTAGAGAGGGCGTGGTGGGGAGAAGGAGGAGGCAGGGGGTGGGGTAAGCAAGGGAGTGGGGGAAGGGGGGAGAAATGACCCAAACATTGCATGCACATATGAATAAAATAAAAATTAAAAAACAAAAAAAGAAACGCTTACTAAAATTTCAGGTGCCAAAGTACAAACAGGGAGTATAGAAATCTAGATGAAAAGGTAAGCCCATTATATTCAATTAGTAATGTGTATTTAATAAAAATATAAATACATACCAATTCCATGGCTATAATTGAGGAACTAGAATCCAACATGCATACACAGAGTGTCTTTGTTTTTTATTTATTTGTTTTGCCTATGAGTCTTTAGGTACTGGGGAGTAAATGGACTAAAATATCTAAGAGGAATCTATGTATTAAACTAAAGATGGATTTTTCTCTCAGCCATTACAAAAATTGCGTATACTTCCTCCATAAAAGCTCTCAGATTTAAAACACAACAGAAAATGACAGAAGTCAAAATTACAAATCCCCAGCTTTTCTGATTTTCATTGCAGAATGCTTTTGGTACCCATTCCTCTCATCCCTTCGCTTATCTTCATCCATTTTCTCTTTTCCTCAGCTTCTCTTCCTCCTTCTCCTCTTTCTGGTCCTCATTCAGACTGGCTCCAGGAAATGGAAGGTGAGCAGCCCTTTTACAGTATGTTACCTGACCTGTGGACTGTTTTCCTAGTCCTCCTCCCTGAGAAACTGTTACATAGGAAAGGTGGGGAGGCTCACCATCGCTGGACCGGCTGGAATAGGTTGCTAGTGTGTGTGAAGTAAAAGATAGGGGAAAGGAGACCACACAATAATACCCCGAACAATTTCAGGAATAGAGAACTTGGTATAACCACACTAGCCCAAGTTCCTTCGTTTGGATTTCCTCAGAAATGACCTCTTTTTCTTCTTCATTCCAAATTACCAATAGTCTAGAATAAAAAGAGTTTAAAATATGACAGTTTTATCCTACTAATATGTGGGAAAATATTTCTGGCCCCAACTTTATAAATAATGACTTTATTTAGATTTACTATTTCTACTAATAATTCTAAATAATCATCATTATGTAGTTATATTTATTGAAGCAGATTATTAAAATGCATAACATAGTCTTTCCATTAACTCTTTCACATTAATGAGTTGCTATTTAGTAAATTACTATTTCCCAGCACTAAAAGGAAGGAAGCCAGTGGCCTGAATGATTTTCCAAAGTGCCTATTAATAAACACCCAAGGCATATATTATCTTTGGGAAGTACATATGCATGTGGACTGGGAGTTTCAGAAATGTGCATTAACACTTTCATGACTACCACATAGTATTCGATAAATTCTCTTCCAGGTTTGTTTATCATTGTAATTTTTGTATATTTCTACTTATAATAATTTTACAATGATTCTGGTAGAAATACCACTTTCTTGTTTCATTGTTTTGTTGGCAAATACTAAATAATCATTTTTAATTTTATAGCAAGGGTTTCCTGATTATCTTACTCCATTTTTAAATTGAGTCTGGTAGAAGCAATTAAAGATGGAAAGGATTTATAAAAAGTATAGGAAGTAAATTTTAATTTTTCAAAAAATATTGAGATATTAATTAACCTAACTGTTGAAACCCACAATCTGTTTAATTCTGTTCCTATGACTCCTTAAATGTTGGTATGTCTAAGATTTGTAAAGTTTTTTAATTAAGTAATTTATGCAGAAATAATTATAGATCCACATGCAGTTGCAAGAAATAATACAGATTCCATGTAACCTTGATTTCCAATTGCTCCTGTGACAACATTTTGCAAAACTATAGTATATCTCACCTAGAAGGTTGATATATATACAGTTGAGATGCAGAAAATTCCTTTTACCACAGGGATCTTTCATACTGTCCTTTTGCCACAGTTCCTTACACCATTCTTACCCACTGGCAATGTTCTCTATTTCTATCAGTTTGTTTTTGGTGAATGTTGTATAACTCAAATTATAATATTTTGCCTTTTTTCACTGAGCATAATTCACTGGACATTCATCCAAGTCGATGACTTTATCGAAAGTTCATTTCTTTATAGGCAAATAGTATCCCATGGTGTAAATATACCACAGTTTGTTTAACCATTTACTTGTGGAAAGACAATTTTGTTGTCTCCAGTTTTATCCTATTATTAATAAAGCTTCTTTAAACATTCGTGTACAGGTTGTTTTGTATATTAACATAAGTCTTCATTACCTGCTTTAAAGTCTAGGAGCATAATTGCTGGGTAATATGTCAGCTGCACGTTTAATTTGTGTGTGTGTGTGTGTGTGTGTGTGTGTGTGTGGTGCTGGGGTTTGAACTGAGGGCCTCATGTTTGCTAGACAGTCACTCTACTACTTGAGTCACTCTGCTCATTTTCGTATTAGGTGTTTTTGAGATAGGGTCTCATGATCTATTTGCCTGGGCTGGCTTTGAACCATGATCCTCCTCATCTCAGCTTCCCAAGTAGTTAGGATTACAGGTGTGAGCCATCGGCATCTGGTTTGCAGATTTAACTTTTTAAGAAACTGTCAAGCTGCTTTCTGAAGTAACTATAATTTTACATGAGATTTTCTCAGTCTCTTATGTGTCTCTCTTTATGGGACTGATGATAACGCTATTATTACATCTGTTCTTACACGTCACAAGTTTCAGAAGCCCTCTTCACTTTTTGGTGTATTTTTAACTCCTCATTGAATTGGGGAGTTTGTATTATTCTATCTTCCATGTCATTGAAATTCATTGATTGGTTTCCTTTTTCCTACTTTCTGCTTCTGTCTCATTTATTGGTTTATTATTCTAGTTACTATATTCTTCAGCTCTAAAATTTCCTTTCATTCTACTTTATCTTTTCTATTTCTTTGCTGAGGTTTACTGATTTTTTTCATTTGTTGAAAGAATTTTCACAATTGTTTATTGAAGCATTTCTATCATGGCTACTTAAAAAATTTTTTGTCATGTCATTCTAATATATACGATCCGAGTCTTGGCATCTGCTGTGGTTTTTTGTGTAGTATGAGATTTTATGTCTAAGTATAGAAGTCATTCTCTATTGAAAATTGGGCATTTTTGTATCATGATATAAGACTCTAGGACTTATTTAAATATTGTTTTTTAGCTGTACTCTCTGCTCTGGAAGAGAAAGGTAGATGTCATTTCATTAACATCATTCAATCTCTTCTGATACTTGAGGTAGGGACTCATTTCTGCTGGATAAGTGTTGCATCTTCAACATCTAACATGGTTTCCATTAACACTATAGTGCCCTGGCCTGATTATTGCCTGGTAATGGTGAAAGTCCTGATCATCCAATAAGCTTCCTCTGCCACCATCATGGGAGGCAAATGGGCATCCCACTAAATGCTGGGTGGAGGTGGAAGCTCAGGATGCTGATTTTGCCACCTATGATACTGTTGGGAGTTTGGCACTCAGGGCTGTTCATTATCAGATGGCTGAAGGTTCTGGTTCCCTACTTTCCTTTTTGTTTGGACATCTTGTCACAGCCTCATGAGCATAGAATTCTATGCTTCCCACTGAAACTAAGCTAGTAGGGGTGAGATGAGACCATAGTTATTTTCTAGCATTTGGCTAGAATAGAGTGGTTGTTTTGTTAAAGATTTCTTCCTCAGTAGGCTGCTTCCTTTAATTAGAGAAAAAAACAAGGCTTTTATTTTTTTCTTTTTATTTCTGCATCTGTAAGCCTTTCTGAATTGTCAGCTTCTTCAGCACCTGATCTGGAATATAGGAAGCAAAAAAGAAAATGCAAGGAATTGTTGACTGTACCATTCTTCCAGTCCCAATGTCCCAGACTGGCTTCCTCACCCACTTTTCAGAGCCTCTTGTGTTTGTGGTGTGTGTGTGCAGTTATGCTCACTTCACCCTCCCCAAAGTGGATGTCTCCATATTGAGTTTTTAAAGACTCCTTTTCTGTTAGTGATTTTCAATTTTTTTTTAAACAAAATCTTATACAAAAATTAGTCTTGGGTGAAGGTAAAACTGAAATTATTTGTGCTCCACATTTTGGGTTTCTTAGTAGTCTTTTTTATTTTTATAATTTTTATTAGCATATTGTACAGGGTGGGGGGTTTGTTGTGACATTTACTGTGCTTACAGTGTGTCTTAATTAGATTAACCTTCTCCACCATTCTCCCTCACTCTCCTTCTCCCCTTAGAACAATTTCAACAGGTTTCATTGTTCTATTTTCATACACATACAAAATCCATCCACCATATTTACCCTCGTTCACCTTCTCTGTTTGCCCTCCTCCTTCTCACTGGAAGGAGGAGTCTCCAGACAGCAGTTATTTTGCCTTCCTTTTCTTCCTTTCTTAAGTGCATATTTTTTGTTAAAGGGGGTTTCACCTTGGTATTTCACACATGTATATATTGTACTTTAATCAGATTAACACCTCCCATTACTTACTCTTTTTCTCTATTGCTCTGATCCCATATTATTCAGTAGCTTTCTGTGTATTTCATTATGCTATCTTCATATACAAATATATTTTGATATTATTCACTATCATTCTCTTTTCCTCTCCTACCTGCCTCTAGTCCCCTCATACAGACCCTTAATACTCTTGCAATGAAGCAAGAGTGAAAGGCAGAGGATTCACTCATAGTATAGGCTTGAATCTTGGCCTTTTTCTGTTGTGGATACAAGGAATAAGAGCAAGAACTCTATCATGGTACTCTAAAGAACCAAAAGTGTGGGACTAGTGACTATCGCCTTTCCCTCCTTTGCAACAAAAAAGACTCAAGTAAAAAATAAAAATGCAAAGTTGCTTATTCAGAAGGCAAGGGAGAACTAGGCCTGGTGGTATATACCTATAATTCCAGCACTTGGGAGGCTGAGGCAGGAGGATTGAGAGAGAGTCCAAGGCCATCCTGGGCTACATAGCAATACCTTGTCTCAAAAACCAAAACAAAACATACAAACAAACAACAGGCAGGAGTAACTCCATTAGAATCACCCACACCTAGCTTTCCCTCTTCTTGTTGACCTGTTGCAGTGCACTTTATTTGCTATTTAGTGTCATCTGCCACAGACAATTATACACTTCACTTCCCAGCCTTCTCCTCTTCCCACAGGACCACTTCTATAACTCAAAATGGAAAGATTGTAGTTTCTGTGCTAGGGAATATTTAGTACTACTTCAAGTCCGGATAGGAGGTTTGGTACTCATTCTTGAATGTACCATGTTGTTTTCCAGCTTTGAGTAGTGATAGCTACCACCAAACCTCACTAAAAGACACAGGGCTCCATACTTCTATCCCCAGCCCTTCCTCATGCAGGACACACTGACTATTAAGATATATATTAGGTAGCCCCTTGGGGTACTGAACCTGTGCCAGAGTGACAGTGAGGAGGCAATATTTGACATTTGCTCCATTGTCCCATCAGACTTCATTTACAAAGCACAAATTAAGTCAGAGATTGAAATATTACGAATTTTAAAGTGATGACCCCAAAGCAAACTTTAAGTAAGGCATTGTCTCAGGAGAGAGCCTCGTTCTCTGGCTGGAAGCTGGCCCAAGTAACAGGGACACAATGGGGTCAGACTAGAAATTCTTTATAAGCTTCAAAGGAACTAGCTAAAAATGAAAACTTAAGTCTTTAAAAAATATATCTCATGTGTTTTGTTAACACACATTCAAGGAATCTGACTATTTTTTAACTAAATTGCTGTGTTGTTTTGACATTTGGAAGACATTAACACTTTCAAGTGGCTTTCATGAGATGGGTCTGTTGACTTTCTCTACTTCATCATATCTTGTATTATGGTAAATTTTTATTCTCATAAATTCCTTTATGATCCCATTATTGTTCTGTAATTATTCCTTCAAGACAGAAACTAAGTTCCATTACTCAATAGGGACTACTTAGTTTCATCTAGAACAATGAAGCTACAGTATCTTGACTTCAATGGTGAACTAAAATCCTCAAGTGGCTTTCATCAACATCTTTATTCCTTGTTTCTCATTTTGTTTAGGAAGGTCTTATTTTCTTTTAGCCTTCAATCCTACTCAGCATTAATTCTTCATGCTACATCAGAATGCCCTTCTGCACAGGTGTCTAACAGAATTGAATAACTTAGATTAGCTTCAAATTTTCTTATTTTCTTTAAAAAGATTTATTTTTCAAACGATGTTAAACAATAATGCCAATGGTGGTGTAATAATTTTTATTGAACACTGTTCTGTCTATAACAGTATGTTACAGGATTTACAACATTTAATATTTACATTTAGTCTTTCAATATTGCAAGTGTTATCACTTCTATTTTATAGAAAAAGAAACTGCGGCACAAGAGTTAAATAATTTGTTCAAAGAAAGTGAGAGAGGTGCTGTTTTTTCAATACTCAAATTCTTTCTACCCTGCTATGTAATCTCCCCCAAATGTCCTTTCTTTGCAAAGATTACTGGTATTTATTTTCCGTCTTGTTTTAAAAATAGATGATTCTCAAGGATAATTTGGTAATCCAAGGCTCATTTTTGTTGTGCCTTTGGTGCTTTTGTTTATATATTTAGCCATGACAATATGTTAAAACACCTTATATCAAGCATAAAGTTCACTTAAAGTAACTTTTGCAAGAATTGGCTTAAGATACTAGTCCACCTTCCATTATTTAAATAATGGAATTTAAATTTCGTTGTTCAACATAGGTGGCTAATTTATGTTTTCCCACTTACTTGCATGTAGGGTTCTCTGTAAGTTTAGGCCGTACTTGAGTTGCCCATGCTTTCATGTAGAAGCATTTAAATCCTTCTATATGAAGCATCTTTCCTCCTAAAATTGTTCTGCTACTTCGTACTCATCCCTCAGGACTCTACTCTATGACAGCTTATTTGGAAAGCCCTCCTTGAGGAAAACTCTCAATTCCCACTTGTTTTAACACCAATTATACCTTCTTCTAATTACTTCCTCAGGATCCTGTGCTTTACCAAATTATCCCACAGGATGTATTTGCTGAATTTCTTGTATTTTTCCCCAAACTGATCATGAGCTCCTTGGGGCAGAAATGTACCTTCTACATTAGAGTGTTTAGCATTTAAAGAGATATTAAATATTTGATGGACTTGGAGTTGAGGGTTAGAATAAGGTATTGGTCTCCTTCTACCCTTGACCACACCTTCTACAACCTCCGACTTACTTCTCTTTCTATGTTCTCACCTTATCTCTTGCTCACTTAGAATGATAAGGTCACTGCACACACAAGCAAAAATTATTGTTTTCTTCATTTCCCTATATTTAGGCTAGACCCCTGTATTATAGAAAAGTAATAAACTAGTTGGTTGATGTATGAATTACCTAATATTTCTTTGACTGATGGGCAAAGCATTTCCACACTATAATTTCTCAAAGAATTTTTTCAGAAACAATTTTGAGATATTTGTGAAACAAAAATAGTCACACAGAAAACTGGTGACAGTTCTGTAAAGAAGAAAAGGACTCTGAGGTTTAAATATGGTCAGGAAAGGCAGTATAACATTGTCCCTACTTGGACATCACAATGTGCTGTGGCATATTAGAGAACCCTTGACAATCTGTAATAAATAGCAAATAAACAAAATCATTTACGTTACAGGTCCAACCCAGATTAGCCTCAAATTATTTGACCACAGATTCTCACATGCAGTGTATCATGACCTGTGGTCTTTGGTTCACACCTGAGAAAACAACTTTCTTCACTAAAGGTACAAATAGAATATGCTGGTCATTAGCATTGCCAGAGTCTGTGCAGAAGATAACCTGCACTGGTCCTCTGAGGAAATGTATTGTTTTTTCATCTTTTTTAAAGTTTCTTCTTTGTCAATTTGCCCTCTAATTTATAATGACTTGAGACATCATTTTAATTGATCCTTGAAAATTTTTTAAAATACATTTTGATCCCAGTGGCACTGAGAAAATATATGATACAAGTAATCTCTAAAGCACAGTGATTTTTTTTTATTGTTTTATTATTCATATGTGCATACAAGGCTTGGGTCATTTCTCCCTCCCTGCACCCACCCCCTCCCTTACCACCCACTCTGCCCCTTCCCTCTCCCCCCATCACCTCAGTACCCAGCATAAACTATTTTTCCCTTATATCTAATTTTGTTGAAGAGAGAGTATAGGCAATAATAGGAAGGAACAAGTGTTCCTGGTTGAGATAAGGATAGCTATACAGGGACTTGACTCACACTAATTTCCTGTACGTGTGTGTTGCCTTCTAGGTTAGTTCTTTTTGATCTACCCTTTTCTCTAGTTCCTGGTCCCCTTTTCCTATTGGCCTCAGTTGCTTTTAAGGTATCTGCTTTAGTTTCTCTGCATTAAGGGCAACAAATGCTAGCTAATTTTTTAGGTGTCTTACCTATCCTCACCCCTCCCTTGTGTGCTCTCGCTTTTATCATGTGCTCAAAGTCCAATCCCCTTGTTGTGTTTGCCCTTGATCTAATGTCCACATATGAGGGAGAACATATGATTTTTGGTCTTTTGGGCCAGGCTAACCTCACTCAGAATGATGTCCTCCAATTCCATCCATTTACCAGCGAATGATAACATTTTGTTCTTCCTCATGGCTGCATAAAATTCCATTGTGTATAGATACCACATTTCCTTAATCCATTGGTCAGTGGGGGGGCATCTTGGCTGTTTCCATAACTTGGCTATTGTGAATAGTGCTGCAATAAACATGGGTATGCAGGTGCCTCTGGAGTAACCTGAAGCACAGTGATTATTAAGAATGTTATGACTAATTTTCTTGAGTCTTGGCATAACTGTGAGCTTTTTATTTATTTTTAAGTGAATGAATCGATTATACTTCATTTAATATTACGACATACTTCTATGATAAATTTTTGTTTATTTACTTATTCTGTTTTTACTACTTTTTGTTAGCATACATTAATAGTACAGGGAGTTTCACTGTCATAATTCTATAGATGCATACGATGTACTTTGAACAAGTTCATTCCCTCTATTATGTTTCCTCAACCTCCCCACCTCCCTCCCTTTTCAATGTTTGGTGGCTTTCATTATGCTATCTTCATATATATATATATATATATATATATAATATATATTAATATATACATACACACACACGTAATATACTTTGATCCTCTTCACCCCTCCCAAGTACCCTCACCTTTCCCCCTCCCCACAATTTAATCATTCTTACTGTGTTTTTCATATATATTCACAACAACAGGAAGACATGTTCCAGTTCCCTTGAACATTTGAGTTTGGTAATCAAGAGACAGTTTTCCTGTTACTAAATGTGTTTGCAATGCAGTGTACTTTAAATTTAATATATTTGTAATTTTCCCTTTGTATTTTTATTAAACTCTCTACTTATTTTCCCATTCTTTTCTGACTGACAGATAGGCTTATTTCTCCTGAATGTGTTTCTGTTGCTAATATCTGAAATTCAATAGTCAGAGAAACTAGAAATTAGTTTGTACCACATTTTCAACAGAAAGTGTTTTCTTCAAGTTGAATTTCATTTCTAAACTAAAAACAGCATAATACTTTCTAAGATGACTTATTTATAAAAGAACCTGAGTTTCAAAAATAAAAATGATGGCAGAACTTTCCTGCTAATCGTAGACGCCTAGGTCAATATGCGGTACTTCCACATTCCTCTCTTTGGCTACAGCCTTTTTCATATCATTCAAACACAAGTCAGTTTGCTCAAATAGAATTTTCCCAATTACATTTTTGTTCCTTAGTTTCTTGTGGATATGATGGGTTCTTATGTTTTGTGACAACATGAAAGAATTATAAAATTAAAACTGGATTATGGTGATTATATAAAGAATTAAGCACTGCAATGTAATATTGATGCTATTGGCAAAATTTCATTCTAAATCCAATAACTCTCCCAATCCAGAGAAACTATTATGGATTTGTAATTTATGTTGTCCTGAGCACTGTTGATTAAAACTCACTGAGCCACATCTTCATCCTTCTATTAAATGTATCCTCTCTATGGCTTGGTACTTTCCTGGTTAGAATGAACTCTTTCTTAAGTGTCTGAGGGTCCCAGTATCCCCCAGGAACACCATTTGTTTTTCATGCTCCTTCTTAGAGTAACACAACATTCCCTTCATATCTGAGGAAGGAAATCAGATAACTCATCTCTAGATTATGAGAAAGATGCTCAGGTAGGTTAAAAGTACTGTTACATTGCACCTAACGATAATTGATGATACCAAAAAGAGGGTCTATCTTAAATTCTGGACCAAGATATAAATGCTCAACTGCTTTTAGATTTTCTTCATTCCTTTATTCTGTTTTTCCACAGCACTAGTTGTATAAAGAAATTTCTGATTAGGTATTCAAAATACTGCTTTCTTGTTTCTGCCCGTATATTCAAGCACTCATTATTTTCTCTGCCACCAGGAATAGACTGCTTTTTTGATTAACATTTTTCCTCTTCTTCAATTGCCATCCTAAGTTTCCTTTTTCCCTAAAACCTTCTTTGTATCACTGTTCTATTGTTGAATTGCAGTTTTCCTTTTTGGGTTGGTTTTATATATCAAGTTTTTCCCATTACACTTTTGTTTTTTGAACTTTTATATTTTCTTCCTCGCACACAGATTATAAAACCTCAAGAGGTCAGATACTGTCTTCCATTTTCCTTTAAATTCTTTATGGTGTTTAGTGGGGTAGAGATTCTCCTTTTCTTCTCTTTTTTTGCTTCACTAAAGGAGGGAATGCAAATATTTTCCCTCCAGGGAGGTTTATGAGAAGGAGCTTTTCAGTGGCTAATGATTTGTACTCTGGGTTTAATGGTCCATCAAAGTCTATTAAGTAATAGCAGGAGGAAAAAAGAGTTCCAATGGAATGTATAAGGGGATAAACTGAAATGAGGATAAAGATTTTTCCAAAACTAGAAACATGATCTATGAAAGTGGACCAAGGAAAGAGGAACCTGGGAAACCCAGGGCAGGTGGAAGGGAGAATGACCAACTTTGGAAATCTGAGGCACAGTTAGTAAAGTCTTCCAGGAGAGGCCTACTCCTTGGGCCCAGAAAATATGAGTCAAATCCTAATTTACAGCCGCCCTCACTGTAAGCCTTCACTGGAGCTGGCATTTCTCCTTTCCTCTGCTCAAGAGCAAGCAATATAGCACTTTTCCTCAGGCCTGTAGGGGAGTTTACCTTGATGGGATTGAGCACCTCATCAACTCTCTTTCCATCTCTGCCTGTTACCCAGCTGGCCTCTGAGATCATCAGTATGAGTCAGGGTTTTGGTGCATACTATCCATATGCCATTCTGAAATTTTTACCTTCAGCATAGATTTCTCTCCTGGTTTCAATTTGTAATTTATATAATCTACTCAAGTGTCATAAGCATTTCAAAATTAGTATATCCCAAAGCCAACCTCTGATCTTCCTCATCATAGTAAATTACATCTTTATTCAGTTTAAGCCATAAAACCAAAGTTATTCCAGGCACAATGATGTTATATAACTTAAAGAAGATTTAACAAACAACTATTTACAAAAGATAGTGTGATGTTTAAAGAATTCACCAAGCAATATTGGAGCACTTCTGAAATAGTGATGGTGGGAACACTGTCCTATTCCTAGACCTGAAGAGGCAGCCAGAAGTTATGGTTATGGGCACTGAGGCAAGAGGGCTATGTGGGAAGAATCTGAGTAGATGTGTGTTTTCTAGCCAAAGAATGTAAGCAGCCCTCACCTAGCATGGAAATGTAACTAGATATAATACCTCATAGTCACCCTCCTCCTACAGACTCCTGCACTGTTGCTAGAGCTCTAGAACAAGGAAAACAAAACAAAATAAAGCAAAACTCTTTTGGTATAATCCAGGAGGGTGAGCCTCCTAGGACATAGAGCAGGGAGTGGATCAAGATAAGGAGTGGATCAAGGTGGACAGGCAGAAAGAAAGCAAAATCATACACATTTTCTTAACTCAAATCTGCTCCTTTTATATTAATAACCTCCATATGGCTGCACATAGTTGCTCATGCCTGTAATCCTAGTTATTTGGAAATAGAAGGATTAACTTCCAAGTCTAGCCTGGGCAAAAGTACAAGATACTATCTGGAAAAAAAGAAAACTAAAAGCAAAAAGACTGGGTCTTGAGGCATGACTCAAGTGGTAGAGTGCTTGCCTAGCATTAGGCTCTGAGTTTAATCCCCAGTAAGAATACACTGCGCACACACACACACACACACATATATATCCTCTACATAATCCTTCAGGATATCCATAAATTTAAAAGAAAGAAAGAAATTGGTGGGGATGGCAGGAAGCATTAGACAAAGCAGAACTTAGAAAAGAGATCAATTCAGAGACTCCCAAGCTGTGACAGTGGTTTGTGTTTTTCCCATACCTTTGTGCAGAGACTGTACACAGGGACCCAATAAGTGTGACCACTTTCAACTCTCCTCCACCTGGAAACATATAGACTTCATGGGCTGTCTGGTTCAGCAAGAGTATGAAGCACCTCTTGAAGTCTGGCTCTGTGGTGCCGTGCTTGCTCACTCACACACAGACTCATAATCAAATGAGAACTCTGGTTCCATTATCTTTTCATCAAAACACTTTGAGGAAAAAAATGATTGACACTGCCAAGTTAATTCAGTTGAGGACAAACAATCTTCAAAGCAGTCATCTCTCCCTGAGCTGGCTCAACAGTTTACAATATTAAATTCATAAATTGAATTACTTCTGCCTCTGAGTGACTTTTCTTGGAAGTAGATATTATTCTCTTTCTTTTTACATAATCAATCACGAATTAAAGTAGGTAACACAGGTTGTTTGCTACAGATCAATTTCTCCATAAAACTACAGAAGGGAGGGTCAGAAATAAGAGGGTGAGGACTCTCTAGATTGGTAAAAGAAAAGCTCTGTGAAGAAAAACTCAAACCACTTCTTCCATTGGCTCACAGAAAATTGTATTCTTTTCCCTTTCAAAGTTATTGTAGGGATTTAAACCCTTGTTTGGTTAGCCAGCTTTTTGTTGGCTTAACAAAATATCTTGAGAAAATCAACTTATAAGGAGGAAAGACTTATTTTGGCTCACAGTTTCAGATGCTTCAATCCATAGTTACTTAGTGCCATTGTTAAGGGTTTGTGGTAAGGTAGGACATCATGGTGAAGCAGAGCTGCTCACCTCATGGCAGTCAAGGAAGCTTGCCTTTACAACAAAGTCCCTCCTCCCAAACCTATTAAGCTATGAATACTTAAGGAGATTAATTCATTCATGAGGTCAGAGCTCTCATTATCTAACCAACTCTGAACACTGCTGCATGGAGACCAATCTTTCAACAAATAAGCTTCTGGGGATATTTAAAATCCAAACCATAACACTCCTACAATTTCTTGACAGTTCACTCTGCAACAGATGACATCTAAATCTTCTTCCTTTCCATATGGTCTTAATCACTCACTTCTAAGAAATAGACCAAGGGCAAAGAATTGAGATCAGTTCCATTATGATTTCCAAGTCTCATCACATAAGACTGTCTCTTGTCTTTCTTGGGACACATACTTTTGGAGCCCTGAGCTGCCATGTAGTATCATCTACCTATATGATATTGCTGTGCTAGAGAGATCACTTAAGGTTAGAAACAAGCCAGATTAGCCCACCAAGTCTAGCCTCTAGCTGGACTTCATATCTGGAAAGCAAGAACCTTCACGAGAATTCCAGTCTCTTTGCTTGTGTATGCAAACCCATGAGAAGTCTGGACTAAGAAGAATTCCCTGGCTCCAGCAACCCACAATACCATAAGACTAAATACCAGTAAATGATTATTATTTTACATTAGTAATGTTTCTTAAGCAGCAACAGTTTCCAGAGCACAATCTCTCCCTTCTTTACACTCTAAATATTGGAAGCCCCTTGTCCACATACTGACCTTCTCTCATCTATTTCACTCTTTCCCTAAGTAACATTATTGTCCTCCTGGCTTTAAATGCATTTATATGTTATGTCTTAAACTTATATTTTCAACACAGATTTCTTTTCTGGCTTTCCTAGTAAACTGCAGCTCTGTCCATTGTTTGTTTAAGCCACAAACTCAAAAATAGTGTAGATAAATCTCTATGCTTCATGTCCCTAAACCAATGCATCATCAATTTCTAGCAATTCTTTCTTTACAATTATGGCAAATGTAAATTATTTTGGTATTCACCGTTACCACTCTTGTCCAAGGGACAGTTATTTCTTACATCAGTTAATATATTAATTTCTTAATATTCTCTTTACTTATAATATTGTCACATTCATTGAGAAAATTCCACTATCTATTCTTTATACAATAGTTATATGAGTTTTTTAAAAATATAAACCATAGAACTTTACCACCTCTCTGTCAAAGGTCATATAATTAGGGATAAAATTTTTTGTGCTAGTACTAGGTGATATTTTATCACCTCTTTCCTTTCCAACCTCATTTTGACACCCTCATGGGTTCCCTAGAACTACTCATTCTGTACTTCTCAATTTCTCAGAAATTCCTCACACTTTCTGAAAGGCCCTTTGTATATGTTTTTCCTTCTGTGTGAAATATGATTCTTCCTTGCTCTGCTTTGCCTTGCACCCACCCCCTCTCCCCAAAAAAACAAAATATGTCTTGTTTTAGCTCACATTCACCTTTCTGGCTTCAGCTTCAGTGCCACGTCCTTAAGTAGACTCTGAATTCCAACTTCAATCTTATTCAGTCTCTTGTGTTAGACTCCAGAAATTCTTCTATTTTCATTTATTGGCATTACTTCAAGTATTTAATTGTATGTGCACATTTTTGTTGAATTGGTTTACACATTATTCTTACCACTACGCTATAAGCTGTATGATAGTCATGAAAAGTCTTATTTGTTAGCTTCCAGATCATAGTAACTGCTCAGTATATACTTTTTAAATGAATACATGCTTTTTAAATTTGATCTTTGGGCCCATGTTTCTGAGATAGTTGGAATTTTTGAGAAAATTACCTTACCTGTGACTTTGTGACCATGTGGTCATTTCTGAGAGTGAGAAAGCCCCAGGCGAAGGCAACATTGCAGAAACCTCACTCAGAAGCAAGCTACAGCCCAAACCAGTCTTTAGAAATGATAGGTTCTTAGATTATCTCCATTTAAGGTATCTATAGAGGAGATCCAAGGTGGTAGATAAGATAGGGAAACAGAATCTCTGAGCCTCGTGACTTCAGAAAACACTTTGAGATGTAAGAGCTACACTTGGGTAATTCTGATTCTTTCTAGCCAACTTAATAACTACCAGCACATAGGGTGCACATAAAATTCAAGACTGACCCTTTAAAAAACTTTTAAATGAATCTAACAGCCAGGGAAATCCTGGTGTGGCACAGCCACTTGGGTGTGTCTGCCCTGGAAAAAAAGCTCCCTTGGCTGCTGTTTCTCCCTTTCTATTTTTTATTTTCTTTTTTAAAAAGCAGAAGATGGAACATCAAACAGAACTGAACCCTATGACATACTGGATGCTTAACCCATGGAAAACCTACATATGTCCTGCCAGGCTGGCTGCAGTCCCAGTGAGAGCCTCCATGAGAAAAGCCATCCACCAGTTCTCCTTACTGGCCAGTTTCAAAGCTGCTTGCATAAATCTGCAGACCCAATAGGTGAGCACCGCACACCACATGTGATCCCCTCACAAGAATATAATCCAGTACAGCTTGTGGCCAGATTGAACCCACCCAACAAAACCAAGAAACATAGACAGTGAATTGTAATCTACCACAGTGGGAGTTGGGTGGAATGCTGAACCAAACTCAGAGAACAGAAGTGAGGCAAGGAGCTTAATTCTCAGCAAGCAGAGGCAGGGTGAAGAACAAAGGCTGAGAGTGGGATGGGGACAACAAGCCAACCTCCCAGAGTGGAGGTATGGTGGATCACTGAGATAGTCTGGTGGGACTGAGGATGGTTCACAAAACTGAACTGTCCCACCTTGCGGGGAGGAGCTTACCACCAAGATTTGCAGCTGTAGGGCAGCACAACTGCTGCTTAGTGAAAACAACAGATCACATTGCTTTGCACAAACTGGTAGTGAGCTACCACAGGTCCCAATTGCAACCTGCCCTGTGGACAGAAGGAACCAAATATTGCCCACAACCCAGCCATCTGGTGAGACCACTTCAGACCTCCCACTTTAATAGATGGCCCATAACACCAAGGAAAGCAAGGCAAAAAACCCTCTAGCCAACTCCCTCCCAAGCTGCCCAACATAGCACAGGGGCACTGAATAACCTCCAGTCATAAGTGTTAATACAGGGATAGAACACAAAAGGAATAGGCATAGAACTTTTGCCAAACTGACCATACATTTTGCTGTGGTTGTTGTAGGTTTTTTATTTTCCTTTTTCTTTTCTTAGATTTTTCCCTTTTTTATTTAGTATTTTAAACTTTACTGTTAATATTTTCTTATCTCTATTCTTACCCTCTTCATTTTCTCTCTTTTTTTGTGCTACAATCCATTGCTTTCTCCCTCAGCTATTCTTTCCGCCTCAGCAAATATAAGAAAATAGAAATAATACCGTGCATACTATCTGATCACAGTGCAGTAAAAGTAGAACTCAACAACAAAAGTAAAGACAAAAAACATGCAAACAGCTGGAAACTAAATAACTCATTACTTAATGAAGAATGGATCATCGATGCAATAAAAGAGGAAATTAAAAAGTTCCTGGAAGTCAATGAAAATGAAAACACAATCTACCGGAACCTATGGGACACAGCTAAGGCAGTCCTGAGAGGAAAGTTTATAGCCATGAGTGCATATATTAAAAAGATTGAAAGATCCCAAATCAGTGACCTAATGACACATCTCAAACTCCTAGAAAAACAAGAACAAGCAAATCCCAAAACAAATAGAAGGAGAGAAATAATAAAAATAAGAGCTGAAATCAATGAAATAGAAACCAAAAACCCATACAAAGAATTAATGAAACAAAAAGTTGGTTCTTTGAAAAAATAAACAAGATCGATAGACTCCTGGCAAACCTGACTAAAATGAGGAGAGAAAAAACACAAATTAGTACAATCAGGAATGCAAAAGGGGAGATAACAACAAACACCATGGAAGTCCAGGAAATCATCAGAGACTACTTCAAGAACCTATATTCAAGTAAATTTGAAAATCTAAAAGAAATGGACAGATTTCCAGATATATATGATCATCCAAAACTGAACCAAGAAGAAATTAATCACCTGAATAGATCTATAACACAAAATGAAATTGAAGAAGCAATCAAGAGTCTCCCCAAAAAGAAAAGTCCAGGACCTGATGGATTCTCTGCTGAATTCTATCAGTCCTTTAAAGAAGAACTGATACCAACCCTCCTTAAACTGTTCCACGAAATAGAAAGGGAAGGAAAACTGCCAAACACATTTTATGAAGCCAGTATTACACTTATCCCAAAACCAGGCAAAGACACCTCCAAAAAGGAGAACTATAGGCCAATCTCCTTAATGAACATTGATGCAAAAATCCTCAACAAAATAATGGCAAACCGAATTCAGCAACACATCAAAAAGATTATTCACCACGACCAAGTAGTCTTCATCCCAGGGATGCCGGGGTGGTTCAACATATGAAAATCAATAAACATAATAAACCACATTAACAGAAGCAAAGACAAAAACCACTTGATCATCTCAATAGATGCAGGAAAAGCCTTTGATAAGATCCAACATCATTTCATGATAAAAGCTCTAAGAAAACTAGGAATAGAAGGAAAGTTCCTCAACATTATAAAAGCTATATATGACAAACCTACAGCCAGCATTATACTTAACAGAGAAAAACTGAAACCATTCCCTCTAAAATCAGGAACCAGACAAGGATGCCCACTATCTTCACTCCTATTCAACATAGTACTGGAATTCCTAGCAGAGCAATTAGGCAAGAAGAAGGAATAAAAGGAATACAAATAGGTAAAGAAACTGTCAAAATATCCCTATTTGCAGACGACATGATCCTATACCTTAAAGACCCAAAAAACTCTACTCAGAAGCTTCTAGACATCATCAATAGCTATAGCAAGGTAACAGGATATAAAATCAACATAGAAAAATCATTAGCATTTCTATATACTAACAATGAGCAAACGGAAAAAGAATGTATGAAAACAATTCCATTTACAATAGCCTCAAAAAAAAAATCAAATACCTAGGTGTAAACCTAACAAAAGATGTGAAAGACCTCTACAAGGAAAACTATACACTTCTGAAGAAAGAGATTGAGGAAGACTATAGAAAGTGGAGAGATCTCCCATGCTCATGGATTGGTAGAATCAATATAGTAAAAATGTCAATACTCCCAAAAGTAATCTACATGTTTAATGCAATTCCCATCAAAATTCCAATGACATTCATTAAAGAGATTGAAAAATCTACCATGAAATTTATATGGAAACACAAGAGGCCATGAATAGCCAAGGCAATATTCAGTCAAAAGAACAATGCAGGAGGTATCACAATACCTGACTTCAAACTATATTACAAAGCAATCACAATAAAAACAGCATGGTACTGGCACAAAAACAGACATGAAGACCAGTGGAACAGAATAGAGGACCCAGATATGAAGCCACACAACCATAACCAACTTGTCCTTGACAAAGGAGCTAAAAATATATGATAGAGAAATAGCAGCCTCTTCAACAAAAACTGCTGGGAAAACTGGTTAGCAGTCCGCAAAAAACTGAAACTAGATCCATGTTTATCACCATATACCAATATTAACTCAAAATGGATCAAGGATCTTAATATCAGACCCCAAACTCTAAAGTTGATACAGGAAAGAGTAGGAAATACTCTGGAGTTAGTAGGCATAGGTAAGAACTTTCTCAACGAAACCCCAGCAGCACAGCAACTAAGAGATAGCATAGATAAATGGGACATCATAAAGCTAAAAAGCTTCTGTTCATCAAAAGAAACTGTCTCTAAACTGAAGAGAACACCCACAGAGTGGGAGAAAATATTTGCCAGCTATATATCAGACAAAGGACTGATAACCAGAATATATAGGGAACTTAAAAAACTAAATTCTCCCAAAATGAATGAACCAATCAAGAAATGGGCATGTGAACTAAACAGAACTTTCTCAAAAGAAGAAATTCAAATGGCCAAAAAACACATGAAAAAATGCTCACCGTCTCTAACAATAAAGGAAATGCTAATTAAAACCACGCTAAGATTCCACCTCACCCCTGTTAGAATAGCCATCATCAGCAACACCACCAACAACAGGTGTTGGCGAGGATGCGGGGAAAAAGGAACCCTCTTACACTGTTGGTGGGAATGTAGACTAGTACAACCACTCTGGAAAAAAATTTGGAGGCTACTTAAAAAGCTAGACATCGATCTACCATTTGATCCATCCATACCACTCTTGGGGATATACCCAAAAGACTGTGACACAGGTTACTCCAGAGGCACCTGCACACCCATGTTTATTGCGGCACTATTCACAATAGCCAAGTTATGGAAACAGCCAAGATGCCCCACTACTGACGAATGGATTAAGAAAACGTGGTATCTATACACAATGGAATTTTATGCAGCCATGAAGAAGAACAAAATGTTATCATTCGCTGGTAAATGGATGGAATTGGAGAACATCATTCTGAGTGAGGTTAGCTTGGCCCAAAAGACCAAAAATCATATGTTCTCCCTCATATGCAGACATTAGATCAAGGGCAAACACAACAAGGGGATTGGACTTTGAGCACATCATAAAGTGAGAGCACACAAGGGAGGGGTGAGGATAGGTAAGACACCTAAAAAATTAGCTAGCATTTGTTGCCCTTAACGCAGAGAAACTAAAGCAGATACCTTAAAAGCAACTGAGGCCAATAGGAAAAGGGGAACAGGTACTAGAGAAAAGGTTAGATCAAAAAGAATTAACCTATAACACCCACGCACAGGAAATCAATGTGAGTCAAGTCCCTGTATAGCTATCCTTATCTCAACCAGCAAAAACCCTTGTCCCTCCCTGTTATTGCTTATACTCTCTCTACAACCAAATTAGAAATAAGGGCAAAATAGTTTCTGCTGGGTATTGAGGGGGTGGGGGGAAGAGGGAGGGGGTGGAGTGGGTGGTAAGGGAGGGGGTGGGGGCAGGGGGGAGAAATGAACCAAGCCTTGTATGTACATATGAATAGTAAAAGAAAAAGGAAAGAAAAAATAAAGGAAAGAAAAAAAAACTTTACTGTTAATATTTTCTTATCTCTATTCTTATCCTCTTCATTGTCTCTCTTTTTTTTGTGCTACAATCCTTGCTCTCTCCCTCAGCTATTCTTTCCACCCCTTTTCATCCACTCTCTCCCCTTGTCTTTGCTTCCTACCCTCACCTTCCCCAATCTGTCACCACATTACCTTTCTTTCCTTCATGCTTACCAAGCTCTGATTAGCCTACTGTACCAACCATACATACCTCCACCCTCTGAAATCCCTGTCGCAAGCACACTACACCACAATAGCAGAACAACATACAAATAGTGACAAGGGCCCCAAAACCCTGCAGCCCCCACATTTCCCCCACTCACCCCACTCCCCTTTCTGCCACTCCTTTTAGCACCACCTTTTCAAGTTACACAGTTTCTATCTCTATCCAAATAACCACAATTCCCTGAACTCCCACTGTTTATAGATATTATCACCAAGGGGATCTTTATATTATATGTAAACAACTGGTATGGCATTGACTATGTGTGTGTTACTACTAATACCAACATTCCTTTAACTTTTTCTAAAAATAGAAGGAACACTGTCTAACTCATTTTATGAAGCCTGTATTACACTCATCCCAAAACTGGTCAAGGACACATCCACAAAGGAGATCTACAGGCTTATGTCCTTACTGATGCAAAAATCCTCAATAAAATAATGGCAAACCAGATCCACAACATATAAGAAAGATAATACACCATTACCAAAGTGGCTTAATCCCAGGAATGCAAGGATGGTTCAACATACACAAATCAATAAATGTAATACAGCACATTAACGGAAGCAACGACAAAAAACACTTGATCATCTTAATAGACACAGAAAAAGCCTTCTATAAGATTCAGCACCATTTCATGATAAAAGCTCTGATGAAACTAGAAATAGAAGGAATGTACCTCAACATTATAAAGGCTGTATATGACAAACCTATAGTCAAAATCATACTTATTGGGGAAAAACTGAAACCATTTCCCCTAAAGTCAGGAATGAGACAAGGATGCCCACTCTCCCGATTCCTATTCAACACAGTCTTGGAATGCTTAGACACAGCAATAAGGCAAGAAGGTGGAATAAAAGGAACACAAATAGATAAAGAAGTAGTAAAACTGCTTATTCACAGATGACATGATCTTATACCTTAATGACCAGAAAAACTGCACCCCAAAACTCTGAGACACCATAAACAGATTCAGCAAAAGAGCAGGATACAAAATCAACTTACAAAAATCAGTAGCCTTTCTATAGACCAACAATAAGCAAATTGAGAAAGAATAAAGGAAAACAATTCCATTTACAATAGCCTCAAAAAAGTCAACTATCTAGGAGTAAAATTAATAAAAGATGTAAATCACCTCTCTAAGGAGAACTACAAACCATTGAAGAAGGAAATTAAAGAAGACTACAGAAGGAAGAAAAAATCTCCCATGCTCATGGATTGGCAGAACCAACATAGTAAAAATGACCATTCTTCTAAAAGTAATCAACATTTCAATGTAATTCCCATCAAAATCCCAATTAAATTCATCACAGAAATTGAAAAATCTACTCTAAAGTTCATTTGTAATCACAAAAGCCCATGAATAGCCAAGGCAATACTTAGCAAAAAGAACAACACTGGAGATATCACAATTCTGACTTTGAACTAAAATACAGAGTCATAGCAATAAAAACAGCATGGTACTGGCACAAAAATATATATGAAGACAAATGGAATAGAGTAGAAGCCCCAGATATGAAACCACACAGCCACAATCACCTAATTTTTGACAAAGTTTCCAAAAACCTAAAATGGAGAAAACACAGCCTCTTCAACCAATGTTGCTGAGAAAACTTGATATCTGCCTGCAAAAAACTGAAACTAGATCCATGACTGTCACCCTGTACATTTATAAACTCAGTGTGGATAAAGGACCTTAATATCAGACCTAAAATCTTGAAGCTAATATAGGAAAATCAGGGAATACACTGGAAGCAATATTTATAGGTAAAGACTTCCTCAGTAGAACTCAAGCAGCTCAGCAACTAAGAGGAAGGATTGACAAATGGGACTATATGAAATTAAAAAGCTTCTGCACAACAAAAGAAATGGTCTCTAAATTGAAGAGGCCACACACAGAATGGGAGAAATTCTTTGTTAGCTAATACATCAGACAAGGGACTGATAACCAGAATATACAGGGAGTTCAAAAAACTTAAACTCCTCCAAAATCAATGACCTGATAAAGAAATGGGCAACTGAACTGAAGAGAACTTTTTCAAAGGAGTAAGTCCAAATGACTAAAAAACACATGAAAAGTGTTTACCATCCCTGGCCATAAAGGAAATGCAAATCAAAACCATACTAAGATTGCTTCTCACTCCTATTAGAATAGCTACCATCAAGAACACTACCAACAACTAATGTTGGCAAGGACATGGGGAAAAACGAACCCTCATACATTGCTGGTGGGAATGTAAGCTAGTACAACCATTATGGAATGTGACTCCTTACAAAACTAAAAATAGATCTGCCATAAGGTTCAGCAATATAATTCCTTAATTCCTAAGAATATACCCAAAGGAATGTGAGTCAGATTACTACAAAGGCACCCGCATACCATGTCTATTGCAGCACTATTCACAATAGCTAAGCTATGGAACCAGCCAAGATGTCCCACTACCGATAAATAGATTAAGAAACTGTGGTATTTATACAAAATGGAATTTTACTCGTCACAAAGAAGAATGAAATTTTGTCATTTGCAGGTAAATGGACAGAACTGGAGAACATCATCTTAAGTGAAGTTAAGCTCAGAAGGCCAAAAGTCACATGTTCTCCCTCATATGTGGATTATAGACCTAGAACAAATTCAGCAAAATCATTAGACATGAGTCACATAAAGGGGAGATTGTGCATGGGAGGGAAAGGACAATGGAAGGAAAACAAAAACTTGAATGTGGCTGATAAGCTCACTGTATTGGAAATGAATATAGTAATCTTAAACCAACAGAGATCACTATGGGAAGGGGACTAGAAAGTACTGAAGAGGTCTGGTAGAGGTGAACCAATTTGGGTTGTAATACTTATATGTATGGGAAGGACACACAGAATCTCCTTATATAGCTATCTTTATCACAAGCTATCAAAAATGCCATGTTTTTCTCATTATTTTTTTTGTATTTTCTTTACAAAATCAGAGGACTGGAGGGTAGAATAAGTTCTGCCAGGATACAGGGGTGGGGTGCGGTGGGGAGGTGGCTGGAAAAGGGTTAGGAGGAAGAATATGGTGCAAAAATATATACATATGTATGTAAATGTAAAAAAGATACTTGTTGAAAGTGTTCCAGGAATCAGGGGAGAAGGGATGAAAGATGAGTGTAGGGGGGTGAATTCCATATGATATATTTGATACATTGTAAGAACCTTTGTAAATATTCCAATGTACCCACCACCCAGCACAACAGTAATAAAAATACTGTATCTCTAAATCAATCTCCACTTTCTTGTAAAGTTCAGCAGCCCCTTATCTCAACAAACAAGTAGTGGGTCACACCTATAATCTAAGGTACATGGGAGGTATACATAGGGTCCCTGGCCAGCTCTATGCAAAAGTAAGACCCTAAACTGGAAGATAAAGTGAAGAAGAAAAGGCTGGGTGTATGACTCAACAGATGGTGTGCTTGCCTAGAGAACACAAAATCCTGAGCTCAAGGCCTGGGAATTAATTATTAATTATTAATTAATTAATTAAAATAAGATGGTACATCCTCAACATAATCCTTTGAAAGCTAGGCAACAAGAAATGGTTTTCTCATAAAGAGAAATATTTTAATATTTTAAAATATAAAATATTTTATATTTTATATAAAATATAAAATATCACAGCTCTGATTTCTTATTTGCTGCCATCATAATTCTAACAAAAATTCAACCCTAAAAATAATGTGGGTGAGAAATAATATTCATGATAACACACAACACAGAAGAAAACCGTGGTGAATACCTGTCACATGCATGAAGCTCTTTACCACCATTGTGGAGGCATCCATGACAATTCAGAATAAAACAGGTCAGATAACATCAGTCAATCACATTTTCCTTTCCTCTGGGATCAGAAATACCCCAGCTTTTTCCTGCTGCCCTCAGCATGATATCAGCATAATTTTTTTAACCTGCAAGATTGTGATTAAATATTTTCTCCTCTGTCAATACTTTTAGTAGAGAATGAACTAAATAAATTAAGTCAACAGATAAAAGAGCATACAAATGAAGTAGGTGGTGCCCCTTCTCACCACTCTTCCTTCTGTAAATGACAGATTAGCTGCTCATCTAAAATCTGTCAAGCAAGTGCTTTGAAAATCCAGATAAATTAAAGGAATTATCATACAGTCATGTTAAGTGGAAGTAGATGGCAGCATTATATCCTGCAGCTGCATTTATTAAAGCCAAGCCTGAGGGTAACAATCTTGAATTTTTGAAATTAATGTTTTTCAAAATTATTATTTAAAATATGTGTTTGCTCATTGTAATAGGATTCTTAAGTCCTACCTGCTAATGCTTTTTATTTCTCCCTTCTTTTTCCTTCAAAAACTTAACTAGGAACAATAATCCATGATTTATGTTTGTATATCTGTGTAACCGTTCCAAAAATGATAATATAGGATGCTAAGGAGTTTTATGTCTTAAAACATACTCTTGTCTTAAATCAGCTTCAAATTCTGACTTGATGTAAATAAGTTTCTTTAGGATTCGGACAAGTTAATAAGGACTATTGTGCATCTGGACATCTTTAAATAGGTATGTGATGTCCAGTACATTCAGATTCATTAGAGCTGAAGATTCTCATATTTTCTTGAACATCTCAAAGGACTAGGGTTCAACTGAATGAATACCTTTTGGGAAAATCTGCAGTTCCCAAAGTCCACAAACATGAGGCATCCCAGAGACTATCAGTAATGGCACTAATCCTATCATGAGGACTCTACCCTTAAGAACTGATTACTTCCTAAAGATCTTATTTCCAAATGGCATCCCACTGGGAATTAGGGTTTTAACCCCAGAAACCTGTCGTCCTTAACAGTTGTACAGTATGAAAATTTCCTCACCTGCAAATCTTTATACTTACCATATATGAGATCTCGTACGAGAAACTGGAGGATGTAGGTATGAGTATTTAAAAAGAATGAAAGTAATAGATTTCCTGCTAGGAGTTTCCAGGTAAAAAGGGAAGAAAGTTTTTATGGAATTAACCATAGTAGATGTCAGAACCTGCAACCTTTTCTCCTACCTTCATGGAACCCCTGGCCTGGTAAGAAAGGGAGACAAACATGTACTTATAAAACTCTGTGCCAATTGCACATGTACAAACTTTTTTCTTGTCATTATTCTCTAAAGAAAACAACTGCTTCTACAACATTTACATTATATATTAGGTACTATAAATAATCTAGAAATGACTTAAAGCACAGGGGAGGGTGTGCATAAGTTTTATATAAATAATATCTTATGTCATATAACACACTTGAACATCCACAGATTGAAGATTTTGATATCCTGGGAGGATAGTGGACAAGGATACTGTTGAGAGAGAGGACATACTTGGAACCAATTCCCCAAGGATACTGCTTACTTGGGGAAAGGATATTTTTTCAAAGGGGAAAGAGCACATGGGGGTTAGAGAAAAATAATCTGAGACCTGGTCATATTAGTACCAGTAAGTAAGTAACCCTGCACCTCTAGCTAATTCACCTAATTCTTTAAATTTCTCTTCATTCCTTATGGAAAAGAAGAGATTGGGAACCCATGGTCTCAAATCTATGTAGCAGATTTTAGTGCCTATAATCTATTTTACTATTTTGTATGTTTATAAAGACAGGTTTAAAGAACCCAGGCAGCCAAGAGAAGAATTAACAGCAGATCTGCTTCTTCGACATTGGCTTTTCCTATTTATTTTATTATCAAAGTTACAGTAAAACAAGTTTAGTAATTGTGTGAAACAAAGGATCATTACTCACAAAGTGGGACCTCAGCTGTGTTGTGATTAAAAGACTTTGAAAAGCCCAGGAAGTATAGTTTTCACCACTATTGTTTTTCTTCTTTTCTACAAAAACCTTTTTGTGCAGGGTCAGGTGCAAGATTAGATCCTAATTTGATTCTGTAAATTATAGAACAATCTTTAACACAGTGCTGAGATATGGGCTTATCTAGAGGGACTGTTTTTGAAAGAAATGCTGTTATTCAAAGCGATAGGAGAGGCTAGCTTTGTTTTTCTAAATTATCCAGAAGAGAAATAACTGGCTGATTTTTTGATATGCAGATAACTATCAGGTATTATTTAGCCAACAACAACATGCCTGAATATCTGAATATCTTTCTGCCACTCTGGGAATATTGAACCTTTAAAAATAAAGGAAGAACTTTGTTTCCTACAGACTAAATATACTAGATAGTACCCCTAGGAAATAAGAAAATTTGATAAGCTGCATTTTTCTGCATAAAAAAGAAAATCTCCCTCTTCAACTACTGATGGAAAGTTCTATCTGAATTGACCTGTTTCAAAATAAGTGCACTGAAAACACAACTAATTACTACATGGTTATGAGCATAAGTAAGTGCCAAGTCTAACCATTTCCAACTAGAAGTAACAAAAAATAACTCATGTGAAGATGCATTTGCACTTTGAATATTTTTTCATTGAGTTCACTGTGAAAATTTTAAATAAAATTCCAGACACATGTATTTGAGTTTGCTTTGAAATAGCCTATCTTCTAATATTAGTTTGGTTTTCCAATTTTAAGGCAAGCTGGTTACCTATTTTCAGTTTTCCAAACTGTTGCTCCCATCACACACAATTCTACTTTCACCTTTGCTACTAATGCTATCAGTTATTTTCCAGCCTCCACTTCTCTTTGTCTTTCCTTCTTTCCACACTTCTATCACTTTGTTCACATTACTGTCAATTTACAAAGGGGATCTGCCCCTAGCTTTATAATTCTGTTCCCAAACACCTAATTATTTCTGTTTCCCTTATGGTGATCCATGGAGAAAAACACTGGCTAATAGTGACTAAGAAAATATTATCTTTTGAATATGTCATATCAGAATAAAATCTGTCCATATTAGCCCTTATTGAAGGAATGAACCAGCTCTGCAAGATGCTAGCTAGAGAGCACTTTTAGTTTTCACTGCCTTACTACTCTGTTTATGCTACTTTCTTCCATATGAGGAATAAGCCCATTTTATTTGTGATAAGAGCATTGTGTCTTTGGCCCATCAGTTTAACCCTGCTGTGTTTCTGTTGGCACTGCCAAGTTCTGTGCACCACATGGAAGAAGCCTGCAGCATCTGCAACAGAGCTACTACAGTCCAGGCTTAGCAGTATGTCTACCTGCAGATCCTGCACTCTCAACTCCTTAGGGAGAGAATGCAGTCCAGAAGAACAGGGTAAATTTCATCCCAACTCCAACCCCCACTGATGCCCTTCTCAAGTCTCTGCTATGTTGGGAACCAGAACAGAAGCACAGGATGCAATATTTCAATTATGGAGCTTTGCTGGAGGGAGGGTTCCAGGTGCTCATGGGAGATCTGAACAATAAATTGACACAGGGTTAACCACACAGTTGTATACCCACATGGGAAAATCTTAGAGGTCTTAGAAACATCCCTAAGTCTAAAAGCAATCTACATGAAATGTTTATAATGTCACCAACAGAGATACAACTCTTTGCAGGTCTTCTAGATTGATAAAATAAAGATGCCTTCTGATAGAGATACATTTTTAAAAAGTATTCTTCAATATCACATTGGTACAGGAGACTTTACACTTAGTTCCTCACGTTAAAATCAGCATGTTTTTATTGGTGGTAGTGGAAAAGAATATTTTTCACTTAATAACTAAAAAGAAAAAAAGGATAAAGTAGAAGGGTAACAAGAAGGATAGAGTAAACCCACTAAAAAGTTTCCCTGACAATCTGATACAAGGACATTTAATGTAAAACATAATCTAACTGGCAGTGCATCCTACAAGGTCCAGTATCTTGGTTCTGTTCTTACTCTACTCAAGTAGCATTAAGCGCAAACAATGCTATCAAACGAGACTTCTCTCTAGGTCCTGATCCCCACCCCACTGTGCGTGCACACATAGAGATCATAGTGTGGTAAATTTTGCCTGTTAAAGTTTTTGTGTCCTCACAAAATCCAAACACTAGGAATACAATTCTTAAATTTATATGCTGATGGTATTTAGAGGTGAGGCTTTGGGAATGTAATTACAGTTAGATGAGGCTGTGAAGCCCCATGACGGGGTTAGGGGCTTTATAAGAGGAGGAAGAGAGACCTGGGATGATACACGCCTACTCTGTCGTCATGCCATGCTTCTTACCAGGCTGTGAAAAGACAATAACCCATACCACATTCTGGCATCTTTATATTGGACCTCCCACCCTCCAAAAACTGTGAGATAAAATACTCTTTCTTTATAAATTACTCACTCTATGGTGTTCTGTTGTACCTCTAGAAAATAGAATAAGACAATCTACATATAAAAAAGCAAAATTTCCATTATTATTTGAGGTTTTAAGACAATTTCTTAAGACTTTACTTACTTCTTGAAGCTATGTTGCTAGTCCTGTAGAGTAATAGGATTTGATCTTGAAAAACCAAAACTCTAAGCACATGTCTTGAATAACTACTATAAACCTAAATTATGTATTTTAAGTTTTAATTGGAAAGTAATGAGTTTTAAACATTGATGAAACATGCAATACTAAAGAGAGGAAAACTAGGAAAAGAGAAATGCTGAAATCAAAAAAAATTAACATTCTTTTATAGTTATTTTCTAGCCATACTCTAATTCACTTCTCACTCTCAAATTTTTGTTGGCTTACAATCTGATTCCTGATATTTAGTATTGCAAAACAAAATATTTTTTTGCTTTTAATTTTTTTTCCTTTTGCAGATAGGGTCTCATGCTTTTGCTTGAGCTCAGACCAAGATCTTCTTACTTCTATCTCCCAAGTAGCTGAGATTACAGATATTTGCCACCATGCTCAGCTCAAACTCTGATCAATTTTTGGAATCATAGATCAAGAACCTTAAATAATTTAATAATCTAATTCTTTAATCTCAAGAATATTAAACCATCTAATACTTTTTGGGATTTCAAATGTCACAGCAAGGACATTTTAGTCAATCTTCTCTCAGATTTTTCTGAATCCATCCCTATGGTATGGTTCTCTGCTCAATTTTCTCTGTCTTGTTCTTAGGCGTACATAGCAGATCATAGTTTCTGGTATTATTAAGTTAAGCTCCTTTTTGAAATTTTAGAAATTGATATTTTTAAAGAATACAGACTATTTGGAAACCATTAATTTAAAAAGAAATAGTCTTGGTTTCTGATCTTAGTTTTGTGTCCAAGGGAAAGCAACTGGATGTGTCTGATCTTTTTTTCAGTTAGAATACAATATTTTGGGGAACTTCAATGGTCAAACTCTAGGTCTTTCCCAGGTCAAAAATTCTAGGCCAAGAAGCTGGTAACTAATCTAAAACAATCTACATTATCATTTAACATAAAGCTTCAAAATAATAATTTGTAAGAAGGGCAAAAATTAATTTGATGCCACAAAAATAAATTATTAATTTTCTTAAAAGTAATGCATTAAAATTATTTTGAATAAAAAAAGGAGGCCACCTCTCTTAAGGAATTTCATATTTGTCTTACAGTCTCACTTATAAAGTATCTACACTAAATATACAATGAAATGAAACTTTATTTTATGCTTGAAACAAGAGTTTTCTGTTACCATATAATCCTAGGCATTTTAGTTATTTACTTACATATTTTTGTAGGACCAACTTCATCAGCTATGTCATTAAGGCAAAATTTACAATAATAATTTACTAATTTTAAATCCATATTTGACGATTTTTAAGTGAAATAGAATTCACATCAGGCCAGCTTTCTTAGGTCTTCAGTTTGCAGAAGGCAGATTGCATGACTTAACTTCCGTTGTTCCCTGGACCAATTCAGTATATTTCCTTTTGATTCAGTTTCTCTGCAATTCTGACGAATATGTGCTTCCTAGCATCCCCGGCTAATCTATTTTACGTTTTATTAACTTTCCTATTCTGGACCTTTCATATTAATGGAAATATATAATATGTGACCTTTTGTGCCTTGCTTCTTCGAGGTTCAGCTATGCTTTAGCATGAAGAGTATTTCATTCCTTTTTATGGTTGAATAATAATCCGCTTCATGGAGTATCATATTTTTCTTATCCACCGTTTGATGGACATTTGGGTTGTTTCCAGGTTTTGGTTGTTGGGTATAGTACTGCATGAACATTGGTAAATAATTTTTTTCAGTTCAGATAGTTTCATTTCCATTGAATGTAATTGCTGGGTCATGTGATAATTCTATGTTTAACTTTATGAGGAACCACCAAACTCCACAAGGTCTGCACAATTTTTTATTTCCACACATATTGTATGAGACTTCTAATCTCTTTATATCCTTGCCAACACTTTCTATTTTATATTTTGTCAAATTCAGCCATCCAGCCTATGTAAAGTAGTATTCCATTGAAGCTTTGATTGCATTTCCTTAATTACTAGTGATTCGGGACATTTTTCCATGTGCATACTGATCATTCTTGTATCCTTTTTGTATAAATGTCTATTCAAATCCCTTGCCCATTTTTAAATTGGGTTCTTTGTATTTTTGTGTTTGAGTTTAAGAATACTCTATATTCTGAATATTGGCCTCTTATCAGACATGATTTGCAAATATTTGCTCCCACCTGAGGTATTCTTTACTTTCTTGATAGTGTTTCTTTGATGGACAAGTTCTTAACTGTTATGAAATCCAGTCTACCTATTCCTTCTTTTTTTCTTTTAGTGTCATATATAAGAAACTGTTTCCTAATCCATGGTCATGAGGTTTTCACTTATTTCCCTTTTAATAGTTTTATAATTTTAGCTCTTATTTAAAATTATTTGAGATACTTTGAATTAATTTTTGTTTATGGTAAAAAATAGATGAATAAATTTATTCTTCTGAATGTAGATATATAGTTGTTCCAATAACGTGTTGAAAACTATTGTTTTCCCATTGAATGATCTCAGAACCCTTTTAAAAACAGACTGAAAATGAATCTGTGGATTTACTCATGAACTCAATTTTCAATTGATGTGTATGTCTATCCTTAGACTAGTACTATACTGTTTTGATTTCGGTGGATTCCTTGTACTTTTTGAAATCAAGAAGTGTGAGTCTTTTGACATTATTCTTTTAGAAATCTTTTGACTAATGAGATAACTTTCCAGTAGGTATAAATTATGGAATCAACTTGTCAACTTCTATAAAATGGCAATCAGAATTTTGGTAGGTATTGGATTGAATTTTTAGAACTATTTGAAGAGTATTACTCTCTTAATAATATCAAGTCATACAATCATAAACACATTTTCCAGTTCTTAATGTGTTCAGAAATATTTTGTAGTTTTCAATGTACACTCTTACACATTGAAATTTGTTCCAAAGTATATTTTATGCTATTATAAACAGACTGCTTTCTGAATTTCATTTTCAATGATAGCATATAGAAATAATTGAATTTTGTGTGCTGATATTATATTCAGAGACTTTGCTGAATTCATTTATCAGCTCTGACAGTTTTTTGGTGGATTTTTTAAAACATTTTCTCCTATCCTATTGGCATCTGTTACTAGAAATGGTCCTATTTCTTCTTTTCCAATTTATTAATTTTAATTTTTTCTGACATAATGTCTTACTAAAAAGTTCCATTTAGTGTTGAATAGAAGTGGGGAAAGTGGACATCTTTGTCTTATTCTTGATCTAAGGGAGGATAGCTTATAATATTTTACAACTAAAATGATATTTGAACTTATGTTTTTAAAGAATGAGTAAATTGAGGAGGTTCTCTTTTTCTATTAGTTGTTTTTCTTAGCAATTTATCAAAAACAGAATGTTCAATTTTGTGAAATGCTATTTCTTCATTAATTGAGATGATCATGTGTTTTTTTTGCTGTTGTTGCACTAATACAGTGTATTATATTGTTTTTTATCTGACAAGCTTGGAATAGATCTCTAGGATAAATTCCTAAAATGAATTCCATTTGGTCATGATGCATAATCCTTTTAATATGATGCCATATTCAGTTTGTTACTATTTTTAAATGATATTTCCTTCTATGTAAGTGGTACCACTCTAGAGTTTTCTTTTCCAGTGATATCTTTTCTGGCTTTGATATCAGGGCAACATAGTCCTCATAGAATGGATTTTTGAGGTACAGTTTGAGGAGGATTGACTTAAATTTTTCTTTAAATGTTGGTAACAATTCAACAGTGAAGCCATCTGGTTATGTGTTTTCTGTTGATTCTGAGAGTGGTTGGTAGTTTTTTTTGTTATTATAATCATTATTACTGATTTAGTAAATTTACTTTTTAGAGGGTCCATTTAAATTTTCTCTTTATTCTTGAGTTTATTTTGCTATCTTGTGTGTTTTCAGAAATTTAATTTAGGTTATCTAGTTTGTTGGCATACAATAATTAATAGAATTCTCATGTAATAACTTAATTTCTGTGTGGTCATTAGTAATATGCCCACTTTACTTCTTGATATTAATAAGTTTAGTATCAGTTTGAGTCAGTCTTTCTCTTTCTTTCTCTCTTTCTTTTCCTCTCTCTCAAGTCTCACCAATTTTTGTAAATGTTTTATCTTTTCAAAAATCAAACTTTTGTTTCATTGGGTTTCTTACCTGCTTTTCTATTCTCAATTTCATTTATCTCTGTTTTAATCTTTAATTGTTTCTTTTCATTGGTTTTCTTTGCTCTTTTTCTTCTATGAAAGCACAGGCCTTGATTTGAAGTCTTTATACTTTTTAAATATGGGCATTTATAGGTATAAATTTTCCTTTGAGCACTGCTTTTGTGTATCTTATAAGTTTTAACATGTTTTATATATATATATATATTGTTTTCATTTCAAGATACTTTCTAATATCCCTTGTGATTCTCCTTTTTGATCCATTTGGCATTTGAGACTATGTTGTTTAATTTCCATTTGTTAGTAAATTTTTAAGATTTCTTTTTGTTGCTGATTTTTAAGTTCGTTCTACACCATGAATGATGATATAGATTCTTAAATTAGTTGTAATAAATTCCAATAAGCATTCCAATAAATTGGTCTATTCTTGAGAGTATTTCATGCATACTTAAGAAGTGCATGTATATTATCCTGTTTTGGGAGAAATTTCTATACATCTGCACAATCTGTCTGGTTTATTGTATTGTTCAGTTATTACATACCCTTGCTGATCTTCTGTTTAACTTTTGTATCCATTATTGAATATTAAAAGTAGAAGACTGAGTTTGCCAGTTTTTGTTGACCATCCATTCTTCTCAATTCTATCAGTTTTGTTTCTTATATTTTGAAATTCTGTTGACAGGTATATGCTAAGTTCTGAATTTTTTTTTGATTCATTTATTCATATGTGCATACATTGTTGGGGCCATTTCTCCCTTCTGCTCTCCTAGCTTCCAGGCAGAACCTGTACTGTCCTTCCCTCCAATTTTGTTGAAGAGTAAACATAAGCAGTAATGAGAAAGACAAAGTGTTTTTTCTAGTTGAGATAAGGATAGCTATACAGAGAGATTCCTAGGATTGCTTCCATGCACAAGTGTATTACAACCCAAATAATTTTTGTGTCTCCTTGAAATTCATATCTTGAAATCTTAACACTCATGGTGATGGTATTAGGAGGTAAAGCCTTTAAAAGATGATTAGATCATCAATAGTGTGATGGTTATCCTTGATCATCAACTTGACTGGATTGAGCGAGATTAGTAAAGCACTACTCTGGGTGTGTCCATGAGGGAGCTTCAAAAGAGGATTGGCATATTTGACACTAACTGACGAGGAAAGATCCACCAGAATGTATGCAGCCCCTTCTAATAGTGCAGTGGCCCAGATGGAATAAAATGGGAGAAAGCCAGCCCATGTTTGTAAGCTCTACTGTTCTTGAGCAAGTGAATCTGTTGTTGCTGCCATTGTCTATGGATACCAGTCTCCAGCTTCGTCAGTCTATGGGAATCACACCAATGACTCTCTAAGGACTTCCAGTTCTTCAACCTCACAATGGAAATGCATTATTCACCCCTTTAGTCTAAGGCTTTCAGCTTCTTGGACTGAGCAGGTGCCAAGTTCTCTTGCTCTTCAGGGTGCAGTTGGCCATTATTGAACTTCTCAGCCTCCAGTTATGTAAGCCACTGCAACAAATCCCCTTTAATAATAATACATATAAATGTTCTTTTGGTTCTGTTCCTCCAGAGAATTCAAATAGTGTCTATTTAAATTTTCTTACTATAATTCTTATATTACTTTTGTTCCTCCATTCTTCCCTTACTGTCATCTTCCCACTTTAATTCTTGTGTGACATTTTCACAATGCTTTTGAGGTATCTCCCCAGGGACTATGTTTAATACATTTTAACAATCCAGGTAAGATTAATATCAATTTACCTTCAATGTCATGTGTATTTATTCCTCTACATTCACAGGTTTAGGACTTTTCTCAGGTCTTCCTCAGCATGCACTCAGTCCAAGGCATACACATGACCATCTAGATTCCCAGGTATATGGCAGACCTTTTCACATCCACTGGTCTCCAAATTTCCCATTCATTAGTCCTTCTTCCAAGGTATTTAGTGAATGCATTTTAACTACTATGGCTGTCCATTGCTGCAGGTAGCAGAAAGTAAAGCATTATTCATGCTTATTGCAGCATTTTTCACAATGCCTAAGCTATGAAAACAGCCAATATGCCCCAGTATGGGGGGAGGAGCATAAATGGATTAAGAAAATGTGGAATTTTATTCAGCCACAAAGAATGAAATTTTGTCTTTGCAAGTAAATCCATGGAGGTGGAGAACATGATATTAAGTGAAGTTAGCCAGGCCAAAGGTTGCATGTTTTCTCTCATATGTGGAATATATACCTAATATAAGTACAGCAATATTTGGAGAAAAGAGGTCATAATAAGGGAGGTGACATATGAGACAGGGAGGGTAAAAGAAACAAGTTAAGAAGGTGAATATGGTTGATGTACTTTGCATAAAAGAATGAATCAATATTCATTGATTTTTAGATCTGTTGAAATCACAATAAAAAGAGATAGAAAGGAGAAAAATGGAGAGATGAACCAATTTGGGTCATAATACATGTACACATGGCAATGTCACAAGGAAATTTCCTGTATAGCTCTGTTAAACAAACAAAAATATCATTTTTTTTCTTTTACAAAATTAGAGGAGGGCAGAACAGGTCCTGAGTGGGGAGGTGGTACCAGTGGGAGGGAGGAGGATGTGGGGAAAAGCTGTAGGAGGGTAAATATAGTGCAAATACTGTGTACATATGTATGCAAATGGAAAAATGAGACCTATGCAAGAATGGAGTGAAGGGGGGGTAAAGGAGAATGATGGAGGGAGTAAATTCAAGTATGATATATTTGATACATTATAAGAACATTTGTGGCTGCCACAGAAGTTTATTGTATTCCCAGCACAATAAAAAAAATTTTTAAAACTTCCAAAATGCAAATTAATTAATTAATAAATAAAAATAATGCAAGCCAGCACAATTCTTTGAGAATAAGTTTCCCTTTTGTACTGATATGTGATGGTGTTTAGGACTGCCACTGAACTGTGGAATGAGGGACATAACTCAAGGAGAGTCAAAAATTACCTCACTTCCTTACTAGAATTCAGAGATTTTTCCCTTTCTTCTCTTCCTCTTCATTCCTCTTCCGTTTTTGTCCTTTTCCTTGTGTTCACACAGTAGCCATAAACTTTTGGCTAATTTCCAGTATTCCCAAACAACTGTATAGTTTCTTCTAGTTTATTCATTGTTTCTGTGGAGAAGTAGACTTCTTGAATTCCCTACTCTGCTGTTTAGTTCATGTCACTAAATCTGTTGATTTTGAGAAGTGTATAATCATAATAATAAGATAGACATTTATGTTAACCTTCAAAGAGCTCTGAGTACATCCCATTTCTCACCCTCAGGACTCCGAAAACCTTTCATCAAGTTTCATCATTATACTTTTCCCTTTTACAGTTCTTCATATAAATGGAATCATTGAACATGTAGTCTTTTGTGTCAGATATTTATTTTACAATCAAGGATTGCAAAAGTAACTAGTGAATTCATATTGGTCTTCATTTGATAAATAGCAAACCTAAGTCCTCTCCCAAAATTTTTAAAGTGGTGAAGAAGAGTCAGTCAACATGTCATTCTACCTCATTATTAATCCTAATGCTTTCATAAAATGTGGAGTTGTTGGAAGTGTGTAAGTGGTAAGTATTAAAGACTTAAAAAAAGAGCAAACATCATAGTTTGGAAAATAGGACTCAGGAGAATTATGTAAAGGTCACAGAATATGAATAAATATTAATGCACTTATCATGCAAAATTGGAAAAAATGTGCTGTTACAACTGGAATATTATTCAAAGACAAGCATTGTAATTAAGATTTTCCTATTCCCATGGCAGTGGTAGAGAAATGCAAGCTTATTCTCAGCCTTTAGCCAATTCATAATCATTTTAAAAATTCAAATGTAAGTCTTGTTGCAAAAATGGTTAAAGATTAAATGAATAGCAAGTTAATGCCTCAAAAGCATGACACTCAATTTGTTGAACATTCATATTTCTGTCTGGCATGTTCTGGAATACTGCAGCATCAATTAGTTGTTTTAACCCTCAGAATATCACATCTAGCTAAAAGCATTGTTATCTCATTTCCTCTCAGAGAAATTAGAACTAGCTTCTATATTTGGGTCAAACTTTTTTCCTTTCTTCTCATGAGACTTCTGTCATACTATCCTAATTTGTGATGATAGTTTTAGGAGACTATGTTTGTTGCATTTGACATTTGGGATAAATGTAGGCCCAAGATATCTACTCCATTCAGCAGCTACCATGAGGATGTTTAGTCCAAACTGCTGCAACCTGTACATGTTGGCAAACATTTAAAGACACAACTTGGTTTTGATCTACATGCCAGGCAGAGGGATGATTGTCTCAGTTTTAGTCTCCCAAAGACCCACCTATACTAAAATTGAATGAGTCAGATTCCTTGAGAACATGTTCTCTTTAGTTTATTTTGCATTTTAAATCTTGCAGGTGGCAAAAGTGCATATATAAAGAGATGCAGTTGGATTATAAGGAAAGATTAATAGGAAATGATTTTATAATTTATGTTCTTTATCTATTCCAAACAACAAAAATTTCTAAGACTGATTTATTAACCTTGATTTTCTTTAATGATGGAGAAACAAAGAACAAATGTTAGATTAAAAAGATTATTCACTGATCAGATGAAAGTTAAAAGAATTTCTTAGTTTTCCATAGATATATAAGCAGAATAAACATCACATGTACCTGGAGTGTTTGGAAAGTAAAATGCCAAAGGCAAATTAAGTCATGAATAAGGGGGCATTAAGAAATGTTTATCAATATTCTTATTAAAAATACCTTTCTATGTGAGAAGTAAACCATAAGATATATAAACTTGCAAGAAAGTACTTAGACAAACTATTTCCTCAACAATAAAAATGATACAACAAACATCAGGAGAGGAAAAGTTGAAGAGCTTGGCAGTGACAGTCAGAGACTGATTTTCCTTAATTGTTCTAAGTATGATCATTTTAACCTTTTGATAGAAACAAAATGTTCTGTCTTTGTATCCCTCACAAATATATGCACATTATCAGACAAATAATGATTTTTCAGTAAGTGCTTAAAGAATCAACTAAATTTAGATTCAAATCATATAACTTTTTATTTTATTATTGCAGCTGGGAAAAGGACACATGTTTATCCTGAGAACATCTTAAATACAAAACAGAAAAAAATATGTTTCAGAGAGATGGTCATGACATATAAATTCTAAAGCAAACATGCCTTGGACGTGAAGCTCATGGTTTTTTTTTTTTTGCTTTTATGTCTCTGATCAGATAAGAAATTGTTTCTCTTAATTCTTTCTTGTTGTTCCTGCTGACTATTATTCATTCGTCATGACTCAATTTAACTTCTACCTCTTCTAACACTCATCTTCAGTTGCGTCAAGTGACACTCCTCCATAGTCTTGCATTAGATTTTAATACCTCTTTCCCACAATGTGTAAGGGCTTTAAGAAAAGCAGGATGTACTAACAATTTTCATTTTTATTTTATGTCTACCACTACTTGAACATAAAAGGCATTCTGCTACTATTTGCACTATTTGTTTAATAAGTCAAAACGTTCTGTCTAAAAAAGAAATTACTACCCTGTCTTATAGTTTTAAATCTGCTAATCTATTTAATACTAAAAATATTTATGTATTAATAGGATTTGTATTATTACTTTGGGATTTGTGTCACTTTACCAAATAACCTGGACTTTCAGTTCATAAGATGTCAGGTGGGGTGAAGTACATTTGGCATTATTTTATCCTCATGGAAAATAAAACAAAATGACAAAGAAAATGTGACACAGAAATACATTTTTGATCTTCAAACCAACTAGAAGACAGCCAAAAGTTTGAAATAGAAAATCGGAGCAATGACTCCAAAGATAGTGAAAATTAAATAATGGCTTGAGAGCATACATTGAGAAGATGGTCATTACAACATATCATAGGAAGCTCTGAAACGCTGTACTTATCCAGAGTACTGACTTTATAAAAGTAAGAACCATAAGCAGAAATAGTACAGTGACTTGAGGAAAGACCTGTGTGAACTGATAAACATAACTGGATTTGGTTTGATCCTACAGAAAAATGAAGAATCACAGAGTTAAGCCATATATGCAGAAAAACACCTGTCAATAAGCCATACAAATGAATTTCCATTCTGTGAGCCATTTAATCATAGCAAATTGGAGCCTACAATAAAATAATGGGTAAAATGAAGAAGATTACACCATAATTCTCTGATATATGACCTTGACATTCTGTGAAAGAAATCTCTGAAAAATGGCTGATAAAGAAGTTATAGTCCTCAATAGTCAGTATTATTTTTAAAAATACAATTTATAGAAAGATCACACATGAAAGTATGTACACAGTCACATGCAAATCAAAGGCAATAAGAGAAAAACAAGTGACAAAGAACATTTAAAAAGAAAAAAAACTAGCTACAGCACATATAAAAATTGTGATCAAACACTATTCAGGAATTTAAAAATTTAATAAAGTAAGTGTATTTATAAGTGGCAAACAGAAAGCAAAGATATAAAAGTGCAGGGAAGAAAAGGCAACCAGCAAAATATGTTATTAATTAATAGAAGTCAAGAAATAAATAAAAGAAAAATAATATAGAAACCAACAGCATCCATATTTTCAAAATGCGCAGCCACTTAGAAGAAAAGCCTAAAAATTTGATGGTGTCAACATACATGAAATAAGGAATAACATAGAAATATTTAAGATCTCTATAAAAAACTATAAAATATTACTATAGGACATAGAAGGAAACTTAAATAGAAAGTCTTATTTTGGAGGGAGGGATATTAAGTGTAATGTATGAAGTTAATATGACCAACAAAATACTAATGCAATCATTTTTAAATTGTACAATTTAATTTTTAAACTCATACAGAAAATTTGAACTAGCACCAATGTCCAAAAGTCTGAAGAAGAGTCATGGAAAATTACTTGTTCTACAAGTATAAAATGGTAACAATTAAAATATCTTTATATTGGTACATAAATACATGAATTAATGTAACAAGTAGAAAATATACCAATGGACCTATATAAAAATTTATGATATAATTAATATTTCAGAATGGAATAGTAATATGATTTTAAAATACTGGGATAGAAAAAGAACAGGATAGCTGTTTAAGTAAAGAAACAAACAAAAAAGGTGGATCTTGACTCTTTTTTATTCAGAAATACATTCCAGGTGGATCAAAGATGGAAAAGCAAAAATAAAAAATGCAACTATAAATTAGTAAGAAATAATAGAATTTTTTTTACCTTCAAGAAAGTAATGATTTTCTAACTATGGAATAAATCCCTGAAGTCAGTAAAACAAATGATTTATTCACTCTACTGAACCCAATGATTTCTTTATGACTCAAGATAAATAAAGTCAAAAGGTAAATAGCAATCCAAGAAAGAATAATAGCAATTTAGATAATATTGAAGAGCGAGCAGTTCAATATGGAAGATTTATACAAATCCATAAGTAAAAGTCTGAGAAGGAAGACAAAAGAAAAAGTAGGAGACATAAAAATCAATTTATAGAAAAGAAAACATAACTTAATAAAATATAAGCTCAGATTAAAACTATGCGATACTGTTTTCACCTATCAAGTTGACAAAGACCCAAATTTACATTGGCAGAGTCCAAGGATGCACTGTATGGAAGAAATGCTCACACACTGCTCATGGGACTGTAAAAAATTAGTACAACTCCCTATAAAGGATGATTTGGCACTAAAAATTTAAAATGAAGATATTCCATCTCTAGAAATTTATTTAACTGAAATATTCACAGATGTGCAACCTGATATGTAAGGCATTATGCACAGCAAATGATTTACAACAACTTAATTACATAATTTTATTGAAGATTGGTCAAGTAAATTTGTTGCACTCATATATGAGAAAAACATTCAGTCAATTAAAAAATAAACAAGTAATGTTTTCTAAACTTATATAAAAGAACTGCAAAATCATAAGGAAAAATAGACCCAAGATGTTAAATGATGTACTTAGTTAGCTAACGTTTCTGTTCAAAAAGGGAAAAAGTACATATGCTATATTGACTAATATTTACATAAAATAATTCCAAAAGTATTCTCAAGGAACAGAACACAGTGGTTACTTCTAGGGAGAGAAGCCTCAGGCAGAGAACAGGAAAATGAAAAGACCTCCTTGAAAGGTAGTGTAGGGAGTAGTAAAGCACAGTATGAGTCATCATAAACTGGAAGTGAAGAACCAGACCACCTGGGTCCAACTTTGACACTTCCTGACTGACTGACCATGGACAAAGTATTTACTTTGTGGCTAACTTCTTCATCTTTAAAATGGGAATAATTATATCCCATAAGGTTGTTACGAAGAGTAAAAGAATTACTATCTATAAAGCACTTAGAAAACTTCCTTACAGAACACTGTTTCTTTTTCTCTATTAAAATTAAAGTAGAATTAAACACAAGCACAGACATACCTGGTTTCTGTTACAAACAAGACCAACAAGATTGACAGTCCTGGGACAGTTTAGAAAAAAGAGAGCACAACCTGTTCTGATGGAAGACTAGGACTGGGTGCCTAGGACAGCAGCCACTGAACTTCAGTGGAAAAGAAATCAGTCATTGACTTAGGTTTTTCCTATTTTGTCACACACACACACACACACACACACACATCACCTACACCACAAGGTATGCACACACTCTAGGATTCAAGGATAAAAATTTATTAGCTGAGAAGCAGACAGATGTAAAGTCACCTAGATCTGATGGTAGCAGAGTGTTCAAGCCATGTGGAGCTGGAAAGGATGCAGAATGAACAGTTCAGTTTTCAGAGATGCAGAGACACAGTGGGAAAGCCTTGGTCCAGAAAAACTCAGGGCTCAGCCTCTATTCTTAGCAGTTCTTCTACTAAGGTAAGCCACATCCACTGAACCAGCTTTTGACTGAGCTACTAGTAAGGAAAAAGCAGGCATCTCAGAACATCAAGAGGTATCTACAGTGTTATAGTTTCATATACTTTTTTTGTGCCCTCCCAAAGAAGCTACAGAACCACATGCTGATGCTAGTGAAGGTGGAAAGTTCTGTAGGTACAATCTCCAGTCATTTAATTTGATACATTTGTCCAGTGGATAAGTGGCTATGAGGGGGAGGGCGGGTGGGTGAGGGAGTCATGCTAAAAAATTTAAAGTTTAGATTTCATTCTGATATTTCTAGAGCTACCTGCAAGGGGGAACAGCATAACTCTTCTCATACCTTGTGATGTTATAACAATTGACCACTTCCTTTATATAAATGTACTATTTAAACCAAAAGTAGGTTTTCATACATAGGCCAGAATTTTAGAAAATAAAATAAAACCTTCTGAATTTCTCATGCATATGTAGATTCAAATTAGATATGTAGGATAAATATTGTGGGCCAGACACTCTACAAATTATTTTCTGAGCATATGCTCCCTTGCAGAAAGGTGGATGCAGATGGCAGTACATAAATTCAACTCTTGTTGACTTACTCTGAGTTGAGGCTTGAACTGCCCACAAATTTCTTTTGAATGACTTTCACTGCGATTCATGGAAAGGACAGGCTCCCCAAACTTTCTGTTTTTATATGCTTACAACTTGCAACCCTGACTCACTTTTTTTGCATGAAAGCACAGAGTTTTTCCCTTTTTTTTTCTTTCTTTTTTTTCCTAGGGGAGTCTTAGACCTGTGGACCCATTTATTCATCACCTCAAATAGCTGCTACTACTCTTTTTTAAGATAGAAAAAATGTTTGCTTCAAGTCTTATTTTTACACTAACCTCAAAGAATTTTCTTTTGTTAGCGTAGGCAGAGGCAAATAGACATCTGCTGACTGAGTGGCAACAGAACTGTTCAGAAGAATGAAAGAACCATCCAGATGTTCTTAGCAAAAAGTAATAAGAGAATAAGTTTTCATGTTGTACCCTAGCCAACTGTATACTTTAACTCACCTTCCTTATAACACAGTCTGGTTGGGCTATTCAATAAATATCTGAGTCAGAAAATTTAAACTCTTAGTTTTTAAACAGTATTGTTTTATTCATTTGTTTTTGTTGTGGTAGTAGTGGTGATAGTGATAGCAATTTGGGTTTTTTTGGAGGGGCAGGGGGCTTGGTGATTTTGGAGATCTACAAAAGGTTCCACAGGATTATTATAGAAATTGCTGTTTGAAGCTCTCTTAATGTGAAAAGAAGTGGTTATGAATAAGGATGTAACAGTCACTATCAATTTTTCTCAAGCTGTTCCATGCCTGTTTATCCTTTTGCTGTATGTGATGACACGCATTGCAGTCTATGTGAAAATGTCCCATAGACTAGTAGAGAAAGCTTAATAATTTATTTGCAGTCCATCTTCCTCTAGACAAGTGCATGCCGTGTATTTGCTGAGCTGTGTAACCAGCTCTTAGGGCAAGCACACAGTTGGCTGTAAATGGTTCTCCCTGATATCTTTCCATTTTTCATGATATTGATATTTAGCCCCTGAATGCTTCTTTTGCATTTTCAAAACAAAACAGAAGTGAAGAATCAGTTATGTGTTGTTGGAAAGAAATGTCATGACCTTGATTATAATTGTTGCTTTTAAATGGGAAATTATAGAAGTGAAATTCATCAGGATAAGATCCAACACATAATACATTTAATTTAGAAGGGCATTCTCTGCTTTATGGGTAAATTCCCAGAGTCTTTGTGCTTAAATTGATAGGGAATTCTTCAGTCATTCATGTGCTGGGATCATGCTTTGATCTTGTGCTGGGAGTATACTGAGGGTTCCTGGTATTAGATGAAGGGAAAATGCATTTATCAAAGAACCTAAATAAATCTGACCTTGAATAAAAGTTAAGAAATTACTGGACCCATCAAAGTGTTTTGTCATCTTATGTTTCTTACAATCTCCATTTCTACTTATAAGCACCTTGGAATTTATCATTGTGATGATCTTTTGCTCTAATGTGTAATACAGTGAAACTAAATGGATGCTTACCCACTGGATTTTTGTTTGGGAACTACTCAACTAACCACTACTCATATTAAGGCCTATTTAATCTGGTCTTGGAGCATAGACTCTGAGGGCTATTTTATGGGCTCTATGTCTTTCCTATCATCATCTTTACCTTCTTTTTTGCCTTCCTGAATCAATAATCTCTGAACTGCTTAAAGAGCATAATATCTGCCTGTGGGAAATTCAACAGAGTCTCTGGAAGACAAAACCAGAAAAAAACTGAAAGAATTGCCTAAGCATATAAAATTACTTCATAGAATGTTCTGATTAGAATCACCTTGGTTTTATTCAGACCCGTGGCTAGTGCTTATTTTTGGGGCTCAAAGGAATTATTTGGCAGAATAAAATTGCATCCGTTCTCCCACCTATTTTCTGCAGAGATTTCACACACTGACTTAATTTAATATCATGCCACACTGAGAAGCATGATGTTTGAAACTCCTCCACAATGTCTGTACTGAGGACTGAAAACCAAGGGGCCAGTGTTTTCTGAGCTGTAAAATGTTTTATACTTTTATAGTCAGCTTTAGGGAATTTCAGAATCACATTTTTATATTCTGAATCTCCTTATGTGAATCACCTGAAGGTGACATTGATGTCCTCTTTTAGGGAGAGGAATTCCTCAAGTATGACTTGACATGTGGTTCCTGTAGTCAAATGTGCACCCACACAAGGAGTTTTCGTCAAAAGGGACTTTGCTTCCAGTTCCTAGTACCATGTATTTATATTCTACAGAACATTTGGATCTTCTTGATCATGGAATTAAAAGAAAAAAACTGTAATAATCTGAGAATTAATCTAGAAGGTACACGCACAGGAAATTAATGTAAGTCAACTCCTTGTAGCTATCCTGATCTCAACTAGCAAAAACCCTTGGTCCTTCCTATTATGGCTTATACTCTCTCTTCAACAAAATTAGAGATAAGGGCGAAGTAGTTTCTGCTGGGTATGGAGGGGATGGGGGGGACAGGGAGGGGACAGAATGGGTGGTAAGGGAGGGGGTGGGGGGGACAGGGAGGAGGGGCAGTGGGGGAGGAGTAGTTTCTGCTGGGTGTGGAGGGGGTGGGGGCAGGGGGGAGAAATGACCCAAGCATTGTATGCACATATGAATAATAAAAACAATAATAATAAAAAAAAAGAAACTTCAAAAAAAAAGGGATCTGAAAGACACATGGCCCATCTTCTGGCTACGTACTCCCATAGCCATAAGAAACTCTACCCAAAGGTGGTCCTGTCTAGGCCACCTGGGTCCTTGACAAGAGCCCCGCAGAGCCTGCTCAGAGTACATGGAGCCATTTCACTTCTATTCATGAGGGGAAACAACTGTAACCCAACCAAGCTGTTTACAGTTGGTATTTTGAGGGTACAGTAGAGAACAGTGTGAAAACGCGCATTGGTCTAGTTAAAGTGCTAGCAAGGACCCACATGAGCTTAGAGAGTGGTATGGATGGTGCAGAAAATGTTACCAATCTGATGTGAAAAAAATGAAGTATACAAGAAGACATGAATGAAAAGGTGAAAGAAAAGAAGGGAAAATTCAAAATACTAGGAAAATGTAATAAACTGTTTTATTTTGGAAAATAAAAACTTTTGCTTACATAACACCCCCTTCCTCCCGCCAAATTCCACAAGACTGTGAAGGGTTTGAGATTTTATGCTTTTTATACCCAATAAGTTAACTTGCAACTTCCATGTATCTTACAATATTGTTATTCATGGCACAGCAGACGTATGAGCTTTACCTAAGGCTCCTCCTGCCCCTGGGGTCCCTTTGCACACACAGTGAATTTACATCACAGCTGAGGAATCTTGAGCTAGGAAACTCAAACCTTTTATCAAGCGAACTTTCCCAATCTTTGTCCCAGAGGGACACATTATTCTTATTATATTGGGCATAGAACAAACTTGCCCTCTGCTCCAGGGTAAGCACTATCTTTTTAAAGACAAAAAAAAATAAAGTCTACTTCAAAATAAGGGAAGTGTTCCTTTTTTATCTTTGTCACTGCCATCTTCTCCACTGCTACCCTAACATCAAGTAATTCTGAAAAGTCTTCCTTGTGGGCTGATACTCAGCAAAAATATATAAGTCATGAATCTTGAAAATTTTTAGTTCTTCCAACTTTGACATTTTTTCTAAGCCCTTGTCTTTTTGTAGACCAACCCGGTAACCTCCTGCTCCCCAGTGTGGAATATATGACAGGCTTCTTATTTCAAGAAAATTAAATCTCACATGCATTACATCAGCATGTTCACTCATAATTACTTGGGTTATTATCAAAGATTACATTTTTTTCTATACAACATGTTAATTTCATAATAATGGTAGAATGTGTGTATTTTCAAATTACTCATAGACACATTTATGCAGTGTAGAAAAAGCAAGTGTCATTCTTTACTCAAACTGTACATTTGAACAGTACCATAATTGAATTAACTCTTTCTTTAATGAAGTTGGATTATTCAGCAGTGGTAAAATCTTGAAGTACACTGCCTGAAGCAGAAGTAGGATAGATGAATCAAAAAAGGTTTTCATGTCCTTATTTTGAAGCATACCCCATTAGCAGCAGGAAGATTATGAATCGATTCAACAATCAGACCTGGTAGCAGGATCACTAAAAAATGTTTAGTTACTTTCTGATGAATGATGCTTTCTGAAACCAGACATTAGCAGTTGGGGGTGGTGTTAAGCTTAGTTATCTAGCTCACATAAATTAATGTATTATGCCAGCTGGACAGAAAAGATGATTACTTTATTCTTATTTCCATCAAAAATGTTACATTGCTCCTAGGCTTTAGAACTTAAGATATTCACTTGAAAGAAAAAGGCAATGTGAATTAAAACCAACACATAGGAAGTATTATAAGCCAAAAAGAAATCCTTCTTCTTGTTTGCCATTTTTTACTTATTCTCACATAAAACACTAAACGGCAGTCCTCCCTCTTTTTCACTCAAGCCAGCCAATTTATTGAACATATGCATGGGTCAAGAAAGTACAGCTCATGTTCTTTGTTAGTGGATGGTATAATAAAGTTGACTATTTGGGGGAATTTTGAAAGAATTTTTGAAAATGTCTCATGTCAAAGTTGCTGAAAGGCAGAGGCTCTGCTTATTTTGTTCACTTCTGTTTACTCAGTAATTGGGATGTAACAGGAACAAATTTTGCTAAATGAACTAATGTAGTGAAATATTTTATATCAATGGAATTCTATAGAGAATATATTTTAAAGGTATCTTTTTAATAAATAAACCTCTCCATCTGAAACTGGAGAAATTGTTTGGAAACTACTCCAAATAATCCAAATGATTCCGTGTTTCCCCAAATGTATAGCACTATAGTTTGAATAGCCCTATTTTTTATAGTGCATTACAATGGAAACACTGTAACTGGATTATTATTTCACTCACTTGTCACCTTTGGAGATTTCAAAAGAGTCATTTCAGCCTCACTTGCAAAAAATACTGTGTTGTCATTCTCTCCCTCTGATACATTACTTTATGCTAGATAAAGACGAATCTAACATAGTGCATTAAAACTTAATTTGAAATAATAATTTAACTAATATAAAGACAGAAAGATAATATTTAGTTAATTTTGGCAATAGTTTATTGTAATCGTGATAAATTAAACTTGCTTTAGAACTAGACAAAATTAACTTGATCAACTGCATCTTCAACAGTTACAAATTCCTGTGAAATATGAGTGTCAATATATTTGAACCAGTAGCTACTGAGATATTACAAAAATTGACGTGTTCCCAAATGTTTTACAAAAAAGGTGGTGAATTGTTTTTCAACACCAACTAATTTGTGTGTTGTTCTTACATTTCTTCAATAAAAGTGAAGTTTATGCATTCCCTCTCAGCACATCTTTTTCTCCTTATAGATGGCTTGATTCAAAACAGAGACCATTTATGTGGATGTGGATGACATAGATGACCTATCATGATGTGAATTCCAACCTGCCTCTGCATTGTCTTCATAAAATTCAAGGAGAGTAGAAAAATAGGTATCTATATTATTTAAATTACTGGACAGAACTGAAAATACTTATGCATACAGTTTGTGATTCAATCATTTGTTAACTAACTAACAATATTATTTATGCTAACGTATCTCTTAACTTTGAAATAAAGTAGTTTTTCTATGGCCATAAAAATTTAAATTAAAATACATTAAACTAGGTAACTCATGTATTTGGAAATTATCCACTAACTAAGCTATTTATTTTCAAAAATAAGTAACAGTAGGTATTTTCCAATGGCATCAAACTATGTTCAAAAAGAAATGCCTATAAATATTGATTATATAGTATTGCAAATGTTTATTCTAAAATACTAGAATAAACAAGAATGAAAATTTCCAACGTTATTACCACAATTATGTAAAAGTGGAGAAAAATGACTGGAAAGAAGTATATCAAAATGTAAACTGGTTGTTTAGACAAATAGAGACATTTTTCTTTTTATTCTACAATTCTTTTGGGTTTTATCTATAATGGAAGTACTTTATAAAAATATACAAGATGAATTTTATTTAAAAAAATCTTTAATTGTTGTTAGCTGTTTTTTAACTTTAATTTCTTCTCATTTTAACTGTTTTTCCCTCTTGTTTTGATCCTTTTGTGAGTTATACTGTTTCCTTTATTATTCTTTTTCATTTGTTTCTCAAAATGCTTTCTGGATCAAAAATCCTGTCATTGTTCTTTTGTCCTCACTGCTTCCTTACCACCTACTTTGGTCCCATCCTAGTTCTTGGTTTCCATCTCTGCCCTTGATGATGCTTCAGTTTGCACCCATAAATAACTTGCTATCTTCTTATTCTGACTCTTCAGGTTTCTTATTGCTAACAATGAAATACTAAATTAATAGCAAACAAATAGCTCATTAGTGATGTGATTTATCATCTTCTAGTTTGCTCTTACAAAGATCTTTTGCAACAATAGTAATCCTGTTGACTCTGTAGCCTTGTGGAATTCTTCCTATCCATCTACCCCCAAAGGGAACTGACCAGCTTTTGTAGTGTTTTGAAATCAAGGTATGTTATTTTCTCCTCCTTTCCTTCGACCTTTAATCTCACTCACTCTTTCTGCTTCACCTCTCTTTCTTGCATGATGCTGTCAGACCCCTCATCACCTCTCTGTTTTCTGTAAACTTGAATGTTCTCATTAGTGGCTGACCATAGTATTGCAGGAATCCCTTAGTTGAGAAGTCATATGATGCTATATTCTAACTGTGGTCTTTAAAGCAGACATAGCTATGCCTAATTCCTTCTTTGAGACATTGATTAAATGACTAATTTTCTTTCAGCTTTGATCCTTCCTCATTTTCAAATAGGGGAAATCATGTTTCCACAGGGTGTGTGAGCATCAAGTCAAAGGTAGTGAGGGGAAGTGTTTTGTAAGCTTTATAGTATTTCCTATCCCTGCTCCTTTGCCATCTATCCCTTTTCTTTCACTTCCTATGCTCTTCACTGACAAACCCTCTGTTCAAGCTAAAATGAAGAGTATGTGTTTATCTGAAAATGCCACAGTCTTTCTGATGTTGGGCCTTCTTGGAATATTATCAGTCCTTTCTCAACCTGCCATTTTTTTTCTCATCTTTCAAATCTTAATGGTATATCCAAAATTCTTCTCAAACTTTTCCTGAAATCCTACCCCACCCGCAGCTGGGGGAATTTCCTCTATTCCTGCTCCTGACCTTTATGCTTTCTTCGTAATTCTTTTCTCATGATTTTTTTTACCTATCTTTTCAGTTCACTAGGCCATGATTTTTTTGAAGTGCCTTATCTCCATAACCCAGTGTCTAATCAAGTATCCAGTGGGCTGCTCACATTACATGAATGAATGAATATCAATGAAATTATTTGTGGCAAAAGATTTAATCTTATCTTTAAATAAGTGCATTAATTTGAAATACAGGAACAATGAATTAATTAATCTTCCTCTGTAGAGGTATGACACATTTACAGTCAACTGGCTCATTCTGGAGTCAATGAAAAGACTGCCATACTATATATGGTCATTTCTTGTCCTGAAACAGTATCTCACTGGTACGTTGTGAGGAAAGATTTTAGATTTCATGGATGTAATTGAGTTAGGTGACAGAGGAAGAGAAGAAATATCAGCTAAATGTTAAACAATTAATATGAAATGTATGTAGTTCCAAAAGTGGAATAACTTAACGAAAACATAGTAAACTTGCAGAAAGGAAGCCCAAATGATTACTGTTCACTTCCACAGTTCCCTGAATTGAATTCACATTGAGCTAAGCTATCTGAATTAGAAGCAGCTGTATAATCCAAATATCGTACAGCATACAGAATCAGATTGAGTACTTGAGTGTCTGCACCCTAGGAAATTGATTTGAGGACTATGTCAATCACTTCTGGCACCAAGCTTTCTGAGGGTTGCATTACAACTGCTCTTTTGGTCAGCTGTGACTGCTTCTCCATCCACGCCTATTGTTTTAGATTTATTTACTGCACTGTCAATCATAAATTATGGACTTTTTTCTATACCATCTGGAAACTCTGGTATTGTGGTTTGGGTCACTTTTGATTACTTTCTCTTATTCTCAGCTACTGCTAAGACTGATGTATCTTGAATTATGAAAGACTTCCGCCACAAGCTGACCTATTTGTGAGCAACTTTTTAGCATCTACATATGCTTATTTTATCCAACACATAGCTGAATAAAATAAAAAGTGTTTTCTCTGATTCTCCAGGGAATTATTCTTGTGCTTGTGGTTTTGAATTTTTTAAGTTCACAATTTGCCTAATAATTTGTTAACCTACTGGACATTTGTACCATTCTCACAAGGTACAAGATTTAGTATCCTCTTGTTACTGGTGTTAGAATGTAATTTCCCCAATATTCTCATCCAATTTTAACTTCTACCTAGAATACCCCATTATCCATTATGAATCTAAACTTAGAATGCATCAGTTCCTCCCTGCTGCCTAATTGTCTTTAAACAATGAGACGAGCACTTCTTTAACCTCTTTTATTCTGGTGTTCACAGTTTTAACAACTAGGGTTAATTACTATAATACTTTTCTGACAAGCTGGCCGGAAAACAACTCAACAGTATTCTTTCTTGAACCAAAGGATGCTGATGCATACCTGTATGGACAGCATCAGCAGATAACTTTCATTTTACACAGATGGTTCACTGGCAGCCCAGATCAAATCTGAAACTGTAATATCAAGCAGGTTATATCTAGAGAAGCAATTTGAATATTGGAATTTTGTTGCATTTCACAGGCCACAGCTGCTTGCATCTGACATCTGTTTTAGTTTTTCAAACAGTCAGTGACTTTTTTTCCTCTGGCAATCTCAAGGTTGGGTTTTTGTGGGGCTTTGTTCATATCTACTTGTCTTCCTCATCATCCCTCTGTCAGTAGCATATTAATCCATATCACAGTGCATTAAAGACCCCCCACCTGTTCTCTACTGCTCTTTTAAACATCAAATACTACCTTAATCATCATTAAAAGTGTATCCATTTTCCTTCATTTTTCCATATGCAAGAAACTTCATTAACTCACTGTCAGATTGAAAGGTGAAAAAATGTAGTGTTAGAATTGTCTTTAAAAAAATAATTCACCCATGAGTCTTCAGTAGAAATTAAGAATTCTGAGTGATTTTATCATTATTCAAATATTCTATTAGGCTGCAGATCTGAGGGGTGGATTATTTCCTTCTAAGACAAAACCCCAAGAAACGTGGTCTGACTTGTTCTGAATCTTGATATACCTGAACTATCTTTTCATATTTATGACAAGTGCCTACTCTGACGTCACCAGCTTACATTAGATCACTTCTGTTATGTTGGATATGCAATGCCCCACAAGACATGAAATTACCAAGGCAGCATGGCAATCATTTTATATCCTTTTGTTATCTCACCATAACCTCTTCAAAATGCAGAATGACAGAACCAAAATGTCAAGCAGTAAATCTGAGATTTGAAATGGTAAGAAATTTCAGCCATTGCTTTTTTAAAATGATTTTTTAAATTTACCTATAAACTCCAAAGATGCAGTGTTATTTGTTAACATATTGTCAGATTTCCAGATCATGTAAGAAACAGACCTTACACAAAAGCAAAGAATAATATTAAAAGAGCACTGTGATTTCCTGTTTAAAAGAAGTATAAAAAGCACACAATTTTCTCTTTGTCATTAAGAGGTTGAATGTTAGTCCAGTTGTGCTTCTGCTTTTAAGGAAAAAAAATATAATAAAAGATATTGCTGGCAAGGTGTGATATTACTTTAGATGTTTGCCTGCTATTATTCTCATCTTCCTTTTCCCTCCTATCTATTACACACCTATTTACACAGAAGAGTGATGAAAACTTAAAGTGACTTGTGTTGTTTTGGTCAGAAAGATCCAGAAACAGAGGATTCCTTGACTGTTTCCTTCATGCATTTCTGGTTCTTTTCATTGGACTTTTTAGAGAAAGTTAATAAGGGCATCTGCATTGAAGAATTCTATATATAATAGGTCTTTGAAATATGCCAGGGTGAAAAAGACAAAATGCAATACAATGCAAGTATTGAGGAACTTCCAATAATAAGATTATATTTTAGATTTTCACTCTCAGGAAAAAATGTAGAAAACCAAGAAGACAAATTGGTGGTAGCAGAATTCTGAATATTAAAATGGGATGTTCAAGTCATAAGATATGCAGTAATGTCTACTTTGTGAACAGCAATACCAATTGAAAGAAAATTTTTTGACATGGAGAAAACAAGAAAAGCAAAACTTTTTTTGTTTGTTTGCCTTGTTTCGTTTGGTGCTTACTTAAATAAAGGACTGACAATGTGTAAAAAAGAAAACAAAGACTTGATTACTGGTGATTCTCAAAGGAGCAACAGTGAATGAAAAAGTGAAGTGAGTCAGAGAGACATCAAGGTAACATGCGTTAAAATGCTGCTTAACCTTTTATTAAGATTGCTATGCATAAAACAGTGAATATTGGGCTCATTACATCAACATTACCTTGGCACTTTCCGAGGTCACACCAGTCATCTTTTATTCATATTGTCAATTGGGAATGGAAGTTATGCTAATAGAGCTGGGTTAGGCACACCAAAGCAGAAGGAGAGGTGAAACATAAATCCCAGGCATCAGGCTCATCAACAATCCCAACTGCTACGATGAAACTGCACCAAACAAGGGTAGAAGGGCCCACTTCTAAATCTTTGTCCTTCATCCCTCAAATGAACAAATGGCAGCCAAATCGCATGTGGCCTATTCATTTGCCCTCCCATTCACTCATTCATTCATTCATTCATTCATGTCTACTAACAATACATAAATGACCATAATAAGGTGCATCTATACCATATATAGAATTTGATAAACCATATTTTTGGCAGATTGTGTTCACAGCATGTGAAAAACATAAAATACTTTATGTAGTTTTAAAAGCATTGAAACCCTCACTCTTCATATGACATACCATTATTTTATTCTCACTCCAGCAACTTAACAATTTCTACATCTCGGATAAATAAAACTTGAATTATTTTATGATCCTTTCTTCTTTTTCTTATGTTTGATGAATGAGTGATATATCCATCAAAAAGGAGACATGTCAGTGGGTTTCACAAGGGTTTTGTTATTTTCTTTCAGTGTACTTTGCTATACTTAAAAGAGCACACTGTCTATGATAAATAAATATTTTCAAAAGATTTACTTTTAATAAATAATGCAGAAATTTTTCATTTGAACAATAAAACTATTCTTCAAAATGAAGGATTACTGTAAATGACTAATTTTTCAAACATATGGAAACAATTTTTTTCTCACTAAAAACAGAAAGCACTGTATCATCGTATGTGTTTTATCTCATGTGATTATATTTAATTGATTGAGAAAAACAGTTCTTTCCATTGAAAATTTATTATACATTAAAAAATCATCAAATCTGTATTTTAAAATTTGAAACTAAAGACTTAATAACATGGTTTTCAAAGGTACTTTGAACTGAATAACTTGTCCTTTAGAATATTCTTCAGACCAGAATATGTAAATAATATGTGGCATGAATTCATGTTGAAGTTGATGATAAACTTCAATGTGTGTATTGCTCTTATCATTTATAATAAATCTAAATAAAACATCCATAGTCAGGGAATACACACAGAAATAAATACTGATAATGACAAAACCAAGCTTGTCAACAATAGTGTTAAAATCAATGTGCTTAATTAAAAAAGTGAAGTCAATTAAAATCAAAATAACAGTGCAGCATGTACAAATGCTGGAATAATCATTAGGCCTTGCTGAATAATGGAAGAGTATAGAATTTTTTAATGGAACAGCAGGGGTGATACATTACACAAAGCAACAATCTACAACAATATGACAATTGAATTACTTCAACCCCATTAGGCAGGTGCAGAAGAATAATTAACATGAATTTTTCTAATGAAAAGGAAAAAATAAAACTTTTTCTCTAATAACACTAAAGTTTATACCTCTAGCCCGCTTTGCAGTAAAAATGATAACCTATGACAGCACAAAGCTATAATTTTTTAAAGAAAAAACAGATTTAATAAACAAGGAAGATTTTTGTTTATTTCCTATATAAATTGAAAAATATAGGAAAAATTTGGGGGCTCTTATGGTAAAATAATAATCTTTTAAATGTACTTTACCTGTATGCATTCCTTTTTGAATTTTAGGGCTTAAAAACAAAATAATAAAGGATTTGCAGTAGTTTCTCACTGTCTAATCTAATTCAAATATAAAAGGCATTCCATAAAGCCCTAGGCAATACTTATTATCTTATTTCCAGCTCAAATTCAAAACAAATTGTGACCTCCAGTTTAGAGTGAAGAGAGTCTGCTCACTAAAATGCCAATAGAAATGAAAGCAACTTCACATTTCCTCACTGAGGGCAGGGAGTTTAAGATCTCTTTGCTACTTTTCCTGACAAAAATATCATCATGTTTTAAAAGAGCTATGAAAGAAATCTTACTCTTTTATTTAGTTCTTGTGGGAATCATTTAATTTATACTGAGATAATGGCTAAATACTTAAAGGAAGGAAAAGGTAATTGTTTGCCCTTATTTGAGGTCTTTTATATTTAGGTGTGAGGTCTCTTTAATCCCTATTTGTCTTTTGAGGAAGTTTTACTTCCCTCATTTTAAAAACTAAAAGAGCTGCCAAACTATTCAAGACTCAGTAGGTAGAAAAGTTCTCCTACAAAAGGTCATCTGTAGGGTGAGGGGAAGAACATAAGATACTCACTGATTCTTCTGCTGTAAAATTTTGTTTTTTGGAAAGGAGGTATGGCACTTCTGCCCACAGAAGTGTGCATGCCTGACCATGTGTGATAACTTGTGTTGGTCATCAATTTGTAATTCTAAAATAATTTTCCCCTATTTGCTTACATTGGCCAATGTGAGAAGCAGAATTGCTGAAACAAAGGAAACTTGAAAAAATTGAAAAAAAAATTTAATTTGGCCTTTTTTTTAACTAAGAGAAACAAATATTCTCATAGGAAACCTTCAATTTCTAGTTACTATAAACTCTCAATTATCCAAAATCTGAGGTTTGAATTGGTATAGTGTCAAGGGATTTTGTACATGAGGAAGTTATACCCTTAATATAAGAAATGAAATCAAATATTGTTCCATGAGATTTTGAACTGAAAGTACAGAGTATGGACTCTCTAGTTAGGCTTTTAGTCAAAATGCCTTTTTTCATATCTTAACCCACAGCTCAGCAAAAGTTAAAGGTTGTAGGTAACTGGAAAGGGCTATACCTTCTCAATTCGTGAAAAATTGTATAAAATGGAGATAGAACATTGCTTAAAAGATCATCTTTATTGATACCAGACTAGCAAAAATCTAATGGATCTAACATAAGAACAAATAGCATATTTTTAAAATAAAAAATTAACATTCAAAATGCATTTTAACTTTTTAAATACAAGTGTAAAAATAGATAAAAGCATAAATTAGTGTTTATAAGAACTCAAATATGTTGAGGTTTAGTGTAAATCAAGTCTAAATAGAACATAGTCTCGTGGGGGCTTGTGATCTGACCTGGTAGGATGAGAAGAGACATAGACTCCAATTGCATCAGATCGTAAAATTGAATATGTAAAGGACTATGTGGTAAGACAGGTTAATAATAAATAAATAATAAGTGTGTCCTTGACCATGTCAAGGTATGGATATGTCAGTGGATTAAAGGATTGGAACTGTAATCCATGTGTGTGTCCTAAAGAAATGTGTCACTTTCTTTCTTATGAGTTATTGAGGGCTTTCAAGAAGGTAATGCTGTAATAGCATGCTATTTTTAAAATCATCAAATTGATGTAAACAAGAATGTTAAAATGATCAACAAACCCCCAGACAACTTTATAGAGTCAGAGATAAACCAGAATCTAATAGACACCTCCCTAAAGATTTAACTGTTGCCCATATCTTGGGTAATCTCAAGTTGCCTTTAAAAGCCTCACTGTTCAGTGGAAACTTTGAAATACTCTACTTATTGTCAAGAATTAATTTATATTTTTATTTAATCAAATGGATCTATCTTTCAAATATGAAAATCTGTTATTAATAATCTGGTTTTTTTCATTTTTTAAAATATTAACACATTTTACTGTATGTGAAAGAAGTGCTTACTGGAAGGAAAAATGAATCCAAGCATGTTAAGGATATTAAAAGATAATCAACTTGAGAGGACATTTATCTGTTAAAATTAGCACACATTTTGTTTCCTCCCTTGAGGAGGGTGGGAATAAGTAAAAGAGTAACAAATCCCCATGTCTAATTTCAGCCACAGTTCTGCTGGACAGTTCCATACAAACTTCAGGTCTCTGTGTATTTTACTTTGCCCCAGAATCTTTTCCCAATAAAGGCATTTAATCCTCATAATATATCTATGGAGAAGGAAATAATACCATCTTCATTATACAGGTAAGAAATGAATGGATGAGTAATGTGCTGAAGGTTTAAAGAATACTGAATGATTAGAGTGAGGACATCAACCCCCAGCTCTAGATTCTAGAACAATAGAACCCCAATTCTTTTTTTTTTCAAAGTAGAGGCAAAGTTTTATTTACTTTCCAAAGGAGGAAAGGAGTTGGGTATCATAGGCAGTATCAGCCCAGTGGAATAACTGCTGTGAATTTTTTTTATTGTTGTTTTGGGTGGAGTACAAATGTATTTACAATTTATCAAATATATCTTACTTAAATTCAACCCTTCCATCATTCTCCTGTATTCCCACCTCCCACCATTCCCAGTTAAATTAGTATATCTAGTGCCTTCTTTAGATGGAGAAACCATCTTATTTTTCTGATAACTCCCTGTTTAAACAAAAGAATTTCAGATTGTGATATTTATTATAATGAAGTTTCATAAAAACTTCTCCCCTACAAATATCCCAATAAACCTTAGTAGGTTTCATGATCCACATAGTACTCTTTGATATTGTATTAATATTTTAAATTGCACACATATACACAGTATCTTCTTTGTAAAATCCTAAGGTTCACAATAATACATTTTAATTGCAAAGCAGGAGTTCTGTGATTGACTGGCAATGATATATAGAGGTGGATTCACACTGTCCTATGTAAGGGCTGCTTCAAAATACATAATGAATCAGAACTTTCAGCATTCAGAAATACACATATGCATGTCTAGAGGAAGGGTCAGGTAATTGGGCCAAGAGATTAATTAAGGGGGAGCTTGGAAAAGAAATGGCCTTAATATGGTCTTAATAGAATACAATAACAAACATGCAAAACATGCAGTGTCTGTCTCTGTCTCTTTTTCTCTCTCTGTCTCTGTCTCTCTCTCTCTCTCTCACACACACACACAGACACACACAGACATACACACACAGACTCAGAAAACTACTTTGTGACCTGTGTTCACAACACAAGGATAGGGAAGAGGCTCTTCTCCTCTCTGAAAGGACACAGGGAGGCACAGAACACAAAGTACACTATAACCTCCCATATATCTAAAACATTTGGGTCTCAGCAGTCACAGCCCAGCTTCATGGGCTTATAGCAGCCTCATCCACATTCACTCCAAAAGCACAATTGCCTTAGGCCTTCTGTGGTCTCCCAGGGCATTCTCAGCTATGGGAAATCACTCAACTGGGAACCAGTAGTAGCAGCAGTAGTAGAAATGTTTCCCAGAGATTCTTAGGTGCATATGCCTCACTAGGCTACATCAGCAGAGAGCTGGATTGAAGAGGATGGACATCACAGATGCTGTCTCAAACTTGGAGCAAATGTGAAGCTGGGGCTTGAACTCAGAACCCTCACCTTAAGCCACTCCACCAGCCCCATTTTTGTGAAGGTTTTTTGAGACAGGGTCTCATGAACTATTTGCCCAGGTTGGCTTCAAACCATGATCCTCCTGATTGCTGCCTCTTGAGTAGCTAGGATCATAGGCATGAGCCACCTGCACCAGCTTAGTTCTTCAGTCTTGTTAATGTCCTGACTGATTTCCTAAAAATGTGGAAGATTCCAAGTGAGTTCTTCAAAAAGCAAAGTTTATACATTTCAAACTTTCCTTCAGTTTGTGATTGTGTTTTTTTTCTTTGTACTAATAGAATTTTAAAATTCAAAAATGTTATAGCTGGTAGATTGATTTACTGTTTTTTGGCAGTACTGGGGTTTAAACTGAGGGCTTAACAGGTGCTGTACCACTTAAACCATGCCAGCAGTCCACACTGATTTCCTCTTTAAACCCCCACATAGGGAAATTTTAAAAGTTCTTGATCACATTATAAGTACTGTTTTCAAAAAAGATATGAAATATGATTCTTGTACTTTAAAGAATATATTAATAATTTTATTAATTTAATAAATGTTAATTTTTAAGAAATAGATGTGATGTTTTTGTATACTGAATTTCTATTTTAAAAAGCTCACTTCTGTTTTACACACATATTCTGCAATTTATTCTTTAAGGGCTTCATTTATTTATTTATTTTTACTCTTGTGCTTCGGTTACTTTTTGGTATTTACAAAAGTTCTTTCAAAATATCAAATATATCATACTTGAATTCACCCCCTCCATCATTCTCCTTTATCATTCCTCCCTCAATTCCTGGAATAGTTTTAACAGGTCTCATTTTGCCATTTACATACATGTGTACACAGTATTTGCACCAAATTCACCCTCCTATCCCCTATCCCCACATCCTCGTTTTTATATAAAGGGAGTTTTTTATACAGGAAGTACATCAACCATATTTATCATCTTAACTTCCTTGTTTTACCTTCCCTCTCTCATATGTGATCTCCCCTTAGCATGACCTGACCTGTTTTTCATAATATTGCTTGCATTTGTATTAGTTCTATATTCCACAAATGAGAGAAAACATGCAGCCCATGGTCTTCTGAACCTGGCTAACTTCAATTATGATGATGTTCTCCAGTTCCATCCATTTACCTGAAAAAGAAAAAATTTCATTGTCCTTTGTGGCTGAATAAAATTCTGCATTTTCTTAATCTATTCATCAGTAGTGGGGGCATCCACAGCTTAGCTGTTATGAATAAGGCTGCAATAAACATGGGTGTGCAGGTGCCTTTTTTGTCTTACATTCCTTTGGGTATACCCTTAAGAGTAGAATTGCTGGATCATATGGCAGTTCTATTTTTAGTTTTTTGAGAAGCCTCCAAAGTGTTTTCCATAGTGGTTCTGCCAGTCTACATTCACAAAAACAGTGTATGAGGGTTCCTTTTCCCCCATATCCTTGCCAACTTTTTTGTTGTTTGTGCTCTTGATGGTATTCATTCCATTTTGATTTGCATTTCCTTTATTGCCAGGGATGTTGGGCGTTTCATCATGTATTTTTGGCCATTTGGACTTCTTCCTTTTAAAATGCTCTGTTAGTTCATTTGCCCATTGGGTCATTGATTTGGGGAGAGTTTAGATTTTGAGCTGTCCATATATTCTGGTTATTAATCAAACATATAGCTGGCAAAGATATTTTCCCATTCTGTAGACAGCCTCTTCAATTTAGAAACCATTTCTTTTGCTGTGGAGAAACTTTTAAATTTAGTGTCGTCCCATTTGTCAATCCTTTCTCTTAGTTTCTGAGACATTTGAGTTCTATTTAGGAAGTCATTGCCTATGTCTATTAATTCCAGTGCATCCCTTGATGTTTCCTGCACTAGCTTCAAAGTTTCAGCTATTATATTAGGTCCCTAATCCACTTTAAATTGATACTTGTACAGGGTGAAAGACATGGATCTAATTTCAGTTTTCTGCATGCAGATTCTCAGTTTTCCTAACAAGGTTTGTGAAGAGGCTGTCCTTTCTCCATCATATGTTTTTGTCACCTTTGTCAAAAATCAGATAGGTATAACTGCATGGATTCATATCGGGTCTTAATCTTTATTCTACTGGTCTTCATGTCTGATTTTCTGCCAGTACCCTGTTGTTTTTATTACTATCGCTGTGTAGTATAGTTTGAAGACAAATACTGTGATACCTCTAGCATACTCTTTTTGAGTATTGTTTTGGCTATTTGTGGTCTTTTGTGCTTCCAGATGAACTTTAAGGTTGGTTTTTCCATATCTATGATGAACATCATGGGAATTTTGATGGGAAGTGCATTGAACATGTATATTACTTTTGGACATATAGCCATTTTTACAATATTGATTCTACTAATCCATGAGAATGGGAGATCTTTCCATCTTCTGTAGCCTTCAATTTCTTTCTTCAATAGTTTATAGTTTTCCTTGGAGAGGATTTTCAAGTCCTTTGTTAAGTTTACTTATATGTATTTTATTTTTTGAGATTAATGAAACTGGAATTATTTTCCTATATTCTTTCTCAGTCTGTTCATTTTTAGTATGTAGAATGGCTACTGATTTTTGTAAACTGACTTTGTATCCTGCTACTTTGCTGAAGTTGTTTATTATGTCTAGGAGTTTTTTGGTGGAGTTTTTCAGATCTTTTAGGTATAAGACCATGTCATCTGCAAATAGGGATACTTTGACTTCTTCCTTTCCTTTTATTTCTTCGTCCTTTCTTATTGCTCTGGCTAGGAATTCCAAGACTATGTTGAATAAGATTCCTGACTTAGAGGAAATGTTTTCAGTTTTTCCCCATTTAGTATGAGGTTGGCTATAGGCTCTACATATATAGTCTTTATTATGTTAAGGAACATTCCTTCTATTACTAGATTCATTAGAACGTTTATCATGAAAGGATGTTGAATTATGTTGAAGGCTTTTTCTGCATCGTTGAGATAACCATGTGAATTTGTCTTTGCTACTGTTAATATGCTGTATTACATTTGATGATTTGTGTATGTTGAACTATACCTGCATTCCTGGGATCGAACCAACTTGATCATTGTGTATGATCTTTTTGATATGCAAATATTTTCCTAAGGATTTTTCTATCTAAATTCATTAAAGTGATTGGCCTGTAATTGTCTGGTTTGGGATGAGTGTAATGCTGTCTTCATAGAATGATTTTGGCAGTGTTCCTTCCCTTTCTATTTCGTGGTAAAGTTTGAAAATGTTGGTATTAATTCTTTGATAAGATCTGGTAGCATTCAGCAGTGAATCTGTTTGGTCCTGGACTTTCTTTTTTGGGAGATTATATTGCTGCTTCAATTTCATTGCTTATTATAGATCTGTCTAGATGATTAATATAGTCTTGGTTCAAGTTTGCTTGATCATATGTGTATAGAAATTTGTCCATTTCTTCTAGATTTTCTAATTTATTTAACTATAGGTTTTCAAAGTAGTCCCTAATGATTCCCTGGATTTTTTTCTTGGTGTTGTGATCCCACCTTTTTCATTTTTAATGTTATTGATTTGGGTCTTCCCCCCCTTCCTTGTTACAGAGATTTGTCAATCTTACTTATCTTTTCAAAGAACCAGTTTCTTTTCTCCTTAATTTTTTGTAACATTTTTCTCCACTTTCAATTGATTTGGGCCCTCATTTTTATTATTTTTCTCCTTCTGCTAATTTTGTGATTAGCTTGTTCTTGTTTTTCTAGGAGTTTGAGATGCAGTATTAGGTCATTTATTTAAAATTTTAATGCATTCATGGCTATAAACTTTTCCTTCTTTGCTGTGTCCTGAAGTTTCTGAAGTTGTGTTTTAATACTAATTAAATTCCAGGAAATTTTTTATTTTCTGACTTATTTCTTCAGTAACTTACTGATCATGGACCAATGTGTTGTTTAGTCTCTAGTTATTTGAGTATTTTCTGCTGTTTCTCTTACCCTTCAGCCCTCAGGCAATATTTTTTTGTCTGTAATGTGGATTTCTTATAAGCAATAAATTTCAGGTCTTCCTTTGTAATCCATTTTGCTAATCCTTGGCTTTTGATGGGGGAATTGAGGCCATTAACATTCAGTGTTAATATTGAGAGGTTTGCACTCCTAAGGATATACACGAAGGAATTTGAGTCAGGTTACTACAAAGGCACTTGCACACCCATGTTTACTGCAGCCCTATTCACAATAGCTAAGCCATGGAAACAGCCAAGATCCCCACTACTGATGAATGGGTTAAGAAAAGTGTAGTATTTATACACAATGGAATTTTACTTAGTCACAAAGAAGAATGAAATTTTGTCATTCACAGATAAATGTATGGAACTGGAACACATCATCTTAAGTGAAGTTGTCATGCTCAGAAGGCCAAACATCACATGTTGTCCCTCATATGCAGATTATAGACCCAAAACAAATGCAGTAATATTATGGGACATAGATCACACTAAGGGGAGGCTGTACTCAAGAGGGACAGGGCAAGGGAAGGGAACCAAAAACTTGAATGTAGTTGATATACTCACTCTGCAGAAATGAATATAGAAAATTTAAACTGAATCCACCATGGGAAGAGGACTAGGGAGGATTGAAGAGAACTGGTAGAGTTTTAAAACATTTATGCATGGAAACAGCACAAGGAATCTCCCTGTGCAGCTGTCTTTATCTCAAACTAGCAAAACCACCATGTTTCTCTTATTATTTTACGGTTTTTCTTCTACAAAATTGGAGAACAGGAGGGCAGAATAGGTTCTGCTGGGTCGGGGGGCATTGGTGGGTAGGGGTTGGTGGCAGGGAAAGGGGATAGGATGATGAATATGGTTCAAAGAAAGTATATAAATGCAAAAATGATATCTGTTGCAACTGTTCCAGGAATCAGGGTGGGGGAGGGTGATGGAGAGTACTGGAGTGGGTGAATTCAAGTATTATGTATTTGATATATTCTAAGAACCTTTTTTAATTCTATAAGGTATCCCCACCCAGAATGACAATAATAACAAAAAAATTTTGAGAGGTTTGTGGTGATTCCTGCCATCTAGTTGTTTTTGTTGTATAAGCATTTGTGTGTGTGCAACTAATTCTATGCTACTCTCTGATTCCTTGTGTGCTCTTCTCTTGAGGTTTAATAATTTCCATCCTCTTAAGGCTGTGTTTGTTTTCATCATGTATATGCAGGATTGCTTTCAAAATCTTCTGTAGTGGTGGCTTAGTACTTTCTGTTTCTCATGAAAGATTTTTATTCCTCCAATTTCAAATGGTAGCTTTGCTGGATAGAGTATCCTAGGATTGAAATTGTTTTCTTTCAGTGCTCAAAATACCACAATCCATACCTTTCTTGCTTTTAAGGTTTCTGTTGAAAAATTTGCTGTTATTTCAGTGGGTTTACCTTTATATGTTGTTTGATTTTTTTCTCTCTTATAGCCTCCAATACTTTCTTTGTTCTCTGTGCTAATTTTTTGTACTATAATATGCCATGAGAGGTTTTATTTTGGTCATGTTCTATTTTGGTGTCCTGGAGACTTCACTGTACCTGAATGGGCATCTTTTTCTTCAGATCTGGGAAATTTTTCTGCTATTATGTTGCTGAATCTATTATGTATAACTTTGGCTTGCACCTCTCCTTATTCTTCAGTGCCCATGGTTTGTAGGTTTTGTCTTCTTCTGGAGTTGCAGCATTCTTGCATATTCCTTTTGCCTCTCTTGAGTATTTTTTCTAAGAATTCTTCTGTGTTTTCTATAATATCTATTTTGTCTTTGAGCCCTGAAATTCTGTCTTCCACTTGTTCCAGTCTGCTGGAGTGGATTTAAAATGTGTTTTTTATTTGATTATGGTACTTTTTAATTCCAGAGTTTCTGTTTGATTCTCTTTTTTTTTTTTGAGACTTTCTGTATCTTTCTTAAACTCCTCTTTTATATCTTGTACTGTCTTATTTCATTTATCTCTTTTTTCATAATCTCTTTAGTTTCATCCCCTTTGAGTTCATTTAGTTATTTCTGTGTCCCCTTGAGTTTTTAACCATGTTCTTTTGGGTTGAGTTGTTTTTGTATACCTTCTTTAAGCTCCTCTTTAAGCTTACTGAACATTGTTACCATCATTCTTCTGACATCAGCAACTGAGAATTCATTCCCTTCATTTTCCACCAAATCCTCTATTATGTGATTGTTAGTCTTTTGAGGAGTAATATTTACCTGCCTTCTTTTTTCCCCCATGTTTCTGTTTGTGCTTTGTTCACATGTTGTTGATTAATTACTTGAGGATTTTAATTACCAGTTTTCTTTCCCTTGATATAATTTCTATTCTCTGATTAGCTTAGTTGTAATCTGGGTTGTTGTAACCTTTTTGTTCACTGACCTGGACATATAGCTTAGCAAACACAAATTCACAGATTTAAGGTCAAACCAGTTATTTATATAATTATATATATATATACATTATATATATATATATATAAATCCTTGTTGATATTATCTATAAACAGCAGGTATTGGGGAGATAACTATTCTCTATTCGCATAGAGAATAACAGTTAATTAAAATGATGGAGCTAGGAGAGGGGGCAAGGAGGAGGGAGAAAGGTGAGGGAGAGAAGAGGTATGAGGTGTGGAAGCCACAGGGTTATAAGGCCCTAAGTGTGTCAAGGTATAGTTCAGTCATTCTGGGGGTGATGGTATTGTCAGGGATTGCGGAGGGATAGAAAGGATGGGATAATGTGTAGAATTCATATAACAGACTATTCAGTTGAATGATTAATGTAAAGGAGGTAGGGACAGAGGGGTGAAAGGGAGGGGGAGGAGAGGAAGGCAAAGAGAAGAAAGGAAGAGCAAACAAAAAAAGAGAAGAAAAAATTGAGGAAAAAAATAAAAGGAAAAATGACTTTCCAGCAGGTGGGCTGGCAGCACCTAGTCTGCAGCACCCTGGCTTCGGGAGCTGTTATGTGCTATAGAAAGCTAATTTAAAGGTTAATCATTGTACATTGTGATCCACCTAAGTATTGGCAATATCCAAGTTGGCAAAAAAAAGCCAGATTATCTAATCCTTCCTACCATGAATCTGAAGAATTCTTTTGGCATCATGAAAGCTCACGATTCTAAAGTCTGTAGGTTATCTGTCCAAAAGATTTCTTATTACCAGTTTAATATCTAGAAATGTCAGCTATAAAATTTTAACTAAAAACTTTTCTTTAGAAAATGAGTGTTTGATAGAAATTATGTAAACTAATATAGTTTTTAATTTGGCAAAATATCAATTTATAGCTTATTTAGTAGGTGCATATCTTCAAGAAAAACTTTACAAAAATTGAACCAAGAATGTAAATAAAATATGCTATTCCAGGATCATTTTTTCTGATGATCAAATTATGTTCAAATAGAAATAAATGTCTACCTTCAGAAAAAGCAGTATGTATTCAATAATGTTGGATAAATTTTTTCTATGTGATCTTAAGACATATTCCCCAAGACAGATTTTCAAAAATGCACTAAATTAAATAATTATTTTGCTCCTCTATTAATAAGTCTTCACAACTCATTTAGATTTTAGTTTATTGATATTTAAAAAAATTCTTTTTTGGTGGAGCTGGTACCTTTATGAGCAGTATTAAATTGATAAATAAAGCTATATACATTTATGGTACACAACATGATATTTTTGAAATATGTATGTATACACTGTGAGGTGGCTAATGCAAGCTATCTAACATATGTACTGCCTCACATGCTTACTGATTTTTTTTTTCTGGTGATATATCTTAAAATCTACTCTTTCAGTATTTACCAAGTATAAAACACATTGTTATTCTTCTTATAATCATAGTGCTGTGCAACAGGTCTCTTGCAGCTATTCTTACAAAAGTTTTGTAACTTTTGAGTAACATCCTCCTAATCTTCCTACCCCCATGCCAACCCCTGGTAAATACTTTTTCATTCTGTGCTACTGTGAGTTTGACTTGTGTAGATTTTACGTGGAAATAAAATAATGTGCTATTTATCTTTCTGTGACCTTTTAAATTTTTGTTTCTTGAATGCATTCCCTTTTTCGTTCATAAGTTGTTTTTCTCTACAGCTTCTATATTATATTAGGAAATTAAGCATGTTTATTAATTTTCATTGTTCTTTAACAATTTACCATTAGTAAGCAGAATTGCATAAATTATTAATCAGAGATTTATAAATGGTCATTGATTATATTTCCAGATATATTTTCTCTATGAACTAACACAATCTTCCATGACTGTCATCAAATTTTCTATAACAAAACATTCTTAATATAATGAAAAGAGATGGGGAACCAACATTTAAAGTTCCTTTTTTATCTTCTATTTTTGGCTTTCCTTCCATTCTCACAGGATATGGAAAGAAAGGTAGTCTTTGTAGTGACAAAGTTGACCAATGAACCCTTCGGGAAAAGACTCATTTTCTTCAAGACTGAAAAAGGCAGATTTTGACACTTTAACCATAGCTGTAAAATTTATACTTAACCTCTAGAAATGAGCTTAAGTCTCTGATCAGTGATAGTGAAATACACTACACAATATTGACTATGGAATAGCTGCATATACCAACACATTTATCCTTTTTTTAATTTGATACTTAAATCAAAAGGGATTTAGGCAATGTGCAAGGGCTAATTACTTAGGGCTGCAAACCTGTAAGAGTCAATAATGATAGAAAATAGTTCTCACTTTTAGCTCAAATCTGCAAATAAATCCTCTTCACCAATTTAGGCATTTAAAAAATCCCTTTGTGTAATTCTTCAAAAATGTGTTTTGAAGTTACAAAGTTTAGAAGAAAAAAATAGCACAAATAGACTAGAGATCTCAGAATATCATGGAAAGATTGCTTTCATTCACATCAGATTTATTTAAGCTCAACTTGATATTTGTAATTGTTATCTGCACTAAAAATCCAATAAATATAGAGTTCCACACTTGATGAAAATCTTCTTACAATACTGCCAGCACTTACCTACCACCTTAGTGAATTTCAGTTGAAAGTACAAAACTTCAAGGGACAGATAGATAGGTAGTAGATGGATTCCAAACAAAACAAATTTAGCAATGCATCACAAAATGAATGTATCTGAGTACCAGTGGAAGGGGGGAGGGCATAAAGAAAGCTTAAGTGAGTGTGTATATGGTTGATGTGTTTTACATGAAAACAGAAGAATGAAACCTGTTGAAATTATCTAAAAAAGGGGGGGAAGGGAGGAAGAGAGAGAATAATGGAGGTGGGTAAATCTAACTAAGGTATATTATAATCACAGATATAAATATCACAAAGTATGGCCCTGCACAACTATTATATGCTAATAAAAATGAATGTATCATAAACAATTGGAAATTCAAAGATGTATCACTCTTCATTTTTTGGAAATAGCTTATTTATATCTGCAACTATTTTTTATACATCTTGCTTCTTATAACTTGGTATGTGTTTTTGAGTATAAAGTTACGTTTACAAAGTTTGTATCAAGCTATCTACTATGGCACTTGTATGAACTTTAACATGAAATGTTAAAGGTTCTGTTATATTAATTTATTGTTTATGGAGACATACAAATAATGTTAACAGTAGAAAATGCATAGAAATTAAAAATACAACAAGCAGAATAGGAATTATCTCTGAAGAAGTGGAGGAAGATGGTATCAAGGAATATCATCCAAGTTTGCAACATGTCCTTATCTTAAGCTAAGATAAGGTTAATCCATGTGTGTTCATTGTTTAATTGTCTAATGTATTTATTTTAACAAAAGCATATGGTCTTTATATTTCTGGCAACATGTTAAACTAGATGCTCAGAACAGTACCTTTACTTATATTAACACACAAAATCACTAGGGATGTAATATTATGTGTTAAGCATTGAATTTATAGCTGATCTAGTACAGAAGAAAAAACTACTCTTGGAGGTCAGAATTAGAATAAAAGTGTAACCCCCAAGAGTTGTGGGAGTCAGTGATTACCTGGTGGTATCTGAAGATCCCCGTATATAACCCAGACCAGTATTTATGAAACCACTAACAAGAATCAAGGAACAGAGCCTGGAACCTAAGTAAGGTGAGAATGAATTGCCTATTATGGCCTGAAATGAAATTCCTGAAAGGCTACATGCAGAAGAGAATCATGAGAAATCTACTCAACAGAATGAGAGTATATATCACTATTTCCGTCGGGCTTGGCCAACCACGGCAGAAGAAAGAGGAGAAAAAATGTTATGATTTTTTACCATAAATATGTACCCATTTTCAGGTGGGATAATAGCTGTGTCCCCCAATGATTGTAATCTAACTTTTAATGATGTTTCTTTCAGTTTGTTAGTGCAACCAAATAACTTGTAGAAGCACAAGAAATTCCTTATTAGAGGAATGCATTTTAAATAAAGACCTCAAAAAAATCCCTGTAAAGATACTTATGCAAGTATCATAAGTTCATATTAAAAAATAACTATAAGAGATGAGGAAATAAAATTCAGAACAGTGTGATTCTACCCTTCACCAACAGGGTCAAGTAAGTGTTCTCCAGGTCTTTCAACTTCTGTCCAGTGGAGTCAAGACTACTCTTCACACTCAGGCAGGTATGTCATACCTGCCTTCCCCAATTCACATTAACAGAAAGGTCCAAAATATGCTAGTCACCACAAGACTTACAGATACCACACAGGATGTCTTAACTGGACTACAGTGCTATTGTTCTTCCAGCACTCTTGCCCATGTCAGCCATCTTAAGAAGCCCTAGGCTCTCTGGTTTACCCATTCCCACTGACCTTTCAGTCTCTGTAACTTCTCTGCACTTCCTCCATCTTCCATCATGCTTTAATTCTTTGCCTTTTGAATACATGACCCATCATAACCTGCTGTATCATTAACCTTTCTTTTATCTTCCTTTCCAACATCTTCTCCAAGAGGAACATTGAAGATACTTCTCTCCACAGTCATGTCTTTTTTTTAATTATTCATTAAATAATTCATTTCTCCCCCTGCTCCAATCTCCTACCCTCTCCCTCTTACCCCCCTCACTTCCAGGCAGATACTGTTCTGCCCTTATCTCTAATTTTGTTGAAGAAAAGACATAAGCATAATAAGGAAGACAAAGCATTTTTGCTAGTTGAGTTATGGATAGCTATACAGAGAGATTCCTAGCATTGCTTTCATGTACAAATGTGTTACAACCCAAGTTGACTCATCCGTAACTGATCTTTACACTGGTTACTGATCCCCTTCTCATGTTAACCTCTGTCACTTTAAGGTTTCTGTATTAGTTTCTCTGGACTAGGGACATCAAATGCTTTCATGTTTTGAGTATTCTACCTATTCTTATATCTCCCGCATTTACTCTCCCTTTGTCATGTGATCCAAGTCCAACCACATTGCTGCATTTGCCCTAGATCTGAAGTGTGCATATGAGGGAGAACATACAATTTTTGGTTGTCTGAGCTGGATAACCTCGCTCAGAATGATGTTCTCCAGTTCCATCCATTTACCTGCGAATGATAAAATTTCATTCTTCTTCATGGCTGAGTAAAATTCCATTGTGTACAAGTACCACATTTTCTTGATCCATACATCAATAGTGGGGCATCTTGGTTGTCTCCATAACTTCACTATTGTGAATAGTGCTGCAATAAACATGGGTGTGCAGGTGTCTCTGGAGGAACCTATGTTGCATTCCTTTGGGTATATCCCCAGGAGTGGGATTGCTGGATCATATGGCTGGTCTATGTTTAGATTTTTAAGAAGCCTCCAAATTTTTTTTTCAGAGTGGTTGCACCAGCTTGCATTCCCACCAGCAGTGGACCAGGGTTCCTTTTTCCCCACATCCTTGCCAACACATGTTGGTGGTGGTGTTTTTGATGACGGCTATTCTAACAAGGTTGAGGTGGAATCTTAGTGTGGTTTTGATTTGCATTTTCTTTATGGCTAGAGATGGTGAGCATTTTTTCATGTGTTTTTTGGCTATTTGAATTTCTTCTTTTGAGAAAGTTCTGTTTAGTTCAGCTGCCCATTTCTTAATTGGTTCATTGATTTTAGGAGAGTTTAGTTTCTTAAGTTCCCTGTATATTCTGGTTATCAGTCCTTTGTCTGATGTATAACTGGTAAATATTTTCTCCCACTCTGTGGGTGGTCTCTTCAGTTTAGAGAATATTTCTTTTGTTGTGCAGAAACTTTTTAATTTTCTGAAGTCCCATTTGTCCATCCTTTCTCTTAGTAGCTGAGCTGCTGCGTTCTATTGAGGAAGTCTTTTCCTATACCTATTAGTTCCAGAGTGTTTCCTGCTCTTTCTTGTAGTAACTTCAGAGTTTCAGGTCTGATATTAAGGTCCTTGATCCATTTTGAGTTGATACTAGTACAAGGTGATGTGAATGGATCTAGTTTCAGTTTTTTGCAGATGGCTAACCACTTTTCCCAGCAACATTTGTTGAAGAGGCTATCTTTTCTCCATCATATATTTTTGGCACCTTTGTCAAAAATGAGATGGGTATAGTTGTGTGGGTTCATATCCGGGTCCTCTATTCTGTTCCACTGGTCTTCATGTCTGTTTTTGTGTCAGCACCATACTGTTTTTATTGTTATTGCTTTTTAATATAATTTGAAGTTGGGTATTGTGGTACTGCCAGCATTGCTCTTTTTGCTGTGTATTGCCTTGGCTATTTGTGGTCTCTTGTGTTTCCAATTGAACTTTAGGATAGATTTTTCAATCTCTGTGATGAAAGCCATTGGAATTTTGATGTGAATTCCATTAAACATGTAGATTGCTTTTGGTAGTATAGCCATTTTTACTATGTTGATTCTACCAATCCATGAGCATGGGAGATCTTTCCATCTTCTGTAGTCTTCCTCAATCTCTTTCTTCAGGAGTTTGTAATTCTCCTTGTAGAGGTCATTCACAACCTTTGTTAAATTTATTCCTATGTATTTGATTTTTTTTGAGGCTATTGTGAGTGGAATTTTTTCCATATATTCTTTCTCATTTTGTTCATTGTTGGTACACAGAAAAAAAATAATGATTTTTGTAAGTTGTTTTGTATCTTGCCACCTTACTGTAGCTGTTTATGGTGTCTAAGAGTTTTGGGGTAGAGTTTTTTGGGTCTTTAAGGTATAGGATCATATCATCTGCAAATAAGGATGTTTTGACAGTTTCTTTACCTATTTTGTATTCCTTTTATTTCTTCTCCTTGCCTAATTGCTCTGGCTAGGAATTCTAGTACTAGGTTGAATAGGAGTGGGGATAGTGGACACCCTTGTTTTTTTCCTGATTTTAGGGGGAATGGTTTCGGTTTTTCACCACTAAGTATGATGCAAACCTGAGAATCATGGGCATTGAAGAAGGAGAAGAGGTGCAAGCAAAAATAATGCATAATATATACCACAAAATAATAACAGAAAATTTCCCGATTCTAGAGAAAACCATGCCCATTCAGGTATAAGAAGCCTCTAGATCACCAAACAGACCTGACCAAAATAGAAATACTCCATGATATATTATCACTAAAACAACAAGTACAAGTACAGAGACTAGAGAAAAAATACTGAAGACTGTAAGAGAGAAAAAACAAATAACATACAAAGGTAAACCCATCAAAATCACGGCAGACTTCTCAATGGAAACCTTAAAAGCAAGAAGAGCATGGAGTGGGGTCTTCCAGGCAGTGAACAAAAAATAGCTTCAATCCTAGGGTACTCTACCCAGCAAAACTATCATTCAAAATAGATGGAACAATAAAAGTCTTCCATGATAAGCAGAAACTAAAACAATATATGACCACCAACCCACCACTACAAAAGATTCTCCAAGGAATCTGCACAGAGAAAATGAAAGCAAACAAAACCATGAAAGGGCAAGCAATACCAAACCATAGGAGAAGAAAAGGCAAGAAAGTAAAGAGTAACATTGATTTAGCTACACACAATCAAACCTTTAATCAACAAAGACAACTACATGACAGGGCTCACCACATACCTATCAATACTAACACTGAATGTTAATGGACTAAATTCTGCCATGAAAGACACCATTTGCCAAACTGGATTAAAAAGGAAGATCCAACAATCTGCTGCCCTATAGGAGACCCACCTCATCAACAGAAATAAGCACTGGCTGAGAGTGAAAGGCTAGAATAAGATTTACCAAGTCAATGATCCCTGAAAACAGGCAGGGGTAGCAATACTTATCTCAGACAAAGTAGTCTTCAAACTCACATTGATCAAATTAGATAAAGAAGGACATTCCATACTAATAAAAGGGGAAATACACCAAAAGGAAATAACAATTATCAACCTATATGCACCAAACTTCATCAAACATACTCTGAAGGACCTAAAAACATATATAAACTCCAACACAGTGGTAGTGGGAGACCTTAATACCCCCTATTACCAATATAAAAGGTCAACCAAACAAAAAATCAATAAGGAAATCCTAGACTAAATCACACCATAGATCAAATGGACCTAGCTGATGTCTATAGAATATTTCATCCATAGTCATCTCTTATTGTTTATAGTTTTCTTTCCTTGATAGCCATTGTTTTACAGGTGGAGAGGATTCTCTCTCCTGTACCTCACTGCTGCTTTCAAACCATGTTTTCCTCCCTCCTGTCTAAATTCTATCAGCTTTAAATTTCCTCTTATCAGACTATATAAGTCAGTTTTTAAAAATGCTGCATTCAGACAAGAACTTCTGCATGTCTACAATTATATGATCTTCACAGCTTTACCTACTATAGACACATCTCTTGCCTTAGGTAAACTATTCCTGCTCCTAGCTAAAGTCATTCTTCTTTGTTGCAATGAAATATAAATCTCTTTCCTTCTTGTCTATACAAAGTGATCCAGCATTTATTTTTCTCCTGTCTCTTTTGTTTCTTCATCTTCCTTTCTCTCTCTCTCTCTCCCTCTCTTTCTCTCTCTCTCTCTCACATCATATATTTCTTTCTTATACCTGTTCCAATTAGTTTTTTCCATGAATTACTCCATGTCAAATACTTTTGTCTAAATTACTTATGACCTCTGCATCATAAAATACAATGAAGAATGAATTTCTTTCTTCACAGATAAATTTGAAATGTTTTTGTTTTTGATATACTTACTGCCCTTGGTCTTTAAGACAACATAGTCTCATTGCATCCTTCCTGTGCTCTGTGCTCTGCTAGCTAGGTCTTTCTTTTCTTTCCAGTTCCTTTATGTTTCACATAACAGCTACTGGATCTTCTCTTTCTTATTGTCGTGTGCTCCTTTAGTTATTTCTTCTACTTCATGACTTTAAGTGTCCTTTATAAGCTAGAGATTTTCAAATTTATATCTGCAGCTTACATTTTTCTCCTGAGCTTCAGAAACATCTGACTGGATCCAAATATCCAATTACCTACTCAACATTTTCACTTTTGTGTGTGTAGAAATTGCAATCAAAGCAGACTCAAAACTGAATTCCTAATCACCTTCCTCCCTCTCCAGTCTACATGTTCCATCCAAAACTTCTTTCTGTCTTTGTTCATGGCAACACTGTCCTTTCAGTTGCTCAGACTCAAACTTTAGAATTACTTTCTGCTCTTCTTGCTGTATCAGAGCTCCTTCAATTAGCCCAAAATATCAGAATTGAAATCCATCATTTTCCACACTAAACTACTATTATTTCTCATTTCAATTACTGAACGCCTCTTAAAACATCTTCTGGTTCTATCTCCACTCCTGTTTAGGTGACTATCTACATATCAGCTATAAAGTCATTTTTAAATCATAATTCAAATAATATCTTCTAGTGTCTCAAACACTCCTCCTATTTGACCCAGAATGAAAACTAATATTCTTATAATGAATTAGAATCCTCATCATGACCTGAATCCTGACACTCTTCTGACTTTATCTCATGTTACTCTCCCCACTTGCTCCCTACATATGGGCATGCTGGCTTATTGTTTTTCAAACACAGGATAGGGCCTCTTCACTACCTGTTCTCTTTAACTTCAGCTCTGGTCTCCTAGATAGCAACTGTGATCTCCTCATCTTCTCTATAAAATATTCCTCAGAACCTTACTAAAATTGTAGCCTAGCTCAAATTTGCCGGTACCCACCCTTCCTCTCTCTCTCTAATGATTTTCTTTTCTTTCTTCTATATAGCCTATTTCATGCTGACATAAAGTTGCATATTATATTTTTCTTCTCACTGGCTTGTTAACTTCATGAAGGAATAGAATTTTCTAATTTCTTTTATTCTTTGCTAATGTTTTCCAAGTGCCTAGATAAGAACATTGCATAAGATAGGTATTCAATATATATTAATTAATTTAATGAATGACAATCATTAGAAAATACAGATACTAAATATGATAAAATATTTAATATAAAGAAATAGCAGAATGTGTTATAATATGGAAGAAACAAAATTAAAATAAATTAAGATTGACAAACATTTGAAAATGAAATCTAAAAGACATTAAGAGACAAACAAAATCTTACAATTAAAAACTCACTGGATGCAGTTAGAATTTAGAAAGAGCTGAGAAAAGAAAATCCACTGGAAGCAGAGCTGAGGAAATTGCATAGGAAGGAGAGCTCTGTGACAGAGATCAGAAGCTAGAGAAGGTCTGACATACATTCAATTGAAATTGCAAAATATATAATACAAATGCCAAAAAGGAGAGTGGAAATGGTTGATGAAAATTTCTCAGAATTGATACAGACATGAGTCTCAATTTTAAAGAGGCTCAAGAAATTTGATGTTGAATAAATAAAAGCAGATTCAATCTTGCCACATTACAGTGGTACCAAAGATTAAGACTAGAGATGTGAGACTTGTAATTCATTAGAAGGATTTTAGATACAGATAGAAAACTAGGTTTCTTTAACATAATAATAATTACACTAAGAGACTCATCAACATAGGAAGTCAGAAGACAGAGGGATTACATCTTTAATGCGTACATAATTGTGAGTAGAATTGTATACTTAGTAAAACTATCTTTACATAATGAGGACACAATAAAAGAGCTTTCAGACATGCAATAACTGAGATAGCTGAATACTGCATTTGTTTCATAGAGCTGTCATAACAAAGTACATCAGACTGGATAGATTAAAACAACAAAAAAATTGGCCAGGCATGGTGGCTCACGTCTATAATTCCAGAGATGGAGATTAAGAGCATTATGGTTTGAAGTCAGCCTCAGGCAAGAAGTTAGGGAGATATGATTTCAAGCAACAAACTGGGCATGGTGGTTCATAACTATAATCCCAGCTATTTAGAAGGCATAGATCGGAGGATCATGATTGGAGATCAGCCTCAGCAAAAACACAGGACCCTATCCAAAGAAACTAACTAAAGCAAAGAGAGAGAGAGAGAGAGAGAGAGAGAGAAGGCACGGGAATCTGGGGGTATGTTTCAAGTGATAGAGCACCTGCCTAGCAAGCACAATGCCCAAAGTTGAAGTCCCACTACTGCCTCAAATGAACCAATAGCAAGAAACTATTGTCTCATAGTTTTGGAGGACAAAAGTTCATAACCAAGATTGCCTCCCTCTGATCCCTGTTGTGGGTGCTGGGGGTCGATCCATCCTTGTGGTTTCCCAGCTCCTGATGGTCTGCAATGATCCTCCTCTGCTTGAAGTTGCAGAACTCCATCTCCAACTCCATCATCACACGGGTTTCTATGTTCTGGTATCTCCTCTTGTTATAAGACCATGCATCATATTGCACCAAGAATTTATTCTACAGCATTGTGTTCTTAATTAATCACATCTGCAGTGAGTCTATTTCCAAATATGGTCATATTTTGAGGTGATAGTGGTTAAGACTTCAACATAACTTTTGGGCAGATAACATTCAAGCTATCATAATTTTCAAATTCCTTTTAAGTGATGTGATTCATGAACAGGAAAATAATGACAAAATGCCTGAGACACAAGATGAAATGTCAGGTAAGTAAAAAATATATATTGAGTATAAACAAACAAAATCTAGACAATAATAGCAAATGAGGCATGACAGGAAAAAAGTGGAATTCAAGCATTCCCAGGATTACTCGGGAGGAGAAAAAAGTTATTAATAGTCATAGCTCTCATTGACATTAGCATGCATGTAGAAATTTTAAGGATAGTCACATAAAAATATGAAAAGAATGCACAGTTTCCAAACAAGGCAGGAGGAAAGAAATGGAATGGACAGAAAACTACACAAACAAGCAAATTTAATTGAAAAGAGGCAATGAACAAGAAAATAAAAATATAAAAACAATGAAGAAAATAATAAAAATAAAACACTAGAAAATAAAATGCACCTAAATGTGTTAATGACCACTACTGACATAATTTTCTGAAAGTTCTAGCAGAAAGACACAGATTGGTGAGTTGGAAAAATAAGTAAGTAAAATACAGGTTATATTTTTATAAGAGAGACAGACCAAAATATTGAAAGTAAAGGAAAAGAAAATATACACTGTATAGTAACTAAAGAAAATAACTATGTACCTTAATTAATACCACATGAAATAAACTATCCACTGATAAAAGCATGTTACCAGACACACTTAACAACTCTAAAATTTGCATGTATCTCGTAACAGTCTAAAACTATAATTGGTGAAAGTGTATGTGCAAGGTGACCTGACACAATGGAAAATTTTAAGATGCTTTCTTAGAAATTAATAGGTGAATTTCTTAGAGATTAATAGGTGAAGAAAACTAAGTTTGTTGATTTGGACATTATCAAAACATACAATCACAATTAGTAGCTTGATCTAATATATGTGTACATTCATTTTAAGCACACAAAACATTTATGAAATAGACCATTATTAGGTCAAAAGCAAGTAACAAAAATATTTCAAAGATTCAGTTCAAATGTGTAATTTTATGTGACCATTAAATAAAGAAATCATTGGTCGTTCACATAAGTGTTACATTTGGTAGTTTAAAACTAGCTCTAAATTGTTTGTGTATCAAAGGGACAAAATCAAAATAGAGATAACAAAATGATAATTAAATGATTATATACTAAAACCAGGTATGGTGGTGCTTACTTGTAATCCCAGCTATACAGGGGGTGGGAGGCAAGAGGATGAGGAGCTTGAGTCAGCAAAATTAGTGAGATTGTCTAATAAACCAAATAAAAAAGCAAAAGACTGGAGATATGACTCAAGTCACAGGGCATCTGTCCCTCATTTGCTGGGCCCTGGGTTCCATCTCTAGTGCCACACCAACAAAACAACAAAACAAAAAGCTGACAAAGGAAAGTTATAGACTGAAACGTTAATTTTAGGAATGAAGAAAAAGTGAAATTAAGTGGCAATAACATTCATCTGAAGAAAATGGAGAAAGAATAAACCTAAGGAAATTGGAAGGAAAGAAACATTAAGGAAATAAAAGCTGGAGTTAATAAACTGAAAAATAAAAGTACAATCAAGAGAATTAATAAAGCCAAAACATTTTTTGATATATAACCTCCAATTGATCACACAAAAACTATACAAGACAGGAATAAACAGCAAACGGTATTCAGAGTAAAAAAGGGACCATAATAACAGATGGAGAATAGATTGGAAAAAAATAAGAGGTTATTAGCAACAACATATACCAATCTGATTAGAAGTTGAGATGAAATGGGAATTTTCCTAGAAAGATGAAAATAAATTAAAATTTCTCAGGAAGAAACCAGAAATCTAAATGATACATAAAGTCGGTAATTTAAAATCTTTTCACAAAGAAAATATCAGTTACAGATGGGTTTACGTGTATGTTATAACAAATGTTTAAGGAATAATCATTAAACAATTAAAATCCTCAACAAACTCCTTCAGAGCAAAGACAAATAAGTGAAACTGCCTGCCTTATTACTGAGACTAGCACAAGCTTCTCACCAAAATCCAAGAAGAATAAAGATAAGAAAGGAATATTGTAAGGCAATTTTACTGGTAAGAATAGTGTTTAGTAGTAACGATATTAATAATGTCTAGTAACAATATTAATCTCATAACATATTAGCAATAAATAGAGTATGGTATGTCACAAGCAAGATGAATTTACTCTGGGAGTGGAAGACTGGTTTAACACCAGAAATCTCACTTATAGTTTTATTTATTGGTGAAATTTACTTCATTACACATTAAAGATAAAAAAACAGAAGATCTATGTAAAAAATAATTTTGATAAATTTTACATAGTTTATGATGAAAAGAACTCTTAGCACCCAGTGGAAGTTCCCTATCCTGAAAACAAATGACCATTAAACACAAATAAACAAAATAGAAACCTGATGGCAGATATCAGACAATACCAAAATGACACAAAGCTTCTCCTGAAACTGGGGACAAGCTTCACTGTAATTCTGCATCCCTCCTACTTTTATATTGATAATTCCATACAAAAACATATATAAGACCCAAGGTTAGGAAAGTTTAAGAAGTCAGAAAAACTTCCAAATATGAGGTCAATATTATAAATCAATTGAATTCTTATAGGCCAATAACAAACATAAAAAATACATTTTATTATACTTATATCATCAAGGAAAATATCCAAGAAACAAATCCAATAGAAGTATAATGCTTTATTTAAGGAAGTAAATACTTTTGAAAAAGATATTATTTAATAAATGAAGAAACATAGAGCATTCATCTATAGAGTCTTGATATCATAAAGAAGTCAATTCCATTTATTTTATAGACCATATAATTCCAAAGAAATCAGGACAGGCCTATTTTCATAGAATATGTCAAGCTGATTCTAAAATTTATGTGACAGAGCAAACAGAAAATTATAATGAAGATACTCATAAGAAAATAATAATATTAATATAGTAGCAAATACGTATGTAGTACTTACCATGTGCCAGGTACTATTCTAAATGTGTTGTATTTACTAAGTTATTCAATCACAAACTACAAATTAGATTCTATTATTCTTTCCCTGTCTGGCAGTTGACAGACTGATGCCCAAAGAAATAAGTAACTTGCTCAAGTGGTGTTGTGACAGATAGAAACCCTAATATAGTCCTCCATTGGCATCTGTACAATATTGGTCCTGGAATGCCTTGTGGATATCAATGTCTATAAAAGACTCCAGTCCTTTATAAACAATTACATGATAGTGGCACACATCCTAGGAAAACCTTCCCATACACTTTCAATTATCTCTAGATTATTTATCATACCAAATACAATGTATATGCTAGGTAAGTAGCTGTTATAATGTGTTGTAAGGAGTAATAGCAAGATAAATTTTGCACATTCAGCATAAATGAAAAATTTTCTGAGTATTATCAACCCACAGTTGGTTGAATCCAATCTAGAATATATGAAAATAGTGCTTTGGAGAATCATCTCTGCCAAAATCAAGATCTATTACAAAGTTAGTATAATTGAGACATGATTTTTAATGAGGGGATATATAAAAGGGTCAGCATGTTGGAAAAGATAACCTTATAGCTATATATCTAACAAAAGACTGATACAATGACGGTTTGTGTTGCAAATCAATGCAGGAAATCATAGTCTATTCAACAAAATGGCATTTAGAAAATTGCTTATGTATATGAAGTTGACTTAAAAAAACTGAAAGGAATCCCTACCTCACATCAATCATCAATTCAATTCAGAAAGAATAAAGATTTGTATCTTGAAAGGCAAATTTTTGAAACACACTCATATACATATATATGTATATGAGGATGTAGAATAATTTATTTATTAGCTAAAGGTTGGAATGCTTTCTTTATTAATTTTATGGCAATGCAAACAGAAGAAGAAGAAAATATTGATATATTTTGATTACACTGAAATTTACAAAACTTGGCTTCATCAAAAACACCAAAGGGAGCAAAAAAGCCACAAACTTGGAGAAAATTTCAGCACATATAACTGTCAAAAATTTTGATTTTACACCATCATTCCAATAAAAGTGGAATTATTTTGAGAAAAGCCCTTAAGTTATCCCTCTATCATTTATGTCTGAAGCACATCTTCACATTTAATGCAAACTCACAGAAAAATTAACATTTCCCAAAATGATAAAAATTCTAATTTCATTTTACAAATCTAGGATTAAAAGGTAACTATTCTAGGAAATTTAAGAATCTGATTTTAAAGCCAAAATTTAAGGGTTTCTTAACAAAAATAATCTCATTATTCTACATTTACACTAAGATCATAAAATGAGGCCCTATGTAATAATGGCAAGAATGAAAAAGAAATTCTGAATATCAGTTTGCCAATGACATTTCACTTTCTTTTTCCTTTTGTTCTGTTCCCCTACTATTATTTACAAAGCTTTTTCAGAATAAATTAAGTATATGATAAAGGAAAAAAGTAAAGGTCATGTACAACAGCATAGATAAAGTAGATCAAAGAGATGATTACTTCCAATGCTCTCCTATTCTTGGAAGATATGCTATTGGGTATAGTATTGGGTATAGTGACTGGCATTTTCAAAGTTCTTCTGGAGACCCTCAGATTCTTAGCACATGAAGGATCACATCTCTTATTTGTATGAATATTAACCTCACAAATTTATAGCCTTTCCTTCCCATGCACTGTCTCCCTCTCACTCTTGAGAATGCTGCCTAAGAGCATATGGTAAGGAGCATGTACCTGTTCCCTTGGCAGAGATGATTTGGGTTCTGGTCCATAAAACGTTTGAACTTGGACTACAGTATCTACCTTCGGCCTAGGCAATGGGAACCCCTTGCTTGGAAGTGCCTTTCTCTCCAGTTTCCTCCTCTAGTGACTAGGAAGTCTCTATGGCACTGTGTGGATGAGGCTCAAACCTGATCCTGTACAGATCCTGCTGTTTAGAAGTGCCTACTTCCAAATTGCCTGAGTCACCATTCTATGGCTGGTTTTAGATAGACTTAGCAGTTCTTTCTCAGCATGGTGTTTAGAGTCCTGCCTGCTATGCAGAGCTCCGAGTGAGGCATGTTTGGTGCAAGGTTGAATTTGTTCTCTTTCAGTACTCTCTGACCTTTACCAGTGGGTAGGGCTGATGGCCCCTGGAACCCCTGGACTCATGCCTATGGGATCATGCTATTGCCCAGCTCTGCTTTATTTTTGTGAAACTCACAAATGTTAACCCACCAAGAGGTGACTGATGCACTGATAGAGAGTGACTCATACCCATGTGGATCACAGACTTTCCAGTTCAGGACTTTGGCTACTGAAGGTTGATGGCTACCCCATGAGTTTGTGTAGAATTGTGGCTCATCCTTTCACCTACCTATGTTGTTTCCATGTGCTGCCTGTAAGGGACACAGCACCTGAGAGTCATTGGGACAATCCTCACTATATGTACTGTGCTCTGGCCAAGACAAGACTCCAATACTCTGTAGGTTCTGCACACATGATAGGCAGTCCTAAATAATGTCTTCTCATGGCCATCCATGTGGTAACATTGTGTTCTCCCCCTAGCCTGACAGAGAACATTCCTTGAAAAAGGGCAGACTATAGGACCTCACCTATTTTCACTGATGATGCTACTTTGGAAAGATGGATTTATGGACACAGAAAGAGATCTCATTTTTGGAACTTGATAACTGCAGCCTAAGGAGTTCAAGGAAACACAGGGCTGAACGATGAAGTCTTCCAGCTCTATGTTATAAAATTCTGACTGGCAAACTTAAAATGACCAGAGAACAAATCCATTTATATTTAACTGCATGTGGTCATTATCAAGGCAAGGCAATGACAGCCTTAGAGAGATATTGAAAGCCCCCACTGAAGATTAGGGTACTGCAGGAGCACGAAGATGATCCACACTGTATTTCTTTGATGTTTTGGCTTGGTTTTGTTGTTTTTTAAATGTTCTGAAGAATATAGCTTTAAAAATACTGTCTTTCTACCTTCTTCTCAAAATGGCGAATATGAAATTAGTGAAGAACAGTGGCTATTGAAGAAAAGAACATGGAACAGTGATGTCTGGATATCTTAAAGGATTTTCATGGCTCTTGCTATTCAAAAAATGCAGAGATTCCTTAAAGATATGGGTATCACCACAATGATTCTTAAGAATGAATGATTCTTAAGTCCCTCTACACATTATTATCTTCCTCCATATATTACCATTCCTCTCATATACCCATGAGTTTTGTAACATATGTTTTTCCATCCAAATGTGAACTCCATATTCTGTACTCCGCTGAGGTAACCATGATGGTCTAGACTCACTTTTCTCTTCAAAATTATTGAATGCATTCCTAGTCAGTCAAGACATTCAGCTAGAATGTGGGAATTATTATTTTCATATTTGAAATGCAGGCAAAGATACAGAATAATCATTTATGTAAAGTCATAGTAGCCCCTCTAGCAATGAAACAAATTGTGTCATTATACTGTTTCTTTTGTTTTAACTTAGGGAAATGCCATTAAACTAGCCCCTTATTTCAGGTACAAATAACAGAAAGGGAAAAGTATATTTCAGTGAAATTGTTTAAACTCCTACTGATGTATTTATAAGATTCACTGCCTGACTATTTAAATCCATGAGGGAGCATATTATCCCAAGGGTAAATGCAACTGGATGGCTGAAGCTTATGGTGTGGGAGGAACTGAAGGACAAGTCCAAAATATATTATAGCAGAGTGCCTCAAGTGAGCTGTATCCCTCTTCCTCCTTGTCATCTATTGTATAAGATGAAGAAGAATTTCTATGTTACCAAGACCTCCCACTTGAAGTCTGGAAAAAGATGTCTTGAAAAAAACATAAATTTTTGATAGTTTTCTTCATGAGAGTATCTTATACCCCTTAAGATAATTCGCTAGAACAAAGTGATATCCATAAGAACTCAGCTAAAATAGGAGGCAGTGTGGCATGATCAAAACTGACAATTTTGGAGTCTAATAAATCAGACTTGGAATTCTGGTTTCAGCCACTTAATAACTGTGTGACCACAGATACCTTATTTAACTTTTCTGAGCTCCAAATCTCAACTATAAATTTGAAATAATAATACCACACAAGAATGCAACAAAAAGTAGGAATCCAATGAAATGTGACTATATATTACTACTGTCTCACTAGGCAAATCCTTTGCTGATGATGCTCATCATAATTAATGGTTGTTAGTGTCATTAAATTTAGACAAAATGGAACAATGGTTGTTTGCAAGAGAATTTGGTAAATACTTCATTACTCCCATATAATGGTCTGAGAAAGTTCACAGGCCTGCAAAGAGGCTAAATTAACTGAGTGGACTGAAGAATGCTAATGAGACAAAGAAATAGACTGTACATAATAGAAGGCTGAAAAATTCAACCATTTCTGCATGATGTTAAAAACTATATTTGGATGCTCACAGTCAAATTTTAGAGAGAAAAAAAACTAGTCAAAACAGGTGTTAGATTAAATTGGCTGGTAAATTTAAAGAAACTGACTAATTCATCCAAATCACATGGATAAGCAGGCAGGCACAAGTACAAATGAGGAAAATCTTCTTATACTATTCTGTTTTATCCTACTAAAATCAATTCTGTTTTGCACTTCAGGCTTTTTTATTTCTTTTAAACAGAAGCAACAACCCTGACTCACATCTTATGATATCCATAGGATGTCTTCTAATATCAGATTAAGGAAAACTAATAACTAATAACATAACATCTTTATTATAACAATATTGAGTAATGAAATTTTATAAACAATGTGAATACTATTTGGAGAATAAGTAAATTTCTCCCTGGTATTATTATACATATTAGAATTCCCATGACTTTATTAGACATACTACCTCAATATCTTCATTGATGTATGAATGTTTTATTCGTTGCTATTTTAAATAATTTACCTAGAAAACATCCTGAAGCTTTCACTTTATCCATACTCTCCTCCTATTGCTGGCTCTCATTTAGGAATGTAAAAGATGGAGGAAATCAAGTGATTTTGAGTGTTTGTTGCTTATTCTAACACAGGTTTTATATATTTTATGAGCCCACCTGCCTGAGTGGTCAAAAGCCATAACAGCATTTCCACTTGTAGCTGTGCCTGAATTTCTGGAACCAAACTTGTGTTCCTACTGTGAATAATTAAATAAAAATGTATGAAATATATTAAACAGCTGTTTTCAGGCTGTGATCCCAAAGAGAAGAGAATTACAAATATTGGACTTTAAGCTTTCTGCCTTTAGGCACTTAAAACTATGACACTAGGAGGGAAAACTCAAGCAGAGCTGGTGGAAAAGACAAAAACTGAAGTTCATTGAGTTGAGGGCTTTGTGGAGCAAGGTCTGAAGAAAATGGAGTGACACAGAAAAAGGGCTCCAGGAATCTGCATGAATGAGAACCCCAGATGCCAAGAAAGGAACAACTACTGTGAACAATGCTGTAGAAAATAAAATTATAAAGCTTTTAGGTGAAAATGGAGTAAAATCTTTGCTATGTTGGTTAGGCAGATTTCTTAATCAGGACATAGAAAGCAGTAAACATAGAAGAAATAATTATATATCAAGTTTCTTGAGATTAACAATCTCTTAAAAAGAGACAACACTAAAAAATAATCTGGCATGTCACAGACAGAAACTGTTTACAGCACATATATCTGACAGAAACTTGTATATGTGGTACCTATTAACAAGTCATAAAACTCAATGATAAGAGCATAAAGAAACCAATTTTATTATGCAAATGATTTGAACAGATACTTTAGAAAAATGGATCTATAAAAGGCCATTAAGTACATAACATGTTACCCAACATCATTAGCCACCAGAGAAATGTACATTAAAACCGCAATAATTTACAGCTGACAACATTAGAAAGTCTAAAAGTAAAAAGACTGGCAATAACAAGTATTGGCAAGAATGAGGAGCAACAAGAATTCTCATACACTGTTGGTGGGAGTACAAAATGGTACACCCATTTTGGGAAACAGATTGGCAGTTTCATAGAGAGTTAAATATACACTCATTTTATGATGTAGTAATATCACTCCTATGTATCTGAAAGAAATAAAAATGTATCCATACATAAGCACATACAGAGAGTAATCACTATTGCATTCATAATAGTTAAAATTCATAACACAAATGTCTATGAACAACAGAGTACTGTTCAGCAATAAAAGAAAGCAAACTACCGATGCAGGCAACAACATGGATGAGCCTCAAAAGCACTGTTTTGAACAAAGGAACCAGAAATCAAAATAGTGCATGCTTTATGATTTCATTTATATGAAACTCTAAATCAGGCAAACTAATCTATAGTGAGAAAAAGAACAAAGAGCAGCAGTTGCTTGAGTGGGCAGGAAGGTGGTTGACTCTAAATCAACATAAGATAAATTTGGGAGATAAAAAGTAATCTATATATCAATTGTGTTGGTATTAGCAAAGATGTGTGCAACTGTAAAAATTATGTCTATTCTTAACTTAGAATTCATTAAAATTAATTTTAAGAGTAACAAGGAATCACAGGTTGTAACTACATTTATAAAACATGAATTATATAATTTATACTCTCTAAATACCTAAACTCCATATTGTAACAATTTATTCACATTAATATGTATCCTACTTAATGAAATATGAGAATTTTCATTCTTTTATAGTATATAAGATGGACTTTATTCTTTGTTTCTGTTAAAGCCCTTTATCCTGAACAAATGCTCCTTTCCTGTAGGGAAAAGGGCATGTAGTTATCAACTCTACTGAAAAATCATTTTGAATTAAACATTTTCTTTTAGATAATACAATTTAAATCATCTTGAATATTATACAGATTATTGGCAAAGGCAATTAGGGACTAGAATAAAGGTAATTATAATTTTTGATGGATGAACTGATAGGGATAAAGTAAGAATTGACCTGGACTTCCATCTGAAACTAGAACAAAATTAAAGGAAATCAGAAAATCCTAAAAGTTTAGTTGTGTTTTAATTGACTTTCATGCACCAGTGCACTTATAAGTACTCTATTTTCACTGAGGACTATAAGATTTCTGAAGGAAAAATATTTGGTACTTATGACAACAGAAATTTTCTAGAAATATCTTTCAAAACTCATATAATATAGTTTCTTTTCTAAGACCTATGCATTCTTACATGAATTCAGTCCAAGATGAAAGTTCTAAAATTGTTCTTTATATGAGTTGTGGAGAAAGCCAATGTACTCTTTCTAGAATATTAGATAAATTATAATAAAGGATCAGTTTTCAGATGTGATTTATTAAAACAGCTGGGCAGTCTGATTTGCATGGTACCCTGTTAATGGAAAGTCATGTGTATCAGAACTGTGGTTCTCTTTCAGAGTTCCATGGTAACTGAGTACAAAATAAAATCTTGGTTTACACATGCAAGTTTCAAAGAGCACAATAGGATATGTAGATTCTGATATAATATTTTGTTTTATTTTTAGTGAAAGTCTTTGTCTATTTTTAAACACCAAGACCTCTTCAGGTCTGTTATATACCACATTTTGTTTATCCAGTCATCTGTTGTTGAGCACCTAAGCTAATTCTATAACTTGGCCATAGTGAATATTTTTGCAATAAATATGAATATGCAGGTATCTGTGTTCTATGCTGCCTTCTTTTTTATTTGCAATTAGCTGCTTTGTCTTTATAACTCTAATTCTAGAACTTCATCTCTATTCGATCCTGTGTGGAATTATTTCTTTCCTGGACATAATATCTCAATTTTTCTTAGTTTGCTCTCCTATGTTTTAGCTCATTCTCTAATAACTTCCTGAGAGATTGTGGTAAAAACTTTCAGGCACTATCTATCTAAAATACTAATATCTGTCATATATTATAAATACAAATTTCCTTTAGAATTCTGATATCATTACACTCTCTTCTAACTTACAGAATTGCATTGAAAACTGAAATTCTATTTTGTTTTATTCATTCTTCATGAATAAAAAATGTATTATCTCCACCTTTCAAACTTGGAGGGTTTTCTTTTCTTTTTTATTTCTATTGTACCAAAAGTTTATGGTGCTATGCCTTGTTTTGTAGATAGATAGATAGATAGATAGGCATTTAAATTATTGTTTGAACATTTGGTGAACCCTCTCCATGAAAAGTCATGCTCTAGATAGAGTTCTGGGAACTTTATCTGTACTACCTCTGGTATTTTTCAGCATTACATTTCATCCTTACTGTTCTTTCTTATTATTAAGGGATATATTCACTGGAGTGATGTTTGATTCCCTCTCACATTTAGGTGTACATTTTATGAGAATCTTCAACTGTCTCAAACAATTCTCTTATTGGTTTTATTTCCAAAAATTCTTTCCTGTTTTAACACATGATTTTCTTTATTCATCTTTAATTTTCTCTTTAAGAATTTCAACCATAATTTTTAGAAGTTTTCTTCCTCTACTGATATCATCCTATTTCTTTTCAAAAGGTTCCTGTGTTCATTTGTTTATTTCTTGGTGTCCTTTGTCTTTCTATTGGAGATTTTCCTCAAGTTACTGATAACTCTTCAATACATATTCATATTTAAGAGTGTGCTATGGTTTATCTTAGATGTACTCCAAATGCCCACGCATTAAAAGCTTGGTTCCCAGAGTGGTGCTATTATGAGGAGGCCTGTTGAGAGGTAACTAAGTCATTGAAGGTGTGTCCTCGAGGATGACTGTGGACTTTTAGTCTTCCTTTTTTTCTCTTTTTTTCCCTGACCACAAGGTAAGTGGTTTTTGTTGTTGTTTTGCTTGTTTCCTGTGTTTTCTTTATCTGTTTTGGTTTGAGGTGAGTGGTTTCACTCCACCATGTGCTCCTGCCCAGATGTGCTGTCTAACCACAAGGTCTAAAAGCAGTAGGTGCACTTGACCAAGGATTGAAACCTCTGAAACCATGAACCAAAATAAAACTTTTATCTGCTTATTACAGGTATTTGTTACAGTAATGGAAAGCTGTTAAACACAGAGAGAGAGACTCTGTTTATGGAAGCCATGTGTATGGCTAACATTCATTTGCAATAAATATATCCAATAAAAAAATTAATGAGTGACACTGATTTCCATAGTGTAAATATTCCTATAATGAGAACTACAAACTTGATGTCAAGTGGTTCTTAACATTCTTGGAAAATTTACATTTATTTCTCATAAATCATTACTAATTGGTTGGCTCTCAGACTTACTAGGTAGATTTAGTGATTTTTATCAATATACCTCCTTTCAATATCAATTTCTCTTGGCCCTCTTTTCAGTTTCCTTAGAGCAATATCCAGCAATACACTGCATTTGAGAAAGAGGTAGGAATGATTGTTGCCAATGTTCATAATGTATTTCATACAAAATGGTGTTTCTTATGTTCGTTGACTCTGTCTCCCCAATTGCTGCACAGAAATTTTATCCTCCATAGCATTTGCTACCTTTTCTTTTGGAGACACTCTTGTACAAAATTGTTATAGAATAAATCTTCTTTAATGATGGAGGAAAGGATATCATGGCACTATACAGAAACAGTCCTTGCCAATCTGCTTCCTTTTAGTTTAGATGATTTAAAGGAACACAGTATTTTAGCATTATACTTTGAGGTCCCAAAATGTTTAGGCAACCACATCCCACATCCCAAATGTCTGATATAATTGCTATCTCCAATTCTGTGGTCTCTTCTGGGTTCATTGGCATGATTTTTTTATGCTTTCTGTTAAAAATTGTTCGATATTCAGATTATCCACTGAAGTGTCCAATAGATACTTCTTGTTTAACGTGTCTCCTGTTTTCCCTTCTACACTTTTGTACATGTAGACTTTTATCATTTTGTGTAATTGATCTTAAGAGGAGTTAAAAATAAAGGAGGCAAAAATAAATGAATATATTCACATAATTCCTGTTTAAGCAGGAGTCATGCTTCAAAATTTCATATTAGCATTATGTAATTTTAGATGTCCCATAACAACTTCAAAACAAAAAAACTGTAACATTTAAAATCACTTTCAATCTTAAATTTTGCATTGTTGTTTTAAATCACTTTAGTAGAGTGTACTGATATTAAAATTTTTAAATGACAAAAATATTACAAAGGAAAGGAAAAGATCTCCTGAACTCCTATTTAATGCTTTGCCTTTTTTTTCTTTTTAAAGAAAAGCAGCACTTACTTCATGGTATATTTCTATCAATTCTCCTTAAGTGTGGTATATATACAACATGTGTATTTCTATACTTATATATGTGTACTGTATTTAATATACTATATACACACTATTACTATATTCATTATACTTATGGTATATATAACTATATATATAAAGATATATGTAGTTTTATCTGAATGCTAAATATATTTGTATAAATTTTTATTTAATCTATTATTTACTCTTTTTACATTTTAGAAATATTTTAGGCAAGATATAATGATGTGATATAAAATTGACTTATTGTAAGTACACATTTAAATGGCCTTGAACTGTTCTATCACTGTGCAACCACCACAATAATTCAGTTTTATTATATTTCCATTATTTGATTTCTTATATCCATTTAGTCAATAATCACACTCAACCTCTAGCCTCTGACAACCCATGATCCACTTTTTGTCTTTATAGCTTTGCCATTTTGAAATATGTTATGTAGACTAAGTCATACAATATGTGGTCTGTTTTGTCTGACTTGTTTCTATTACCATTGTGTTTCTGAGTTTGATCCAGTTTACAGTATCTGTTGGTTCTTTACCCTTTTTGTTGATGAATAGTATTCCATTGTAAGAATATCTTGTTTATATATTCAAAATCTGATGGAAATTTGAATCATGTCTAATTTTTTGCTATTATGATATTATTATGAATGCTTTGTATGAATCTGCATAGAAATATGTTTTCATTTCTCTTAGGTAAAATGGCTGATCTTACTGTAAGTTTATTTTTAATAATTATTTAAGAAATTGCCAGAGTATCTTTCAAAAGGACTGTAGTATTTTATATTTTCACCATCAATAAATGAGAATTCTACTCTGTACATTCTTGCCAATAGTTGTTTTTATATTATTATACATTTCTAGTAAGTGTGAAATTACATCTCTGTATAGTTTCAATGTGCATTCCCCCATGTGAGATAAAGCACTACAATCTTTTCATGTGCTTATTAGCCATTTGCACACCTTTATTGATAAATGTCTATTCATATATATTCTTCATATTTGAAAGGATTGTTTATATTCCAGTATATTATAGCTATTGATATATTAATTATTTTACTAGGCATATGATTTATAAATATTTATCCCAGACTATGTTGATTTTTCATTTCCTTAATGATGTCTTCTGTAGCATAAGGGTTTTTAATTTTGATGAATTCTATTTTATTAAGCTTCTTAAAGGATTATGGTTTGGGCATCATATCCTAGAACTATTTGTTTGTCTGAAGAACACAGAATTTTCATTCAGGTGTTCTCTAGAAATGTTATAGTTCAAGCATTCACATTTATATTTATGATTTATTTTTAGTTCATTTTTGCTTATGCTAAGTGGGGATGATCTAAATCAGTCCTTTTCTAAGTTCACATTCAATTGCCTCTGTACTAATTGTTGAAAGGACTTATTTCCCAACTGAATTTTCTAGGAAATTTTGTTAAAAATCAGATGATCATTAATAAAAAGCTTGTGGACAATGTAAATAACAGGAAAATATGTGACCATGATTCTCATTTTCTTTTTTAAGTAAGAGGTGTTTTAAGTTCATTTAAATTTGAAATTGTTGGACTATTTGGTTTTCTCACTTGTAAAAATTCTAGCTTTGTTAAATTGTCATTGAAAATATAATTTTATTATGTGTAGTTTGGGAATTTCTGATCAAGGTATGAAGTGTTTAAATAGAAAGCACTTTTTACTTAGCAGATTTCAGAATTGAATAAATGCTTTATAGTCAATAATGTTAATTACTTACATGAGATTCCCTACTTTGTGTTTATATAGTTTAACTTGGCAAAATTTAAGAAATGTGCTAAAAATTCTATTATTATTTTGTTCCTATTATGATTATGTCTCTCCACAAACTCATGTGCTAGATTCCTAATTTCAAATGTGAGGGCAATTTGGAGGAGGAACTTTTGGAGGCAATTAAGCCCTGAGGGCAGAGCTCTCATGAATGGAATGAAGTCCTTTATAAGAAGTGTCCAAAGAGTTAACTAGCTGTGTTTCTGTGATGTGAGTACACAAAAATGTGACAACTACCAATAAACCAGGAAAAGGTCCTCACTAAGAAACCAATCTTCCTGGCACCCTAAATTGAGACTTTGAATCTCCAGAATGGTGAGAATTAAGTTGTTTAAGCTACCCCATTTATTACCTAGTTACATTGCTTCTTGAACCATGTATTTAAAATTCATAAAGTAATCCTCTAGTCCCATAAAAATCCTTGCATTTATTGGACTCCACCAGATATACATTGGAGAGTCTCTTGTTCAAATACTTTAATATGTTTATATGTATTATAAATAAAACTAAAGATCTTTAAACTTTCAAACTTTTACATTTACTTTCCTTAGGATTATATTTTATATAGTACACACTAATTCTGTTTCTGTAACCCAACTAGTAATCTCATGTTCAAAATTTTAATGGGTTTTAATATAATTTTAAAATCATTTGCATACAATAAACTACATAGTAAAATGTACAATTTGTACATGCATATGTATATACATGTATATATATGACTATAAGCAAACCATTATCTACAAAGTGCTTCTCATAACCCTTTCTTGGCCTTCCTGACCCTCTTTTCCTTCAGGAAACCAATGATATGCTTTCTAAAATTGTCTATTAGTCTGTATTTCATAGAATTTTGTAAGAATGAATTAATACGTTTTCTTTATTCTGACTTATTTCATCTGGCATAATTATTTTAAGAATACTAGATATTGTAAAAGACCTGTTTAACTCTCCTGTTCTTCATTTTTAAGTGTATATTAATAGTCCAAGGGGATTTCTCCTTGATACTTCAGGCTATATAAATCATGCTTTAAGCAAATTACCCCTCTATTACTTACTTATTCTCTATCACCATGCTCCCCCAATATTCAATGGTTTACAATACATTATATTATATTCATATACAGATCAGTTATTTCAACATTTTTCATTCTCTAACATTTTTGTTCTCTATCCTGCCTCCTGTCACCCCCTCAGACAGACCCACTAATACATACAGTCTTGCTCTCATTCTCTCAGTATATAAATGTGCACATTTAACTTGTAGATCTTGCTTCCACAAGTGAGGGAACACATTGAATTTTTTTAGCCTGGCTCACTTGGCTTAACATGATGATCTCCAGTTCCATCCATTTACTTGCAAATAACATAATTTCATTCTTAATTATGGCTGAATAAAACTGCATTGTTTATGTATACATACATATGTATGTGCTAAATATACAGATGTCACATTTTCTTAATCCAGTCATGGGGCATCTGGGTTATTTCCAAAGCTTGGCTATTGTGAATAGTGCTGTAATAAACATGGGTGTGCAAGTGTCTCTTTTGTATCCTGGAGCACATTCTTTTGGACATGCACCCAGAAGTAGCGTTACCTTTTCATTTATACTTTTTAGCATTTTGAATTATGTTCAGTAAGTTGTGAGATGATATATGGATAATTTATTCCAGCAATATTTATTAAAAAGATTCATCTCTACTGAATTGGCATTGCACCTTTGTTAAAAATCATTTGTACATTAGAGCCAGACTTGGTGGTACAAGCTTATAGTACCAAGCTACTCAAAGGCAGAAATAGGAGGGCCATGGTGTAAGGCCAGCCTGAGCAAGCAAGGTGTGATCGTTCATGCCTGTAATTCCAGCTACTTGGAAGATGGAGATAGGAGAGTCATGGTCCAAGACCCACCTGGGCAAAAGCATGAAAAACCCTATCTGAAAAATAACTGAAACAAAGAAATAATGGATTCATGCCTCAAGAGGTCTCTGCCTCTTGTCTAGCAAGTACCAGGACCTGAGTTTAATTCCCAGGACTGCCTAGAAAAATCACATATACATAAATGAGTGGGCATATTTCGAGACTCTATTCTATTCCATTGATCTATGTGTCTCCATACCAATACTACATCGTATCATTATCAAATGTGAAAGCTGGTAATGTAAGCCCTCCAACATTTTTCTTCTTTTCTGAGAGTTTTTGACTACTTTAGTTAGTTTATATTTCCATATGAATTTCATAATCTGATTTTTGTTTCTACAAAAGAGCTTTCAGGGATTTTTATTAAGATTGCATTTAATTTAAAGATCAATGTGAGGAAAATTAAAATTCTATTATGTACACATGCATGTAAATGTAAAAATGAGATATGTTGAAATTATTCCAGGAAGGGGACTAAGAGGAAAATAATGGAGAATGACGGAGGGGGTGAATTCAACTACCATGTATTGTAAGAACTTTTGTAAATGTCATGATGTACACTTAGCACAAAAATAATAAAAAATAAATAAATTTTAAAAAGTGAAAAACCCCAAAATTCTAGCAATATTGAGTCTTTTGGTCAATGAATACAATATCTCTCTCCATTTATTTTGGACTCCTTAGATTGTCTCAGAAATCAGAGTACAGATTGTACACAGCTGTATACTCAATTCGTCTAGTACCAATAACATTGTAAATGGCATTTGTAAAATTTTAATTTCTAGTGTTTCACTGCTAGTGGTGAAATAATGTAAATTTTATTTTTATATATTGATTTTATATTTTGTAATGTTGATAACTCATTTATCAGGTCTTTTGTTGTTGTTTGGATTTCAGATATGAGAAAGAATAAGTGATATTTGTTTTTCTCAGTCTGGCTTACTTAATTTCACATCATGATTCATTTTCCCACCTATGACATAATTTCATTCAACTTTATGGTTGAATAATACTTTATTTTGCATATATACCTCATTTTCTTTATCTTTCATTGGTTTATGATCATCTAGACTGATTTAATAGTATGGCTATTGTGAATACTGCTTCTATAAATATGGATAGCTGGTATCTCTATAGCAGTCTACTTTTAAGTGATGTAATATTATTTTATATGTAAACACTGTTTCTGGTTTTATTCTGTTGTTGTCATAATAGTGTTTAGACGTATGTTATAATCCACAATGCTATGATTATTATTTACACAGTCAATGGATGTTATAGAATTTAAATTATCAGAAAAATATCTTGTATGACCCTACATTTAGGAATCATTTTTGTTCTTCATTCCTTTGTGTTGATTCATATTTACATGTCATTTCTTTCTGTCTGAAAGACTTCTTTTAAGATTTTTAGAGTTCATAGCTACCAGTGATAAACTTTTAAGCTTAAGCATCTGAAAATATCTTCATTTTAAACTTTATCTTTGACATAACAAAACACACTGAAAACTGTTGATTAATAGGGGATGGGTCAATAGAGAAAGAAAAAGTAATAGAGGGCTTAATCTGATTAAAATATAATATTTGCATGTGTGAAATATATGTTAAAACCTCTTTGCAGAATGAATATACATGTAAAAAGTGAGGAGCAGGAATTTAAAACAGGTCCAATTCTGGGGTAAATACTAGTGGGAGGGAGGAGGGTGACAAGAGAGGGTGACGGAAGAAAAATATCAAAATACTTTATATACTTGTTTGAAAATAGGACAATGAAATGTGTTGAAATTGTTTTAAGGAGGGTGGAGGGGGGAATAGGGAGAAGGATGGAGGGGGTAATCAAGGTACATTGTAAACATATATGGAAATGTCACAATGAAACCACCCTGTACAACTAATATATGCTAATAACAATATTTTATAAAAAAACTTATCTTCAAAAGTTTGAATAAAACTGGATAAAATATTCTGTTGAAACATAAACAACAAACTATAGATAAAGAAGACCTCATAAAAAATTTTCAAATTGTGCTTTACAGTACAGTACCAAATAAGTAAAAAGACAACTCAAAGAATGAATGGTATTTTCAGAAATCAAATATCTATCCAAAATGTACAGAGAACCATTACACAATTCCACAATGAAAAGTCAAGCAAACCAATTTAAAAATGGTCAAAGACATAGACATTTCTCCAAATTGTATGTGTAAATGGCCAATAAACACACAAAAGTGATAACCATCATTAGTTACCAAAGCGCTACACAACAAAGCTACAATAAGGCACAACTTCAATTATATTAGTAGGACAATAAGAATGAAAAATATCAAGTGTTGGCAAGATTGTGGATAATTTTAAATCCTCATAATTATTGGTAAAGTTGTACAATGGTGCAGCTGCTGTGAAAAATAGTTTGGCAATTTCTGAAAGTTTAATAGTTACACATCTTATGACCCAGGAGTTCCATGCACAAGAGAACTCATGTGTGTGCATGTATGTGTGTTCAGAGCAGCACTGTTCATGATTTTCAAAAAGTGTAGGCAGCCCAAAATGTCAATCAGTTGATAAATTCATAATCAAAATGTGTTTCCATACAATGGGGTGTTATTCATCCATAATAAAAGAATGGAGTGTGCAACAATGTGTATGAGCCTTCAATACGTTGTTGGTAGTGAATAAATTCTGATATAGATGGGCACAATAGTGTATAATTCCATTTAAACAAAATGTTCAAAATAGGTAAATTTATAGGAACACAAAATAAATTAGAGTTTTCTGGGAGAGGAAAAGAGGAGAATTAGGAAGTATGCTGTTTCTTCTTGAGGAATTGGAAATCTATGTATGATATGTTTATATGTTTAGTATCTACAATGCCGGTTTTATTCTTTCAGTACTTGGAAGATTTTGTTTGGTTCCACTGAAAATTTGCTATTATCCTTATTTGTCTTTGCTTTCTGTATAGAACATCTATTGTCCTTCAACTGTTTTTCATACTGTCTGTTTGTCACTGGCGTTGAGCAACTTGATTATGATGTGTTTTGATGGAGTCATGTTTATTGTGCTTTAGGTTCACTAACTTTTTAAATATGAATTTATAGTTTTCATCAAGTTTGGGATGTTTTAAATTATTCCTTCAAATAGTTCTTTAATTTTCTTCTGTCCTTCTACCTTCTTCAAAATCAGCAACTACACATATATTAATCTCATTGATGTTTTACCTCACAAATCCCTGAGTTTCTTTTCCTTGTCTTTTTTTTGTTTGTCTGGTTGGTTGACTGGTTGGTTTTTTGCAGTACTGGAGCTTGAACTCAGGTCCTGCACCTTAAGGCACTCCACCAATCCTGTTTTATGTTGGGTATTTTCTTGCAAACTATTTACCCGGGCTGACTTCAAACTGCAATCCTCCTAATGTCTGCCTCCTGAGTAGCTGGCGCCCAGCAACTTGTTTTTTTTTTTACTCCATGCTTTGTTTGGATAGTTCCTTATTGCTATGTATTCGAATTCACTAATGATTTCTTGTACAATGTTCAATCTTCAGTTAAAATCTTCTGGTGTCCTTTTTATTGCAGACATTATAATTTTAAATTCAGGAAAGATTTTTTCATCTTTTATATATTCCATGTTTCTACATAATGTTTTCAATATGTGGAATATAGTTAGAATATCTCTTTTGGTGTAATTTTCTGCTAATTTGAATATCTGTGTCCATTCTCAGTCATCTTTGATTCATCAATCATTCTCATTATTGATTGTATTTTCTTACACTTTTGCATGCCTGTGATCTTCAATTGGATGTGAGACATCATGAGTCTTACATTGTTGAGGGTTGGGATATTTTAAAATTAAATTGCACATAGTAAGGGGTATCTTCATGACATTTCCACACATGCATATAGTGTACTTTGGTCATATTCACATATTCACCCCCCCATTACTCTTTCTTACCCCCTTTCCCTTTCCCCATTCCATCTCTCTAGTAGTTCCCTTTTTACTTTCATGATCTTGGTTTTTTTTTATTGTTGTTGTTTCATCTAAATTTCCATAGATGAGAGAAAACATGTGATACTTGTCTTTGTGGGTGTGGCTTATTTCACGTAACATAATCATCTCCACTTTCAACAATTTTCCTGCAAATGACATAATTTCATTCTTCTTAATGGCTAAGTAAAACCCCATTGTAAATATACGACATTTTCTTTATCAGTTCATCCATTGATAAGTATGTAGGCTCATTCCATAATAATATAAACATGAATGTTCAGGTATCTGTATATATGGTAAGCTGACTTTGATTCTTTCATGTATATACCCAGAAGTGGTATAGATGGATCATATGAGATTTCTATTTTTAGTTTTTTGAAGAACCTCTGTAAGGATTTCCATAATGAGTGGACTAATTTACCTTCCCACCCACAGTAAATAAGAGTTCCTTCCCCCCACAACTTTGCCAGCATTTGTTGTGACTTCTTGTCTTGGTGATCAAAGTGTTAGCTTTCTGCATTTTTATAAATTTTCTTGAGTTTTATTCTGAGAAATAGTTATATGACTTGAAATCAGTTTTGTGCTTTAGGTGCATGTTTTTATGATTCTGTAGGTATATCTAGAGCAGTATTCAATCTATTTCTACTTATTCTTCACCACTGAGGCAAAATTATATTCACTTCCTGATGAATTATGAAAATTTCTAGTTTGGTATGAATGGACATTATTCCTGGTCCCATGTTGGCTTTGAGCATTGTTTCCTCTAATTCCTTCAGATTGTTCTTCCTTGGTCATGGATACTTTCTTCTTCACTTACTATAGTTTGCTTCTAGTTTTGCTCAAACTATGGTCTACTTTTAATTGTTTTAGATTTCTTATAATTGAAATATTATAGCATTTATAATCCATTCATGCTGCTATAACAAAATACATGACACTGGGGAATTTTTAAAGAACACAAATTTATCCCTGACAATTCTGGAGATTGGGAAGTCCAAGATTAAGGCTCCAGCACATTTGTTGTATGATTAGAGTTGATTTCCCCTTCCAAGATGTCATTCTACTTGGCAACAGAGTCATAATTTCATAGTTCACTGCCTAAAAGCCATCATCTTAATATCATCACCTTGGAGTTTAAATTCCAACATATACATTCAAAACTTAATAAGAATATTTTTTCTAGCTTGATTCTTTCACCCAATATTATTTGTGAAATTTAGCTATGTTGTTGCATAGCACCAGTTCTATTCCATGCTGTATTTTCTTCATCTGTTCTACTGTTAAGATTATTTGTATTACCAACTACCATGAATTTTTCTTTGTTTATTTTTTGAGACAGGGTCTTTCTATGTAGCTCAAGCTGGTCTCAAACTCATGATTGTCCTGCTTCTGTCTTCTGAATGTATTATGAATACTTTTGCACATGTCTCTTGGTACATATTTCTACACATTTCTATTTCATATATAACAAGAATCTGAATTGCTGAGTTCTAAACTGTGTGTATCTCAAACTTTAATATTATTTCAAAAGGTCTTCTAAGTTATTTTGCCAGTTCATGTCCCCTTTCCCAGTATATAAGATTACCAATTGCTCCACAAATTTAGCAATATTTTAGTGTAAACCTTGTAATTTTAGGTATTTTGGTAAGTATAGTGATATCTCATTGTTATTTTTTCTCATTGTTATTTTCAGTTGCAATTCCCTAATAACTAAAGTGATTCAAAACTTTTCATATACTTACTGATCATTTAATAACCTTACTCATGAAATGCCAGATTATAAATCTTCTACAGATGATTATATTGTGTGATCTTTTCATTAATAACTTAAAAGAGATTCTTGATGTATCCTGGATATGAGCTTCTTAGATATACCTGTTGAAATTTCTTTGTGATTTGTTTTTCATTTTCTTTTGGAGACAGAAAATTTTAATTTTAATGTACTCAGTCAAGTTTTTCTTTTAATAATATCCTGTTTAAGAAATGTTTTCTTAATCCAGGTAATGATCACTTATTTATGTTATATTCAAGAAACATTATCACTTTGACTGTCATGTATAGACTTACATTAAAACTAAAATTTATTTCTGTATATGGTTGTGAGGTGGGTTTCACACTTAATGCTTGATCCATATAGACATGTAATTGGCACACATCATTGAAATAATCTTCCTATTTCTACTACATTGCAGTGCTACCTTGAATATAAATTAAGTTCTTATATGTTTGGTGTTCTTTCTATTTTTCTCCAGTGCTATATATGCTGTCTTTGCATCAATACAATCATTTAATAGTTGTACTTTAAAGTAACTTATCAAATAATAAAGCACAAATGAATTAACTAATTGGGGGCATTGTATTTCTCTATTAACTTTAGAATTGTTTCCCTAAATTCCATTAAAAATATATTTTATTTTGTACTGAAAATGTATTGAATATATAGATCAATTCAGGGAAAATGTGTATCTTTATGCTATTTAATCTTCTAATTTAAGTGCATGATATATAGCCCATTTCTGTGTTAATTCAAGATTTCTTTAATATTTTGTTTCATGTGTAATAGTCTTTTTAAGGTTTATCTTTATATATTTAAAACATTGATAATATTTAAGATTTGTTTTTCCTTAAATTTTATTTCCTAATTATCTCTTGCTATATTTAGAAATTCAATTTATTTTTACTCTGAATAATATCCAGAATCTTGCAAATTCTAATAAGTATATCAGTCCTGGGGAAGTTTCAATAATTGCTAATCTTCCCATCATGGGTTGTGTTTTCCCACTTCTGATATGCCTGTGCTACTGGTATTCCTTGCTTGTATGTCAAACATTGTGAATTTTATCTTATTAGATCCTGTGCATTTAGTATCTCAAATCTCTTTGAACCGATATCCAAATCACCACTAAGTCTCTCCTGTTCTTTCTTTACATTATCTACTCAATCCTGCTTTTCCAATCTGTTTCCAAAATAAACGCCTTACTTTCTTGGCACCACTTGTTGCAGTTTCTGCAATTTCTATTTGTTTTCTGCTTTAGTCTCTTTGCCTTCCAAACCACCATATATATAGCTACTAGAACACGTGCATGTGCATTATATACAATGTGCTTATACACAGAATTGCTAGGAGCAATCAATTATAATCATAATTAGCAGCCATGTACTTGGCACATATTATAAGCCAGGTGGTAGAAATGTAATATTTCTAATCTTCTCAAAATCTCTTTGAATTGGATAATTCTATCCTCATTTATAGGTGAGAAGACTGGGGCTCCAAAACCTCTCCTTTGTTATGCCTCATACAAGGAAAGGGTAAAAAATCTAATTCAAATCTGCTTAACGCCTAAGTTTACACTTTTTCTAATGTACCACTGCTCAGTTTTAGTGAATGCATTTTATATTACGAATGTTGCCATTTAGAAGTCTTTTCAATTGGACAGGAAGCTTTTCGAGGTCCTTTAGATCTTTTACATTCTCTAAGCATCAATTACCTCAGCAGACAATAAATGTTGATCCACTGGTTGAATTTTTGTGTCACCATTCTTCGAAATAAGAATAGGCAGGTAGCAGAGGTATATTTAACAGTAGGCAGTAAAGCTTTTTTGCCCCAAAATTATACTTGCTGGACAATGGTCTGCTGATGAGAGAAAATAGCTCTAGAAAAATGAGCAACTAACAATGAGATCATTTTCTTCCTGAAAATATCCTCAGTTCAGTAATTCTTGGACATTATGTTTTCCTGTTTTCTCTGAAAAGTCAAGAAATAGTGGACCATCTATCTTTAAGGTTGTTTCAAAACTAACTTGGCGAGCTTTCAGTCTTCACTTTAGTCAAGTCTGAAGTCATAAAATGGAAGGAGCCATCAAATTATTGGACAATTCAGTTTGAAAAAAAATCCCCTATCCCTGCACACACCTCCCCAAAGAAAAAGAATAAAAGAACCTTGATTATAGGAAAAGATTTCTGACCTGGCTCATTCTATTCTGTGTACTTCACATAAACCCCCTGTATAATTGTTTAAATTCTTCCTTTACTTTGAGAGCTTGTATTTTCATTTCAGTGTGTAAATTTTCCATTTTTGATTATGACTGAATTACAGATATTTGATAAAATATAAATGAAATGGGTGTAAATCCAGAGAAGGAATAGCTATCCTAAGGAAATCCATGTTTTTGCCTCATACAGAGGGCATGGTAATTTGTAGAAAACTGTCATAGAATTCTAGTGACTGGGGGTATTATATTATTTGTATGTTACAGAAATATAACCATCTGAAATATAGAAACAATGAGTTTTAAATGTATCCAGGTGATTTAATTAAGACTGTCAAGTGGTGAATATATCTTGTTAGACAATCACTTTTTGAATATTTAACCCTTAAAGAAAATAGAATTGGATTTGATACTTTAAGGTTTAATACTTTGAATAGCTATTTAATTATGTGCAATATATTTAATCAGGCAAATTCCAAATGGAACTAAATGATCTCTTAATGTTGACTGGTTTTTACTGACTTGTTTTTCTGTATATTCCTTAAATGTTTTATCATTTTGTTTCCCTGTTGCCTTTTACGCACATTTGCAAGCAAGAATTGTGTTACTCCATAATCTTTAAAATTAGATCGCATATTATTGTTCCTATCAATATTATAAATAAACATTATTATTCCATATAATATAAACTATCAGCATTTCATTTGTGGTATAAAATTCTATTAGTGTCAATTAAAAGGGCCTGAAGTTAGGCAAAATGCTTTTAAATTCTCTTGTCACTTTGGTGTGATCAGAACCTGGGTATAATTTTTAAAAAGCATGAAATAGATAGGATTTTCTGAATGAATTGTTAGAGAATAAGAAAGTACTCATAAAAAGAGAAATAGTAAAATTTTCAAATTAATGGACTGATATACAAAAAATCAAGACCAATACTAATTTCAAGCTATGATTAAAAATAGTTTACAAATCAATAAATTACCCATTTTCTCCATTTTAAGCTAAACCCTTAAGATTGATTTCTTTTTAAAACTATGTGGACATTTTATAGACATTTATACAACCTCCAAATCATATTTTTTAAAGATCCTGTTATCTACACTCACTCTGACCACCACCAGCCTTTAATACTGCTCTTTGTTGATTATTAAATTCATTTTCTTTCCTCAGACATAAATGCCACAGGAGATCTATTGCTGCCTGGTTTTGTTCTTGAAAGAAACATGAAATTGAGAGGCAGTCTGGATAAACCCAGGTGTGATAGGAGACTGATTTCTGTATCAGAATGGCTTATTGGATCTGTATCCATGTTCGTTTTCTGGATTCAGTGGCTAATTTGGTCTCTAATCATGCTTTTGACCCCATTTCCAGACTGTTTGTGGCAGCAGGAGAAGAAAGGCCCTGCAGTAGGTAATTAAGTCTGCAAAAGCAGGGCTGCTTACTTTTCATTGCAGATAATCAGAGTGCTGTTGCTCAAGTGTAAAACGCAGAAATTAACGATCCTATATAATACAGATTAGGGCTTTCATTTTAAAAACTATCAGTGCAGAAGAACAAATGTAGAAAAAGCAGCATGATATTTGGAATTCCAATATCTAGTAAAGCTTGCAAATTTTGAAAGCGGTTTCTGAGCATAAGATTAATCAAAATTTGCCTTATGTTCTGAGGTGATTGATTAGTTCAGAACTCATATATTATTGCCTCATTGCATCTTTGAAAAGGCACAATTAGACATGTGTCCATGTCTTTTCACTTGTAAACATGTCCTGTTGTTCACTTAGATCAAATGGGGTAAGTAAAAGCATTTAGCATTTTAAGTGCCATATAGTAGGCACTCAATAAAAACTGCAATGTTTAAGTTAAAGATTTTCCAAATCCATGAAAATAGAATTCACATGCATTTAAAGACATACTCTCATAAAGATTTCCATATGGAGTATTATTTTACCCAAATGCTTTCCCTGTTAGAACTCAATATATTACAGAATGACCCTTGCTGCAGAAAGATGTCAGTTTACAATATACCCTTCATAAAAAGAAAATAAACTTCCAACAAAACCCTAGTGTGTTAATACAAAACTTAGTGCTAAAAAATGCATGTATTTTACAGCATGACTTAACGATTCAGTACTCAGTGTGTTATACTTCACCGATATCATAAATTTTATCAATGATCCCATCAACATGTTTTCTGTATTTTTAAAGCTTTTTATCATTTTGATTACAGTTTACTTCTGTCAGTCATTTTTAGTGATCTTTTCTTATAGCTATTTCTCACTTGTCATCAATATCTAGTTAATTTAGTAAACATGCTATTAAGTATTTTAGTCATCTTTTTGTCACTGTGACAAAAATAACTGAGAAATCCACTTAAGAAAGGAAAGGTTTATTTTGTCTGGTGATTTCAGGAATTTTCAGTCTGTGGTCACATAGCTCCATTGTTTCTGAACCGACAGAATATCATGAAGGGAGCATAGGGTGGCAGCTGGAGAGCAGGGGAGAGTTAGGGAAGGGGGAGGGACTGAAGACAAGATATATTCCACAAAGACAGTCCCCAAAGACCCACTCCCTTCAATTAGCTCCCATTTCCTAAGTTTCCATTACCTTCTACTAGCCCAAATTATGAACCTATCAACAGAGCCTACAAATGATGAGTCAGAGCTCTCACGATATAATCACTTCTCAAAAGCCTCATCCCACCTCTGAACATTGTTACATTGGGGACCAAGCCTTTTGGGAACATTTCAGATCCAAACAAATTATGAGAATGACATATTCTTCACATTACTCATGATGAAACTAAAACATGTAGTAAAGATAGCAACACTGTTTTCATGTAAAAGGTCAATCCCCATCAATAAACAAACAATATAAGCTTGTTCTGCAATGTGTACAAGTTCTCACCAGCTCATATTTGTATTCAACTCTTGGATCCAAAAAAATAATCACAATACCCTTACTATATTACTTTGAAATGTAAAATTAGGCCTACCTCTCCAAGTTATGATCCAGAATAAAATAACATCACTCCCCATCAGCAGTTGGGGAAACATTTGATGTGTTGATCTGACACAGTTCTTGGCCTGTAGTAGGAAAATTGCTAACACAGGAAGCACAGCATTTTTTTCACATTGGTAACCATTCTAATCTATAAAATATGCTTTGCTGCATTGTTTCCTAAACAGAAAAAAGAGAGCTTTGACATGTTCCCCCATCACAGCACTTGGGCTTTACATGAAAAGAATTTGATCTGAGGTAAGCCTAGAAGTTGTAAAAATAAACTGTATGGTCAAGCACCAGTATACTACAATTGAATTTTAGCATAGCCAAGACTTACTCAAGGGTTTAGTGTTTATTCATTGTGTCAAATATGGTACATTTACATAACATCTTGCCTTCAAAGTTATATGCAGTAGCTATAATTCCATCACCATCAATAACAGGATCAATTAGCCCAGAATACACAGTATCTCATCACACTAGTACTATGTCATATAACTTCTCACAACCCAATTGATCTCTTCCTTCCCCTATAAATTATGCAGGCAAGTTTTTCTTCTTATAGCTTTCCTGAAAGCAAACTTAAAAGTTCTCTGGTTATTTTTAAACAAAATAATGTAGTTAAAAGTGGAATACCACAGCCATTAGACTGGCTATGTTCTCAGCCTGTGCCTCTTCTTTCCATGCTGACCTGTGACTCATGGAGACAAGCCAAGAGAGAAAACTCTTGAGTGTGAATCCCTGATGTGAGGAAGGATCTAGGATTTCTGACTTAGGCAACTCCAACAGTTTCTTAAACTCAGTTTTACATTTTTGACATTTGTGAAAAAAATTTTAGTCAAAATGGCTCTGAGTCAGTTATTCATTTATAAGTCCAAGAATGTGATGAAATTTCTCTTGAAAAGGGGTACCAACAACAGTTAGAATGGCTCTCAAGTTGGTCACTAATCCCAGCAATATAGATTGATAGTTGGAGTGAGCAAGGGAGAGAACAGGGAATGATAATCCCAAAGACAAAGGATTTAGGGAGACAAAAGCCTTATTATTTCACCCCTTTCGCTAGTGGTTGTTATCTACTTACAACAAAAAAATCCCAAATAATGAAAGTGAAAAAATGGAATACCATGTTGGAGTCATTTTGTTTTCAATGACCACAGGCCAGGATTTCTGAATTTTTTCTTTGTTAATCACTACAGGCAGACTTGACTATCCCTGTCTTGTAGATGCAAACACAGAAAGAGCGGTTAAGTGACCACTAAATCCATTTAGCTAGTAAGTGGAAAAGCTAGCTGTCTAATGTCCAGTTGGACAAATGAACAGGTACAAATGAAAACAAGCTTCTTAATAGGAATCAGCAGGCTAAAAACGTCAATGTTGGTTATTACTAGCACTTTTAATTGCTCATCACTCTCCTAAAATATGTAGGCTAAGCTTAATCTTTGACTCCTGTAATTTATCCTAGATACACTTCCAATTCTTAGTCTTATGTCTTCTCTCTCTTTCCTATTTTCCCACTTTCATTTGGTATCTAAACCTATGGATTTATGCCAAACTTGAAGAGCCTTCCTTTCATTTTCTTTTTTTTTTCTATACTTTCTTTCTTTTCTTCCCTTTTCTTTATTAAGCCTCCATATAACAGGAGGCTTTTTGATTAATTGTTCTTTACTCTATGCAATTCAGCTAAATTACACCCTAAATTGTACTCAGAATCTAGGACTTCATATCTATAAGTAGATAGAGTAGAGTTGGTTTTATTATATAATAATAAATTTGCAAAGTTAGTGTTATTGAAAGACTGAGCCTGAAGTATGAATGCTCATTTCAATAACTCAGAACAATTAGATCACACAGGTATTATATTATTATTTTTTCAAGAATTATACCTTTAATGAAATTAGCATAAGACATCAATATGGAAGAAATAATATTCAGTAAAGTGTTTTAAAACTACTTAGAATGGTGTAGGGGAAGGGGGTGATACTTGAATCTTAACTTCAGCATGTATAACAAAACAAACTGCACATGTATAAAATCATAAAATAACAAAATATCTTATTACAGAAAAAATTGAAGGAAGCAGTGGAATGTTTATAAAATTGTTGGACAGTTTATTTTGGTTTTTTTATTAGCATACTATTATTGTACTCAGGACACATTGTGATATTTACCAAAGTTCTGGCAATATATCTTAGTTAGATTCACCTTCTCCATCATTCTCCTTTACGCACTTCCATCCACCCCAACTCCTGGAATTGTTTCAACAGGTTTCATTTTTCCATTTTCATACATGAGTACATAGTATTACCACCATATTCAGCCTTCCTCTTCCTTCCCTTATGTCCTCCCTCCTCCCACTGGTACCAACCCCCAGATAAGACCTATTTTACTTTCTTATCCTTCATTTTTGACATTCTTGGGTATATTCTTGGGAGTGAGATTGCTGAAACATATGGCAGATCTATGTGTAGTTTTTTAAGAAGCCTCCATATTGTTTTCCAAAGTGGTTGTACTAGCTTACATTCCCACCAGCAGTGTATGATGACTCCTTTTTCAACAGCATCCTTGCCAAGATTTGTTATTGGTGTTCTAGATGCTAGCTATTCTAACAGGGGTGAGGTGAAATCTTAGTGTGGTTTTGATTTGCATTTCCTTCATGGCTAGGGTTGGTGAGTATTTTTTCATGTGTTTTTTAGCCATTTGGACATCTTCCTTTGAAAAAGTTCTGTTTAGTTCAGTTGCCCACTTCTTTATTGGTTCATTGATTTTGGGGGAGTTTAGGTTTTTGAGCTCCCTGTATATTCTGGTTATCAGTCCTTTGATGTATAGCTAGCAAATATTTTGTTCCACTCTGTGGGTAGTCTCTTCAATTTAGACACTGCTTCTTTTGTTGTGCAGAAGCCTTTTAATTTTATGTAGTCCCATTTGTCCATCCTTTCTCTTAGTTGCTGGGGTGCTGGAGTTCTATTGACAAAATCCTTGCCTCTACCTATTGCTTCCAGAGTATTCGCTGCTCTTTCCTGTGCTAACTGCAAGGTTTCAGGTCTGATATTAAGGTCCTTAATCTACTTTGAGTTGGTACTAGTACAGGGTGACAGGCATGGATCTAGCTTCAGTTTTCTGCATGCAGATAACCACTTTTCCCAGAAACATTGGTTGAAAAGCTTATCTTTTCTCCATTATATGTTTTTGGAGACTGTCAAAAATAAGGTGGGCATAGCTGTGTGGATTCATATCCATTTCCTCTATTCTGTGCCACTGGTCTTCATATCTATTTTTGTTCAACTACCATGCTGTTTTTGTTGCTATGGGTCTGCAGTATAGTTTGAAGTCGGGTTTTGTGATACCTCCAAAGTTGGTCTTTTTGCTCAATATATCCTTGGCTATCCTCGGTCTTTTGTGTTTCCAAATGAACTTTAGGGTAGATTTTTCAATCTCTATGATGAAAGTCATTGGGATTTTGATGGGAATTGTGTTAAACATGTAGATTGCTTTTGGTAATGGAGCCATTTTTACTATGTTGATTCTGCCAACCCATGAGCATGGGAGATCTTTCCACCTTCTGTACTCTTTCTCAATCTCTTTCTTCAGTAGTTTGTAGTTCTGCTTCTAGAGATCTTTTACATCCTTTGTTCAATTTATTCCTTGGTATTTGAATTTTTTCAGGCTATTATAAGTGGAATTGTTTTGCTATATTCTTTCTCAGTTTGTTCATTGTTAGTGTATAGAAAGGCTATTGATTTTTGTAAGTTGATTTTGTATCTTGCTACATTGCTGAAGCTGTTTATGATGTCTAGGAGTTTTGGGGTAGAGTTTTTTGGGTCTTTGAAGTATAGGATCATGCCATCTGCAAACAGGGCTACTTTGACTATTTCTTTACCTATTTGTATTCCTTTTATTTCTTCTTCTTGCTAGGAATTCCAGAACTATGTTGAATAACAGTGGGGAGAGTGGGCAACCTTGTCTCATTCCTGACTTTAGGGGAAATGGTTTCAGTTTTTCTCCATTAAATATATGTTGGCTATAGGTTTGTCATATATAGCCTTTACAATGTTGAGGTACATTCCTTCTATTATTAGTTTTCTTAGAGGTTTTATCATGAAGAGGTGTTGAATCTTATCAAGGGCTTTTTCTGCATCTATTAAGATGATCGCATGGCTTTTGTCTTTGCTTCTATTAATACATTGTATTACATTTAATGATTTGCATATGTTGAGCCATCTCTGCATTCCTGGAATGAACTCAACCTGGTCATGGTTGTTGACATTTTTGATATGTTGTTGGATTCAGTTTGCCATTATTTATTGAGGATGTTTGGATCAGTGTTCATTAAGGAGATTGGTCTGTAGTTCTTTTTGGATGTGTCCTTGTGCAAGTTTGGGATATGTATAATACTGGCTTCATAGAATGAGTTGGGCAGTGTTCATTCCCTTTCTAATTCATGGAAACGTTTAAGGAGTGTTGGTATTTGTTCTTCTTTAAAGGTCTGATAGAATTCAGCAAAGAATCCATCAGTTCCTGGACTTTCTTTTTATAGGAGACTGTTGCTGATTCAATTTCATTATGTGTTTGTTATAGCTCTGTTTAGGTGGTTAATATTCTCTTAGTTCAGTTTTCAATGGTCATAGTATTTAGAAATTTGTCCATTTCTTCAAGATTTTCCAATTTATTAGAGCGTATGTTCTCAAAGTAGTTTCTGATGATTCCCTGGTTTTCCTTGGTGTTTGTTGTTTTCTCCCCTTTTTCATGTCTGATTTTACTAATTTGGGCCTTTTCCCTCCTCATTTTAGTCCGATTTGCTAGGTGCTTGTCAATATTGTTTATTTTTTCAAAGAATCGGCTTTTTGTTTCATTGATTCTTTGTTTTTTGTTTTGTTTTGTTTTGTTTTGGTCTCTGTTTCATTGATGTCACCCTTATTGATATTATTTCTCCTTCTTCTTGTTTTCAGTTTTGCTTCTTCTTGTTTTTCTAGGAGTTTGAGATGTAGCATTAGGTCATTCATTTGAGATCTTTCTGTCCTTTTAATTTATTCACTCATGGCTATAAACTTTCCTCTAAGGACTGCCTTTGCTGTGTTCCATAGGTTCTGGTAGGTGATGTTTCATTTTCATTTGCTTCCAGGAACCTTTTGATTTCCTCTCATTTCTTCTATGACCCACTGATGGCTGAGCAATGTGTTATTCAGCCTCCAGTTATTTGCATATTTTTTGCCGTTGTTTTTGTTGTTGAGTTCTAGCTTTAATGCATTGCAATCAGATGAAATACAGGGGATTATTTCTATTTTATTTTATTTGCTGAGGCTTGCTTTGTGCCTTAAGATATGATATATTTTGAGATAGTTCGATTGGCTGCTGAGACGAATGTATGTTGTGCTGATGTTGGATGAAATATTCCGTAAACCTCAGTTAGATCCATTTGATCTATTGTGTCATTTAGGTTTAGGATTTCTTTGTGGTGTTTTTGTTTGGATGACCTATCTATTGGTGATAGAGGGATATTAATGTCTTCCACTACCACTGTGTTGGAGTCTGTATGTGCTTTTAAGTCCTTTAGTATGTGTTTGATGAAATTGAGTACATTGACATTGTGTGCCTAAAGGTTGATAATTGTTATTTCCTTTTGGTGTACTTCCCTTTTATTAGTATGTCCTTCTTTATCTCATTTGACTAATGTAAGTTTGAAGTCTACTTTGCCATTGACTTGGTAAATCTTCTTCCAGCCTTTCACCCTAAGCCAGTGTTTATTTCTGTCAGTAGATGGGTCTCTTGTAAACGACAGATTGTCAGGTCTTCTTTTTAAGTCCAGTTTGCCAAATGGTGTCTTTTGATGTGGGACTTGAGTCCATTCTCATTCAGTGTTAATAGCGATAAGTATGTTGTGATTCCTGCCATTCAGTTGTTTTTGTTGTTTAAGGATTTGATTGTGTGTAGCTGAATCAATGCTACTCTCTGATTCCTTGTCTTTTCTTCTCTGGTGGTTTGATACTTCCCTTCTTCTCATTGTTTTGTTTGCTTTCATCCTCTGTGTGTAGAATTCCTTATAGAATCTTCTGTAGTGGTGGTTTGGTGGTCAAATATTGTTTTAGTTTCTGTTTATGTGTCAACTTTGAATGATAGTTTTGCTGGGTAAAGTATCCTAGAAATTATTTTCATTCATTGCTCAAAATACCTCACTTCATGCCCTTCTTGCTTTTTAAGTTTCCATTGAGAAATATGCTGTGATTTTGATGGGTTTACCTTTATATGTCATTTGTTTTTTCTCTCATAGCCTTCAAATCTCTGTTCTCTGTATTTGTTGTTTTAATGATAATATCCAGTGGGGAGGATCTATTTTTGTCAAGTCCCTTTGGTGTTCTGGAGGCTTCCTGTACCTGAATGGGCAATATTTTCTCAAGGTTTGGGAAATTTACTGTTACTATTTTATTGAACATTTTACTATCCCTTTGGATTGCACCTCTTCTTCAATGTTCATGATTCTCAGGTTTGGTCTTTTGATGTAGTCCCTGAGTTCTTGCATATTCCTTTCACAGCTCTTGAGTTGTTTAACTAAGATTTCTTCTGTTTTTTCCTTTAATTTCTATTTTATGTTTGAGCTCTGAGATTCTGTCTTCCACTTGTTCTAGTCTGCTGGAGTGGCTTTCCACTATGTTTTTTGTTTGACTAAATTGAACTTTTTTATTCCAGGACTTCTGTTTGATTCTTTTTTCTGAGATTTTCCATATCTTTGTTCAACTCCTCTTTTATGTTTTGTGTTGTCATCTTTAATTCATATATCTCTTTTTTTATAGTGTCCTTTGTTTCACTTTGGTGTTTGCTGAAGTCCTCTCTGAGTTCATTTATTTGTTTCTGTGTCTTCTCATGTTCTTTATTTTTGGTGTCTTGAACTTTCTTGAGTGCATCTTGTACATTCTTGTTAACAATGTCTGATATCTTCTCCATGAATTTCTCTGAGATTTCTTCTTTGATTTTTTTTTTTAATGAATGACACTGGGCTCCTTAGTGACATTTATCAGCGTCTTTCTGAGGTCAGGAACTGGATATACATTTTCTTCATTTCTCACTGAATCTTGTATTGAGTTATTATTATTATTTTTTTTTTGAGGAGACTGGTTTCCATCCCTTCTTCTTCCCATTGCTCCACATGGTGCTGTGTAACTATGCTCTTGATAGGCTAGTTGGTGGTTTTAATTGCCTATTTTCTTTCCCTTGTGACTAAGTTGGTTGTTAGCTAGGTTTCTTTCTGTCCTTGGGCTGGAGGTGTAATTTAGCAATAACAAATTTACAGGTTCAGTGCCAGAGCAGTTATTTACATATTATATAGAAAACCCCTTGGTGATAATATCTACAAACAGTGAGAGTTGGGGCGGGTAATGGGAGTTGGAGGTGTAATGGTTATTAGGCAGATATAGAAATCTGGGATATTGGTAAAGGTGGCACTAAAAAGAGGGGGGTGGGAAAGGGGGTGATTGAGTGAGGAAAGAAGTATGGGAGCTGCTGGGTTTTTTGGCCCTTGTGTGGTTTGGGTCAATTTCTGATGTAGTGGAGGGTGCTTTTGTCAGGGATTGCAGGGGGCTGGGGTTGTATACAATAGGCCAATCAGCAGACTGTGAGTGTGTAGAAGGGATGGTGACAGGTTGGGAGGGGATAAGAGAGGAAGAAGAAGACAGGAGGAGAAACTGGATGAGAAGGGGCAGAAAGAGTAGTTGGGAGAGAGAGCAATGGATTGTATTGCAGGAGAAGGAGGGAAAGTGAAGGGAGTAAAAATAGGGATAAGAAAGTAGTGATGGTGAAGTTAATAATACAGAAAAAAAAAAACCACCAGGTTCAGGAACAACAAAAAGTTGTTTGCATTGTTATGCATCCAATCCTGGTATTGGCATATAAGCAGAAGCTCTGATGTGGTCTCACCAGGTAACTGGCTTTTGAGCAGTGATTGGTTCCTTCTGTCCACAGTGTTAGCTATAATTGAGAGGTGAGGTAAGTCTGCCAGTTTGTGCAGGGTGATCAGAGCTGTTGTTGTTTTCACCAGGCAGCAGCTGCATTACTCCCCCAGCAAGGTGGGGCAATTTAGTTTTGAATGCTGCTTCTGCCCCACAAGATCAGTTCTGGAATCCACCACCTACCTCTCTTTGGGAGGTTGGGTTGTTTCTCTACCCCCACTCTCAGCCTTTGTGCCTCTCCTGACCTCTGATGGGTGCTACCAGCTCCTCTGAGAAGTTGGCTTGACACCCCACTCCTGAGCTCAGTCTTTGTTGCTTTACCCATGATCGTTCACTGAGAGTTCAGTGCTGAGAGTTTGGTTCCTTGCCCCAACCCTGCTCTTTGGGACAGGTGCAGCCTTCCACCCCCACCTCCACTGTCAATGTTAGATTACAGTTTGCTGTTTATGTTTTCAGTTTTGTTTAGCGGGGGGTTCAGTATGCCCAGGGGCTGCACTGGATGTTTCCAGTGGCATGGATAAGGGAATCACATGTGGTGCATCATGCTCACCTGTTCATTTTGCAGATTTATTCAAGCAGCTTTGGAACCCACCAGTGGGAGAAATGGTACTGCTTTTCTCAATGCAGCATGTCATAGGGAGGCTTTCTACAGGCAAGGGGTTAGGATGTGGCAGAATTTGATTATGACTGATGTTTTGTCTTCTGCTTGTTGGGAACAAAAAAAGAGAGAGAAACTGCCTGTGGACTTTTTTCCCAGGGCTGGTGTGGCTTGCTGGCTGTGCCATGAAGGATTTTCATGGCTGTTAGGTATAATTAAAGGCTGATTTAAGGGTCAGCCTTTGAATTTTATCTGCACCAAATGTAATGGTGGTTATTATTTCAGCAAGAAGTAATCAGAATTACCCAAGTGTAGCTCTGACATCCCAAGATGGTTTCTGGAGTCATGGAGTTTAGGATTAATGATTCTTTACTCTAGCCACCATCTCGGATCTCCAGTTCCTTGCCCTTAATGTGATCTGTTTTTCATTCTTGTCCTTCAAGTTTAGGTATGTGTCTACTGTTCAGTAGTTTCTTTTTGCCTGGTATTATACTGTACATGCATTATCCTTCAGTCCATCTAGTCCTCCTCCACTGCTCTTCTGTTTTGAACCAAAAATAAACTGAAGAGTTTAGGAGTAAAAAGAGAAATGCCAAGATTAACATTTACTATTGTTTATGATATGTCAAGTTTAGTCTTACAAACTTGTATGCATTGTTTGATTTAATATCTGTATGCCTCATGAGGAAAGAAATATATACTATATAAATATACATACTGTTATTCCCATTTTACAAATGAGTCAAAAAATGCTGAGAAAGGTTAAGTACTTTGTCCAAGGCTATGTAATTAATTTCAGAGACCATATTCACTGCTGTTAATTCTAAATCTTGTGCATTTAACCTCCATGTTGTGTAGAAATGTTTTACATTTTAAGTGTTAACAACTTCTAATAAAATAAAGGTAAAGACAGAGGCTAAAGGAAAAACAATGTACAGCAGAAAGGATGGGTGAAAAATTGTTGTTGATGTTATAAATGATTTATTTAAATTTTTAGGAAATATGCAAAAAATTTGTAGCCTAAAAGATATAACCAGTCAACATACATATAAAAAGGAAGTTAACTAGAAATATAGAAAGGTACATAAGTACAATTTTTTAATCCAGTTAATTAATAGAATTAAATAAGTTCATTGTTTCTTTGTGGGCATTATAAAAGTGATATTTCACCCCTTCCCTTAGGAAAGGCCCTAGGTTATGTATGAAATTCAAACCATTGTTCACAACATAATTCAACAGATGCATGTTGAAAAACAACGGCACAAATCTGAAGCTTTCCTGCAGTCTAACCAAAAAATATATGTGGGGAGCACTGAGAAGAATAAAAACAAGGAAAACAAAGTAAAATCTACTGGCAAGTACTGATAGTCAATTGTTGAAGAAAATCAGAAATTGTTATGAATCATGAATTACGTAACTATATTTTTACAATGAAATGATGATTCATTTAAAATAGTACATCCCAAAAGAAATAAACCTACCAGCTTAAAGGAAGATGATGAAATTTATTCTTTTACCTTTTCTGACATGCCCTCATACCACCCCACACAACTATCCCTTTACTGCTTTTTGAGATCACTGAATTGTTTGTTTCCTTTTTTTTTTTAGCAGTTTTCTTGCTACATCTAGTTGGAAACTATAATTCCTACAAAATAATAGGACAGAAAACAGTGGGAATAGCAGGGCTGCATATTGAGAGGTCTCATTCTAAATCATTTAGTCAGTGGATGTAGAATGGCAATAGGAGGAGCCCAGGTGTTAGGGTATTTTGGGAATTGTGGGTTTTCATAAACTCAGTCACATCAGAGTAAGAGATCCAGGCAGTGGAAATAGGAGAAAATTGCACCTTGGTTGTAAAGAAGTCACAGCAAAAATGTTTATTGATGCTAGAAATTGGTCTAAGAGCCAAATATATCAACCTGCCCTCCAGCCAGCATTATGACAAGGAGACTTAATGAGCACCTAAAAGAACTGAGAATGAACTTGGAATAAGCACTACATTGGTATAGACTTCTTCCCATTTAACATAAAAATAGGCTTCCAACCATAAGCAAAAACAATAATAGCTCTCAAAGAGAAGCTCTTCAGAACTAGGGAAAGGGCATGCCATCTTGAAACTCATGGGTCTAACAAGACTCTGAGAAAGTACAGCGATCTAGGAGACAGGGAGGATGGATGTCAAATAGCAGGGTAGTTCTCTCTTTTTTTCTTCTGAAATCAGACTGGCTGTGGCAGGGCTGCACCTGAGATCTACATCTTAAAAGAATGAAAAAATTCTTTCCTAGGAGAGCTAAATTGTGTGTGAGGTTTTGATGTCTTAAAATAAACTGTTATCTTTGGCAAGGTCAAGGGGCAGTTTCACTCCTCCCAGCATCTCAGCATGCCAAAATATGAACCTACAGGTAGATGTGACCAGACACATATATAGACTTCAAACACAGCTGTAACTTTCTGAGAAAACCTCAGTTTACCTATAATCATAATCTATACTCATGTAGGTGAGGCTCATCACAACCACTGATGTTATCCAACTTAGTTGTTCACTTCCAAATCTGTGTGGATTTTCAAGCAATTTAGGGTAAATTCCTCAAGACAAACCAGAAATGCACATTTTAACATGTAAGTTTTAAATGTTTCTAATCAATAAATTTTAAAATTAGTACAGGCCCAAAACATCTGTAGATTCAACATTCTTATTTAATTTTGTGATTTGGAACCACAGCAAAATGACAAAGAAATGGAAAATCTGATAGAAATGTAAAGCTGTCAATCCAGAGAGGCAATATGTAACTACTAGGAGGAGTGCCAGAGAGAACTTACAATTTACAGCTATTTAGAATGGTATGTGCTTACTCTACACTCCTTATGTTATATTGGGCTTGAATTTAAGTCACTGTTCTAAATGCTATACATATATTTTGCCCCATTTGATCATCATAAAACACTTACAAGTCAAGTACTGAGATTTGCCCATTTAACAATTAAGAAAAGTAACCTAAAGAAAGGCTAAATAAATTGGCAAATTCTCATATTTTGAAAGGGGTGAATGTGGGATTTGAATCTAGTCTTATGTACAAATGTGTGCTTCTAACTCCTCCAGGAAGAAATAACTGAGGAGAGTTGGGTAACAGGAGAAAAAGAAAAGAAAAAAATGTGTATACACAGAGAGAGAGAAACAGAAACCTATACATAGAAAGAGAGAGGGTAACAGGAGGAAAACAAAGAAAAAAATGTTTGAATATATTTATTTATTTATTTAAAGAGAGAAAGAGAAACAAGATTTCATAGAGGCAACCAAAAACATGAAGTTTAATATCACATGGACTATCAGTTACTGAACAAGAATGAATTTAAAAAGGAAAAAATGTAGACATGTCCTTATGAAATTTCAAAATGCCAATGATAAAAATCTTGAAAGTTTCCAGAAGCAAAACAAAGAAGCAACAATGAGATTAGCATGAAAATTTTCATTATAATTTGGAAATCGAGATAGTACTATTACTTCTTGACATTTTCCATAAGTTTGGTACTTTTGTATCTATCAATGGGTTCCACACATGCATATTCAACCAACTGCATATTGGAAATATTTTTGAAAAACTGAATTTCAACTCAAAATAAAATTTTCATTACAATAAAATAATACCAGGTCCATGATAGTAGTCAATGAAGTGATATTTTCAACATGAAAGTATTTTAATTATAAAATTTCATATCATACCCATATACCAGCCATTTCTCCCTTTCATTCTGAAAAGCAAAAGCAAAACAAATAAAAACTTCCTGAGTATATACTCCAGCAAAACAAGCAAAAAAAGCATAAATCCATATGAAAAGAAATACAGACTCAATGGTAAAAGAAAAAGAGGAACTACTCTAGGGATAAAAACAGTGCCAGAGTATTAGTTGTACAACAGAACTGAGAAGTGATTGATCCAGAATAGAGTAACAAGTCAAGAAGAAAATGGATTTTAGTCAAAATATTGTGTGAAGAAAATTCCATGAGAAGGTGAATAAGATGAAATACTTCATCAAAGGAAAAAAAAAGGGAAATTGAAAGATCTGAAAAACTCCACCAAAAAACTCCTAGACATCATAAACATCTTCAGCAAAGTAGCAGGATACAAAATCAATTTACAAAAATCAGTAGCTTTTTTATACACCAACAATGAACAATTTGAGGAAGGATAGAAGAAAACAATTTCATTTACAATAACCTCAAAAAAATTCATATGAAAAAACTTAAAAGGAAGTGAAAGACTTCTACAATGAAAACTATAAACCATTGAAGAAAAAATTCAAAGAAGACTACAGAAGATGAAAAGCTCTCCCATGCTCATGGATTGTTCGAATCAATATTGTGAAAAAGGTTATATTACCGAAAGCAATCTACATGTTCAATGCAATCCCCATCACAATTCCACTGACATTCACCAAAGACATTGAAAAATCAATCCTAAAGTTCATTTGGAAGCACAAAAGACCACGAATAGCCAAGGCAATACTGAACAATAAAAGCAACACGGGAGGAATCACAATACCTAACTTCAAACTGTACTACAGAGCCATAGCAATAAAAATAGCATGGTATTGGCACAAAAATAGACATGAAGACCAGTGGAACAGAATGGTATGAATCCATGCATCTACACCCACCTGATTTTTGACAAACATATGATGGAGAAACAAAGCATATGATGGAGAAAATACATCCTCTTCAACAAATGTTGCTCTGAAAATTGGATATCTGCATGCAAAAAAGTGAAACTACACCCTATCTTTCACCCCAACAAGTATCAACTCAAAGTGGATTAAGGACCTTTGAAGCTAGTGCAGGAAAGAGCAGGACATACACTGGAACTAGTAGGCATAGGCAAAAACTTCCAAAATAGAACTCAAATGGCTCAGCAACTAAGAGAAAGGATTGACAAGTGGGACTACATGAAACTAAAAAATTTCTGTACAACAAAAGTAATGGTCTCCAGATTGAAGAGGCAGCCCACAGAATGGAAGAAAATTCTTGCCAGCTACAAATATGACAAGGGATTAATAAACAGAATATACAGGGAGCTCAAAAAACTAAACTCCCAAAATTTCAATGACCCAGTGAAGAGATGGGTAAATGAACTAAGCAGAGATTTTTCAAAGGAAGAAGTCCAAATGGCCAAGGAAACACAGGAAAAAATGTTTAACATCCCTGGCCATAAAGGAAATGCAAATCAAAACCATGTTAAGATTCCACCTCTCTCCTGTTAGAATGGCTACCACCAAGAACACAAACAACAACAAATGTTGGCAATGATGTGGGGGGAAAAAGGAACACTCATATACTGCTGTTGTGGATGTAAATTAGTACAACCACTATGGAAAACAGTATAAAAATACCTCAAAAACTGAAAGTAGAACTGCCATGTGATTCAACAACATTACTTCTAAGAATATATAAAGTAATGTAAGGTACAATAAAGACACTTGCATACTGATGTTTATTGTGGCACTGTTCACAACAGTCAAGCTATGGAAACAACCCAAATGCCCTAAAACTGATGAATGAATTAAGAAAACATGATATATATTTATAGATGATAAATAGATAGATAAATAGATATGAATTTTATTCAGCCATAAGGGAAAATGAAACCATGTGGTTTGAAGGTAAATGAATACAATTGAGGACACCATGTTAAATGAAGTAAGCCAGACTAAGAAAGACAAAGGTGCATATTTTCTCTCTTCTGTGGGAAATAGACATAATACAAATACAAGCAGTATTTGTAATGAAAAACACATTACTCTAAGGAGAGGTCACCGACAAGAAAGGAAGCATAAAAGAAGGAAAGTAAGAAGGCAAATGTGATTGATGTATTTTCTATGCAAGAATGAATATAGAATTTTAGACCTGTTGAAATAATCGTAAGAAAAAGACTAAGGTAGAAAGCAGAAAATACAGGGGATGAACCAATTTGGGTTATAATACATATGTACATGGAAATGTCATAATGAAATTCCTTGTATAGTTATCTTAAACAAAAGTGCCTTTTTTTCAAAAATGGTGAACAAGGAGGTAAAACAGGTCTTTTCTGAGGGTTGGTACCAATAGGAGGAAGATGATATAAGGAAAATTTGAAGGAGGCTGAATGTAGTGGCAATATTACGTACTCATGTATGAAAATGGAAAAACGAGAACTGTTGAAACTATTTCAGGAATGGGGGAGAGAATAATAAAGGAAAATGATGGAGGGAATGAATTCAACTATATTATAGTATAAGAACTTTTGTAAATATCACAGTGTATCCCCAGTACAACAATAATATGATAATAAAAATAAATTTAAAAAGGAGATTAGAAATACCAGAGAAAAAGATTGTTCAATAAAATCATGATCTAAATATGGAGTGGATGAGTATGTGGCAAATAATGAGTATGTTGTGGTCAGCAGTAAAATGATTCCACTTGCATTTGATGCTTGGAACACATTCTTTTTTAAATCTCAAAGATATAAAAACACAAAATTATATCCCTGCTGCATAAGTCAAATAGGCGCTTTGTTCTTTGAAGAATAATATTTATATAACAACTTTGGTTAATGAAATGAGATAGAGGTTTAAATATATTGCTATCATCATAAGATAAAAAAATTAGAAAAATCATTAGAAAAATCATGTTGATAACAATTAAATGGATGGTTTCAGCAATTTGACTGAATACATATGCTGTAAAGTTGAATAAAGTAAGATACAGGAAAAAAACAATAGTGCTTAGAATCATGGTGGTGACCATGAGAGGAACCAGATACATAGCTATGATGAAGAGTGAACACTGACGAGGACTTTGGAGGTGAGGGGATTAAAGAACAATCTATAAAATGAGCTTAATTTTGTAGAAAATATTTAGAAAACCTATATAACATCAGTCATGCCTCACTTTAAACATCAGTCAGCAGCCCTCCTTTGAATATGAATGTGACTGCACCAGCTTTGAGACTTTTTTTGGTACTTCCTTAAGACCTCTTCACCATGTCCTTGCCTAAATCCAGCCTCTCCTCTTTGCCATCCCTTTCCCCCTGGAAGGCAGCATGGAATGCACAGTTTGCAGTGCCGTGCACATTCCATGTCTTCCATCTCCTCTTTCAGCAATCCCTTTCCATGGAAATTCATCTTCTCTGCTTCTTTGCCAGCATTTCAACCTAAAGAACTTGTAACAATCCCTCAAAACCAACTTTATTTAAAGATTTATTTTATGACTCCATCTGAAAGAGTCATAAATTGGCCAGTTCTGCTTCTGCTTTTCACAACTATTTTCTATGTAAATTTACCATTGCGCCTACTTTGGACTGAATATTTGTGACTGCTTCAAATTCCTGTATTAAAATCCTAACTCCCAATGTGATAGTATTAGAATATGGAGCCTTTGAGGGTAATTAGGTCATGAAGGTGGAGCCTTTACGAATGGGATAATAGATACCAAGAAAACTAACTCGTCATCTTTCCACCATGTTGAGGACACAACATGATATCAGAGCAGTCAGAAAGCCCAAAGACGGCCCTCATCGGAATCCCACCCATACTGGTTTCATGATCTTGCACTCTGCGACTCCAGAATGTGAGAAATAAATTTCTGTAGTTTGTAAGCCACCTAGTATATGGTGTTTTTGTCATAGCAGCTCAAATTGATGAAGTCAGCACCTATAAAATTTTATTATACTTTTGGTATATGCCTATTTTTCTAAAAAACAGCTACAAACTATTTCTTGCACTCTTAGTATATAGTAGTACAGTATACAGTACCTCAAAGGTATTTGTCATTCAATTAATAAAAGGTACAAATAAGTGAATAAGCAAAGCATCTATAAACAAAATATTATACAACTATTAAAGTAGATTCTTAAGTATTAGAAGAGATTGATAATATACATAAAATCTATTGAAAGAACAGAACACAAAATTATGTCTATACACAACTTTATAAAACATATGCACTCAGAATAAAGTCTGAAAAAATATAAATAAGTTGTCTAAGTTTTCTCTTTGAGATGTTAAAAGTTGAAATAATTCCGTCTCTCTCCGTTTTTTTTCTCTCTGTCTTTCTATCTCTGTTACTCTTTATCTCTGTCTCTCTCCTCAAATGTTTGATCAAATTTCTTTCCAAATCTTCTGTGTGTATTTTTTTTTTAGAAAAACAGCATTTTGTGTTTTTAGTTTTAAAGTTAAGGGTTATTCATATTATGGCAATAATTTAGTTATGAGATTATCTAAGAAGTTTGTGTATTCAAAAGTAAATATAATAAATATAAGATGTTTTCAACATTTAACAAAAGTAATATGGTTCATTTTCTGGTGCTATAGCAAAATACCATAGACTTGATAATTTGTTAACAATGGAAGTTTACTCAGTTCACCTTCTGTAGGCAGGGAGGTCCAAAAGCATCAGCATTTGGAGAGAGCCTTTGTGCTGGGTCACAATATGACAGAAGGGCAAGTGATCATTCATGAGGCAGAGAGGGATGGTGGATGATGAACTTACCTTTTAATCAGGTCCGCTCCCTGCTGGCTATTAACTTTCTTGATAAAGGCATTAATCCATTCATGAGCACAATATCCACATGACCTGTCACCTCTTAAAGCTCACCTCCCAACACTGTTACACAGGACATTGAATTTCAGCATGGGTTTTTGGAGAGGACCTTCAAACCATAACACACACACACACAACACACACACACACACACACATACACACACACGTGTATTTGTATATTGAAAACAGAAATGTTTTTTTATTTTAGGAGACATATTTTTACATACAATTCTCAGCAGTATATCTCTACATTCCTATGTGTCATTTCTTTCATAATTACTTGGATATATGACCCCATGAAATGCTTCCTCATGATGGCAAAGTGAGAAATGGTCAAGGATTCTAGCAAAATATTTTAACTCAGTTATACCAATCTCTAAAATCAGATTATTGATAATCTCTCTCTCATCTGTTTTCTGTCCCTTAACCTCCCAAGGCAGTACCTGAAGCTAATCATGTTTTTCTTAAATGTTCTTTCCAAATATTTTCTATTAGTTTTTCCCTAAAATATTCCTCAGAAGTTCCTTATGCTACAGTTGTGCATTCTCATACCTTCTCTGTTGTTCGGCTGGAGGGAAATAAATCAAGAATATGTTTGAATATTAGTCAAAAAGAGATCCATAGTTTCATGCTTATCCTAGTTGGGTATTTCCTATATCAGAAATAAAGAGAGAGAAATTCATGGATGGAATTCTTGCTGTATTTGTGAAGGCAGAATGTTGACTGAGAAACTGGACGATTCTGAATTGCACCCCTTCACCCCAGGTCACAACCAATTCTAGTACCTGAAAACATGAGCCACCTTTACATGTTTGGTGCCCGGCACACAGGAGTCACACAGTTAATTCATGCTGAGTAACATAAGAAATTAATGCAGAGCCATAGCTTCCTAAAATACCGTAATAGAAACAGTCCCTAAAAAAGTACAATTACTGCTCTCTGTTTTGGTATTAATTATTTATGAAGGGAAATAGAAGTTTAGAAGAAGTTAGTTGAAGCACAATTTATGCTCAGCACTATGATTTTTATAATTGTTTCTTATTTGCATATTATGTTAGTTCCTGGGCTCTCTAGATGTGTGACTTTGGACAAGCTCTGTGATGTCTCAAGTTCCTCAGTTTCATCAAATATATCTGGGAGTGATAGAAATGGATTTATTTGCTAGAATGTCTCTATTAGTGTATAATCCTTAGCACAAACTATAAATACATTTTGATGTTTTTATTATCATCATTAGACAATTGTTATTTCATCCTTTTTAAATTTGAGAAAGTCTGAAACTAGAGGCAAAAGCTTGCCATATATTAAACACTCAAAATAATGTTCAAACTTGAGGTGCAGAGCTTTCTCTCATGTCTCACAAATATGCTTTCAGTGAACAGTTTTAGAAAGAAAAGCAAAGAACCTTATGTTTAAACCTTGGTAACTTAAAATCTTAAAGACCATAAGCTTTCTAACCCACAAAGCTCAATTTTCTGGATGGCCAAATTTTAACCACTATAAAAATAGCATTCTTTTGATTTCCACTGTTTGTTACTCACCAATACACACTTAATATAATTTAATTTGTTCTTTATAATTTGGGCTTGTTATTATTCTTGTCAATTATTGTACAGAACTATACTAGCCCATATTGTCAAGCTCTAAAGAGCTAGCTAGTTCCATGGCAACACTTGCACCTTTGCTTAAAGGCTCTAATCTGTGTCTGTAGCTATAGTCTTGCTGTCTCTTTCTCTGTCATGTGTAACAACCTCCATGTGTCTCTGCTAGCAGTGTACATTTCAATGGCAGCCCCATTCTCCTGTTAATTCTTATTCTAACCACTCTGTAGAGCCTATAGAAATAAGTGGGCATAGCCAGGCTGGCTATAGTAATGCATACTATCAGGATAAGCAGAATCTAAATGAAAGCCTGAAGGGCATAATATGAGTGAAACCCATTTGCTTTACATATAAGTGTTGCACATCTGTTTTGGCCCCCAAATACCATTTGATAACTGTTCTATGCTTCTCTGTGTATTAGACAGGATATGTATTACTTTATTCAGTTCATTTATTCAGCTATATTATAATTTTGGCTTGCAATATTTAAGTCCCAAGATGGACACTTATAGAGAACAATTATTCTGAAACAACAGGATTATTAAAAACCATAACACTGAGTCTAATCCGTCCATGCTGTGGCATTTTTGCAAAGTCAGGTCATAATAAGATGTTGAATAATTAGTTTGTCTTTCAGATATATTTTCACAAATCTTTTTTCCATTTGCAATAGAATTTTGAGGAAGCAGAAACAAATGCTTTAATCATTACCTGAGACAAGTCTCTTTAAAGATGCTCATCCCAAAAGATTAAACAAAGCACATGGTAAAATGCAATGGTTTTTCTTACAATTTAATCCAATCCTTAATTAGAAGAAAAAATAGTGAATGAATTCCTTTAAACTTTTCACGCTAATTATCAACTTATTTATTGATTGGCTGGGTACTAAGATCTATAAAGTTGTGAAGAGTTTAGAACAATAACATTTTCCTTCTTTAATTTCATATTCTTTTATTTCATCTAACTCACTCTGCCATAAGATTTAGTTATTAATTATTATGATTAATATTTCTTGATGGTCTCCCTGAATTTGCTTTCAGCCTTGGTGACTTTATTTTAATGGACAACCACCACCCTCAAATCATGCTTTTATTTCATAATTATAAACCAAAACATTTATGAACCTTAAATGCTTTATATTTTCAAGAGAGATTCTTCTACATAATTATTGTGAAGCTTTTCCATCAGTTTTGACCACTGTAACATTAACTTCTTTATGTTGTTATCGTATTCATTTTATGTAAGCTGTAATATTGCCAATTTGCTCACTACTGTTTATATGACTTCTTCTTTAATTATTTCTTTTGCATATTAACTACATACCCCACTATGGTATCTTTTTACTCTGCTAACATATATCTCTTTCTCTGTTTTTGTTTACTTTTATTTTGAATCTTCTAGGAAGCCTTCTTGATTTAGTCACACTTGAATTTTTTAAATCACTTTTATGTAGCAAAATATTATTTATATTATTCATGATGTTGAGTAGGTTTTCATTGAACTCTTATCTGTTATATGAGTTTATGCTCCATATTTCAAAAGAGAGAGATAAATCATCAATAGGAAACATCTTTTATTTTCTTTCATATTTATCCCCTTTGAGCAGGATGCATTCTCTAGATCTTAGAACATTCTTAGTATATGTCATTGTTCACCTAATGATAGAGAAGCTTGGGAGAATGTGAAAATACTAAAATTCCATTATATGTTTTATAAATGTTCCCATTTGACTATTTCTTAGGTATCTGGCTACAGTTCATGAGTGTTAGAGATCATTGAGCCTGAATTCTTTTTTCATAAATAAGGACACTTAAGCCTGGGGAAGTTAAAAAACTCACCCAAATTCCCCTGGTTAGCTGACTGTAGTCTGAGTGTTGACATCTGGTCATTTGATTTTTAGTCCATGGCTTTGGGTCTCTATAACAGGAGATCATCCCCATATTAAAGAATTCTCATCTCCCAGTCCTTCGTAAGTGCCGTCTTAGCAATCCATCCAATATACCTGCAATCTGAGTAAAGAATTGTGGCCCTGTTTCACAGCTATACTGGAATAAAATGATGTTAAATGCTGACCAAAGTAGCAGCACCAATGTGCAGAGAAGTCAAGATAGAATAGGGCTGTACTGTGTTTTGCATCTCAGTGTTGTCTACTAAATCACTACGCCTTTGTGGGAGCAAATTCTGTCTTCCCTAGAGGCTAAATAACTCCCTAGTCACATTAACACTTCCAGGCCTCTGGGGTGCCATTACTTTGAAATAATCTGTTTCTAGGCCATTGACTGCAGTGATAGAACACTATACTAAATAGTACCCTAGTGGCAGGAAAGAGTTAATGCACCTCCCACTATGCTAAACTTGCTGCAAAACTAGGGTTACTGCTCACAACCCTATCCCCCACAGAATATTTGAACATTTATTAAAGATTTCTGACCAAGGACAGTAGCTTACCAAGTTGTCTTTGAGCTTATTTTGCTTTCAATGGCCTTATTTCTGCTTTCAGGTATTCTCCTTCCATCTCTTGCCCATCTCCATAGTGTCTAATTCCTTAGGGACTCAGAATCCTCATTATGCTTCCAGGCATTTATTTTGCTGCATCCCCAAGACTTGTAATCTCTTGTTAGGATTTTGCTTTCCTTACCCAAATATCTCCCTCCCCATGACAAAATGTATTAATAATCAGTCCTAATCTCATAGGGGTCTACACAAGCTAGCCTTTATTTATAGGCAAAGTGACTCAAATTATGGTATTAATAGCTAATCATGAATTTATGTATTATTTCTAAGATATGCTTTAAAACTAATGATTTTATTTCATTAGAATAAGGAATACAACAGGATAAGAAATTTTAAAATTACAAAGGGTGATACACTAAACTATGTCTCTCTCTCTCTCTGATCTGATACTAAGAGTCAAGTTCTTCTGTGGGACAACCAACTTTTATACAATTGTCAGTTAATTAGGCATATTGTTTTATACCTTGCTGTTTCATACAAAAATGCAAATTGGAGAATATCCTATTTCATTATATACAAAATAGCATATCTTTTAACAGATATATACTTCTTCATTTTATGGATCCAGCATAATTTATCTAACCAGTCCTCAAGTGATGTGCAATTAAGGGTTTCCCCTCTAATCTCTTGTTATGGCAAACAATGCTACAATTTTTTTAATCAGCCTTTATGAACATGAACGAGTGCATCTGTATGAAAAGTTCTAGAAATGGAATTGATGACAAGTTATATAAAACAGATATGATTAAATGCCCATCCACAGGGTCTATAATAATTTACATTGCCTCCAAAATATATTGTGCTATCACATCTCAATGCTGGTCAACTTAATAGGTGAAAATGATTTCACAATGAAGTTAATAAGGCTGACTCATGAAACCAAGGCTCACAATTATGTCTCTACAACCACTGAGGCAATGCCCTTTTTTCCAATTAGCCTAGTTGTAAAGACAAATTTGGGCAAAGTGTTTTCTATGTAATCACACAAATGACAACACATTTGTTGACACCTACCTCATCTGGCCTGAGAAATCAGGAATGCAAGGAAGAGGGGCGTGAAGCACTGGTAAACACAGGTGTGAAAGAATAACGAAAATAGAAAGACAACAGGAAGAAGGGAGAGATAAAGTGAGCAGCTGAAAGCCAATGAGTCACTGATCTAAATTTTTGACTACAAGAGAGCTTGGTTCAAAGATGTAATATTAATCACTTCAAGATGAAGGTCTGACGCAATTCTACAACCCTCACTGGCTCCCATGTATCAGTCTTCCACAATCTTTAGTTCCAATGATTACTTACTTGAGGCTTTGCTTTGGAAAAATTTATAATAGACACAAAAAGGATCATGGGTCTTTCTCCCTTTTTTCCTCTCTTGCTTTTTTGTGCTTTTCCTTCTCTATCTCACTCTTTCTCTGTGTCTCTGTGTGTCTCTCTCTCTCATTTTTTGATGGTCTTATTTGAATGAATGGAACTAGTTTTGAAAAATATCCCAATGACTCTCCTTTCATTAAAAAAATTAATAGGATAAGCTGATCTTTTCCAATAAGAAAAGAGAAAAAAATACCCATCCCAACATAATAGTCTTTATGGCCTCATAAACCACAGTACCACCCAAGATGTTAACAAGCTGGCATGCTTTGAGCATCAAAGATAGAGAGGAAACTGTGTTTACATGTTTGGCACAAAAACTAATGAGGAAAGTCAATTGGCCCTTTGTCTTGAGGGTCTGAAGCGCGGAGCTCTAATGTTTGGTTTCTTCGTTGGCACTTGTTCAAGTAATCACTCGTGGCCTGACAAAGCAGCACTTGTGTTTTATTAGTGGCCATGCTGAACTCTCCTGCTTGGACTGTGTTGTCTCTCAATAGAGTGCTGCAGCAGAGGGCACACTTATTTGAAAACACTAAATCAGAGCATGATGATCTTTGCTCAACCAGAGCAACCCCACAAACAACAAAAAAATGTTGAGAGTCCCATTCCCTTTGTTTGGGGAGGGAGGTAGGCTTGTGAGAGGGAAGGTAGACCAAGTGCCTGTGGCTGAGTAATCTAGAAATGGCAGCAACAAACACAAGTCCATAAGACAACTTTTCCCCTTGTAATCATGGGTGCTAAAAGAAATTTGTTCCCCTTCTAATCATGGTTGTTACATTAACATCTATACCTGCCACAATGCATCCCATGGTCCAAGCCATAAGGGGTTGGACTTGGCCCACAGCAAAAAGAAATTTCCAGGTGGCTCCAGAGGTCTTTTCTTTTTGGATTTCTAATGTGTCGTGAAAGAATAATCATGTTACTGGGAAAGGAGGCTGACTTTATCTCTGCAAACATAGTTTGGTAGACAGGAAAAGTTTCTAAAGTAGGTCAAAGCAGAGAAAGCTCTTGTAACTTTTCCTATTAGGTTGCTTTTTTACTCTCTCCCTCTCTCTCTGTCTCTCTCCTCACTGTCTCTCTCCTCTCTGTCTCTGTCTCTCTCTCTTTCCCTCTCTCTCTCTCTCAATCTCTCTTTCACCATCCATTTGGAAATAGGAATACTTTGGCCCATCCTGGAATTTTGATCTGCACGACTCAACAGTAAGTACCCAAACATTTGGCTGCTAACTTCAAAGTTCTGAACCAGAAATGAGGACTCCAAAATCTGGTGGCAAACAACATTTTAAAGTGACAGTTTTGGCAGTTTTACCTACAAATTCAGTAAAAATAAAACCTAGAACAGTTTGTTCTTAAACTATTTCTAGTACCAGTTCTGTGAAGAAAGTACTGAAGTACACATAATTAAATTTATTTTTTAAGTGACTGAAATTTTACATGTTCAAAATGAGAATTTGGGATAGGTTAAGATATGCCCTTGCCTTTGCCAAATCCTTGAAGTTCTCTCTGGCTGCCTGCCTCGCATCAGATCTTTTTATGAAGGGTGTAAGCATACATTCCATGTACTCAGTGCCACTGAATAAGTCTGACTGATGCCTACACTGAGAAAATGAGAAAATGCTAAGTGAGACTTATTACTCAGGAAATCACATGATGAAAAGTTAAAAGTGCAGAATATACAGAATTCATTTAACTAAAATGTCCAATTTATTTGACGAACGTGTCCAATATGCAGTATTTTCTTTGCCAATTACTACTTAAATGTTTAGTTTTTAAAATAAAGAGGATGCCAACCTCAGGAAAGCTTTAGTTTTACAATTCTGTAGCACATTTTCCACAAGCCTCTCAAACTTTCATTGTTCCTGCAGAAAAGAAAGCATTAATTTTACATGTGGGTGAAGTAATCCCAAATTCCTATTCCTGTTGCTAATAATATTTGCTTTTGTGTAATGACCATAGTCTGCCAGCAGCACAAATGACCTGTTGGTGGGGATAAAATAAGCATGCTTTCTAGAAAAAGGAATTCTATAAAGAAAAAAAAAATTTTTTTTTCTCCCAAAGTCTCCTGGCCTTTGACGAGGAAATCTGACAGTCAATGTCCACAGCCCTGGTCGGTCTTAGAAGGCAGTACGTTTAAATAGGATTTGCTTGTTTTATTTAAGGTGGTTTTATTCCTGGCGCTGAGATCTAGGGAGATGTCGTGGGAAGAGATAAGCTTCATCCGCCCCTGGCCACCCCATGACTCTCTATCTGCCAGCGCCCGTCCATGCACCCAGTATCGTTCCTTTTGTGGCTCCTGCTGCAGACGTCAAACATCGTAGCTCACACCCAGAGCTGGGACTGCTGTGAGTGTAGCAGGGATGGGGGCGGGGGTGGAAAGGAGCTGGGCGGCCATCAGCCACTTCTCCACAGAGGAGCTGTCCACAAGCTGGATCAGGATGGATGAGCCTCTGGGCAGAGAGGCCGATTCTCTGCATCTGCTCTGTATCCCTACACAGAGGGCAGGCTGCCCAGCATAAGGCACCTTTCCTTCCATCCAAACCTTCTGAGGATGATCACTCAGAACCTATCAAACTGAAAGTTAAAAGCTAACTGCCATTATGGTCTCTGAAGAATAGATCTCCCCAGTATTGTAAAATGTACACCTGTCTACAAACCAGAAATTTTAATTCACACAGGACATTGTTTGAAATGACATGACCTAATAAAGTTATTTGCCACCAAGAATGGCATGATGCATATATATTAGTACATTCTAAATATGTCAGTATTTTATTTACTATATTTTACAACACTCATATGTAGCAGAATATATATTTATAGCAGAATATATATTTATATGTACTATTATGTTGTTTTGTCTGAGGGTAAACATGCTTCAGAATGAACTTGGTCTCTAAACAAACCATATATATTCTATGTTTTTAAGTTATGGAGTAGGGGATTTATTCACCAAACGTAGAATGATCAAGGCCAACCAAATAGAAAAATAACAAAAGTATACTAACCAATTTGGGTATCACAGTGCAGACCAACCTTATACAGTAAAAATAATATATGTGCCTTAGTGTTCCTCTTTTGGCATAACAATTCTATCAGTAGCCTAATTCCCCAGGGATGATAAAATTTAAGGCTGATGTATTAAAATAGATAAGGACAATGTATTTTAACAGTGAGGCAAGTGACAATGTTTTGTATTCACCCATTATGGTAGGTGGTGGGGGAGGCAAAAAGAGGAAAGCTCTAGTAATTTACTTCTGGAGGTGGAACGTTTTCAGAACATTGTTCAGATTACAAATTAAAGTTGTTTAGAACCAAGCACTGAATTTGAGTAGTATTATCAAAATTGACTGGAAGTAACAATGAAAAAGATAACATTTTTTAAAAATCATGAACATATTTTCCCAATGACAAGGAAATTTTTTAAATAAGGATGTTTATCAGAGGTATGACAATGAGACCAGAAACCACTGATGTATTCAATCAACAAAGCGTGGACTGTGCACATGAAAGAAATCCAGAGACTTAATAAAGTAGTTTCACAACAGTCTATTTTCTTTGAGAATTGTTGCTCTCTTGCCTCTCCATCATGTTAAAGACTCCAAAGGTAAACAAATAACTCAAAATATTAAGTGCTAGTTAAATAGATACTGAAAATATTGATAACATCATTTTTGCCCATAAGATTTATGGGGAAACTTATAAAATATGCTTTTATAAGCATTTAATGACAGTCAATGAATTTCACTCAACATTTGTCAGAATACTAACCAACAATATCCATCGTTTAATTTGCAAAAAAAATTGCCTGAAAATATAATGGCATTGCTCTACGTGTGATGATAGATTAGAAGACAACAATGAAATAAGTCAGCCACGTGGTGCTATTCTGTGGAAGCCTAAAGACTATTTGAACAATAAAAATAATTTTAAAAATTTAATGGAGATAAAATTTTCAAGTAATTTCAGTGTTTCAAAGTAGCTGCAAAGATAAGTTACCACTCCTGTAAAAAGTTAGAAATTGCAATATGTCCCTAATAACTAAATTTGACGTATTTGTGAACTGTCAGTTTTCTCAATAGAAATTCAGAAACTATTACCAGACATTTTCATTAAAACTTAAAGTTTATAAATAACAAATTATGATATATTTTACTTTTTAAAATAGAAAAATGGTATATATTTATCTTTCCTTTTAATGAATTCTACCTAAAATCATCAATATTATTTTATTATGATACCCAAATAGTATGTTTCTATCCTATTACATTATACATACACTTCCAGTTATATTTTAACACATTTCTTGAATTAAACTTTTAAATTATTTTTAAAATAATGAGTTTATTTTAAATTACTTATATTCTTACCACTTATTATTTTTTAAATAAAGTGATATATCATACAGGCCATCATTTCTTTATGAATGTTATTTTTCTTTATCAGACAAAGGTGCTTGGTTGATTGCTTGGCTGAACATGAAGAAGAAGATGTGCATGGCAAATGGTTTAGGATTTTAGCTACTTTGATATTATAAATAATAACAAACTTATCCCAGTCATCTATAGAAATATGAAAGCACAAATATTTCTAAAACTATTCAAAGAAAATCCCACGGTCCTGTTTGTACCTCTTAAAAAGTAAAATATGGCTTTACAGTTGTTGAATCTTGTTTTTAATTTAAGAACTGATGTTTTATATAGATCCTGATGACCTGATGTTGTTAACTCTACATGGTACAAATTTTTGACCTTCAGAATTATTCATAAGCCTCAAATGTAGTCCTGTGTTTTAAGCATGTCTTTGAAGTCTTTGACCAGATTCAGTGTTTACAAGGATTCTCTCTGCATGAATTGGGTTGTGTTGCTACCATAATACAATGTCCTTAAATCAAAGCAAAATATAATTATGTATCAACACAGATGTGATTTCTCTTATCTCTTTATGCCCAAAGAATAATTTGACTCAGCATTTTAGGAACTATTGGATACAGCAATAATTTAATATTTCTAGGTTGACTTTTTTACAAATATGTAATATATCATTTCTTTGGAAACCCTAAGGTGCCTACTAAATATCCAAGAGGATATTTGGTTATTCCAACCATGTAAATAGAAGATAGATTTCTCTGTCTCTAATTTTCATCATTTCCAAGGGTTCTAGTGAGTGGTGAGATAATGCAAATGGACCAAAGCTCCAAGCCAGGCTTCTGCAGAGAAAATCTGAGTCCTGCAAGTTCGATTAAGCTAGCTAATTTTCAGTCAAACAAGCTAATTTCCAGACAGATTCTTCTGATGTTTTCCCTCTGTTTATAATTTGCATCATTAAATAGCTCGGTGTTTCAAAGCAGCCACGGCACTAAGGTCATGGGGCTTTGTGTTAAATAGCAACCGCCTGGAATTTCTTTTTTTTTTTTAAGGAAGGAACAGAGAGCAGCTGATCCTGTGGTAGCATGATTTTCCTTTTTTCTTAGTGGGAAGAGGCTGAAGTGTCTTGTGGATCACAGACATTTGCTTTAGTTCGGAGAACAGCTTTCCTCGGTGTCTTTGTGCACCAGAAAGCAGCCCAGGATCACAGGTGGCCTTGATTATCAAGATTTTTTTAATGGTGTCCCCTCCCCTTCTTAGAACAGCAGGACATCTTCCTGACATGAATATCTCATTTTAAGTGGCACAAAATTCAAAAATCTTAAAGAGATATCCAAAAACTAAATAAAAAAAAATCTATCATTAAACTTCAAAGAGTAAAATTGGTTCACAGTCATTACCGGTGCTACAAAGGGGTTGTACGGACAGATATGTAGAGTTACGGCCTCTCTTGGCCCTAGAAGGTTTTCAAAGGACTAGTTCTAAAATAACATGTCTAAATGCAAAGAAAGCAAACACCTCCTCACTCTTGCCCATACCTCTCCAGAATAAAATCATTGCTCTTTGTCTTTCTCTTCACAGGAATATTTACTTGGACTCATTGTTACCCTGGAGCACTGTTTCTTTCCTGCAAGCTGATGTTGGTGCTAGTATTAAAATATCTTCAATCATATAACTCCAAGCCATTCATATTAATGTGGCTGAGTCAAATTACCCTTTCTATTCTGCAGGGGGAAGAAAGACCATAAAATGTTCTCTGGATCCATAAGGACAACCTCCCTGGCACAGATAGGGATTTTGCTCTGAAATGACCTCACTCCCGTCCTGAAACATGGCCTAATCGCAGCAAAGAGTTTCTTTGGAAATACTATATTTTGTCATTGAATTGTCTTTACCATATCACATTTTCCTGAGCCATTCTATACCAATGTTCCTAGGGAGTTAAAGAAGGCTCAGAAGAAAAACAACTGTCATCTTTAACAAAGAAGTGCAGTACATGCTTGTTGTGGGGGAAGGCCCAATTCAATCTGTAGTATCTTGGGGTTCCTATTTTGATTGGAGTTTTTTTGACACATTCCTTCCATGTCACCATAAATAAAAAGTATATCTTAAGAAATTCCATCTTTTATTATATGTACATGCTCGAGGATTTATTTCCATCAAAATGAAGACCACAGGTTTTAGAATCATACCATGTAGAACAATTCAACATGTTTCAGGCAACAACTAACTATCAGAAAGCTTTTGCTCTTTGTAAGCTACATGCATGAAATTGTGTCATGGACATTAGTTTTTATTGTGACCTGGTAAAGTTAGGAATTAAAAGCATTTTACTTTTGGAAAGAGTATCTTATTTAAGAACTCTACTTCACAAATATTGATACTCCTTTCAAGAAGGCATACTGTTCCCTCATCTTGGATCTCTCAGCAATTGGTTTCTGATTCTAATACAAGATTGACTCTTTCTCAACAGACTCTTTCTCCCTCTGTAGAGTATGAGCAGTTGTGGGCAAGGATTGGTTCATAGATAATACTTAGTTTGGCATGTTTGTCGAAACAGTACTACGTGGAATTAAAATATATTTTATTTTCCCTTCCAGAACTATTTCTTGGTATCTTCCTATACTGTTTCAGTTATTTTGAAAATCCTTGAGTTGTTAGATGGAGGGTAGGGAATTCTTAAAGGTCTCACCAATGAAGACAAAATGCCAATAAGATCCATTAGAAGAAGTGACAGAAATCAAGCATTCATTTGTAGGCCGTGCATATAGACACTGGGATACAGAAAGCATTTGTCTACTTAAATGGATGGATTCTCACAAAAATTTGATGTTCACCCTACTCTAAGGATATGAGGAAAATGGGAGCAAATTTTGTTATCTATCTTTCCTTGCCTCATTAGAACCCACGGAAGAATATGAAAATACTTCAATAAAATAAGTGAAGCACAAAAGGTTCTTTTGAGTACATTCTGGTGTGTGCAAACATGACATATTTAATTAGTATTATAGTCTATCTTTTAAAAGACATCCAATATTTGGGCTATGATAATTACCTTTAAACAACTTACAGATGCTAAACTTCTCAGGCAAACATAACTGCTACTTGTTCTTAGTTCAAAACACAAGTGACTACTTCTCAGGGCACAGAATAACACAACTAAAACTAGAAACTTACTGTTTTCATTCTTATCCATAGAACAAGAATGGTAGACTGATGGTGTAAATTCATGTGACCAAAAGCAAATCAAAGAAGCCAAGATCTTCATTAAATAGATGATGCAATTCCTTGTAGGTAACAGATGTACTACTAAGGACATTTTGTTTATCCAATGCACTTAGGTTGAAGAGATTCATCAGGTTTTTAATTTTGTTCAAGAAACTAGTTAGTCTTCAGAAATCATTTTTTTGGCTCTCACTCCATTGGGCTGCACAGAATTTTCAAAGCAGCACAATGTTGTAAAAAAAGTGCCCCTTTAATCAGATTACCCTTGGCGAACGTCCCAAACTCAGGCTGAAGTGCAGTGCGTCTGGTTTCTCAACAGCTTACACTAAGCCTGCACCATGGAAATAATCTACTTTTAAAACCCAGGAAACACGCAAATTCGTGAAGCGTTCCATATTTTTAAAATGCTCACCATCTCTAGCAATAAAGGAAATGCAAATTAAAACCACACTAAGATTCCACCTCACCCCTGTTAGAATAGCCATCATCAGCAACACCACCAACAACAGGTGTTGGCGAGGATGCGGGGAAAAAGGAACCCTCTTACACTGTTGGTGGGAATGTAGACTAGTACAACCACTCTGGAAAAAAATTTGGACGCTACTTAAAAAGCTGGACATCGATCTACCATTTGATCCAGCAATACCACTCTTGGGGATATACCCAAAAGACTGTTACTCCAGAGGCACCTGCACATCCATGTTTATTGCGGCACTATTCACAATAGCCAAGTTATGGAAACAGCCAAGATGCCCCAGCACTGACGAATGGATTAAGAAAATGTGGTATCTATACACAATGGAATTTTATGCAGCCATGAAGAAGAATGAAATGTTATCATTCGCTGGTAAATGGATGGAATTGGAGAACATCATTCTGAGTGAGGTTAGCCTGGCCCAAAAGACCAAAAATCGCATGTTCTCCCTCATATGTGGACATTAGATCAAGGGCAAACATAACAAGGGGATTGGACTATGAGCACATGATAAAAGCGAGAGCACACAAGGGAGGGGTGAGGATAGGTAAGACACCTAAAAAACTAGCTAGCATTTGTTGCCCTTAATGCAGAGAAACTAAAGCAGATACCTTAAAGCAACTGAGGCCAATAGGAAAAGGGGACCAGGAACTAGAGAAAAGGTTAGATCAAAAAGAATTAACCTAGAAGGTAACACCCATGCACAGGAAATCAATGTGAGTCAATGCCCTGTATAGCTATCCTTATCTCAACCAGCAAAACCCCTTGTTCCTTCCTATTATTGCTTATACTCTCTCTACAACAAAATTAGAGATAAGGGCAAAATAGTTTCTGCTGGGTATTGAGGGGGGGAGCGGGAGGGGGTGGAGTGGGTGGTAAGGGAGGGGGTGGGGGCAGGGGGGAGAAATAAACCAAGCCTTGTATGCACATATGAATAATAAAAGAAAAAAAATAAAAATAAAAATAAAAAAAAAATAAAACCCAGGAAACAAATCGAGTGCACTGAGGACATAAGTCGCTGTCATTAGGGAGTGATTAAGCTAAACATTTTTATACACTCTACTAGCCCCCTTTCAAATTCTGTATCTCTAGACGATAAGAAAAGAGGTACTTCAGGTGAGTGTGCAGAACAACCATGCAGAAAAGTTAAAAAGTCTAAATGGATGGAATAGAAAAAGGAAGAATTAAAAGTCGTCTTTTTTCAACTTTAACCTACTAATACCTAAATTAGAATTTTCAGGAACTAAAAACTGAGAGTGTGGTCACATCACACATACACACAGAGACACACACGTTTTTCTTTTTTTAGTGTACCATTTTATCAAGGCTTAATGAATCACATAACCCTATTACTTATTTTAGCTTAGCATGCTTCCTTGGGTCATCTATTTTATATAGGAATTTTTGAGAATTAAGAGTAAGAAAATATCATTTTTATAATTTATCATCATAGGCCATATCATTCATCTTTCTTTAACAGGGAGGTTAGTTTGCAAATTTCATAGGTTATCATCATGTTATATTGTGGAACAAAATAGAAAGTTATAGCATGCTCCCAAGTATGGTCACTCCTCATCCCATTAACCATCCCCCAAAAAATACCCCCCCACACACACATATCCCAATAAAGCAAGTGGGAGTAGTTATATTTTGTCTTTTCTAACCTTTTAAAAATTTTCCTGCTTATTAATGAACTCTTGGCAATGAGTTTCTTACTTTTATAGCCATTTCTAGGGGAGTTTTGTTCTTATTATTTCCTTTTAGTTTGTTTTTAAGAAAAATATCAACATGCTTTAGCATGTTTCAAAAGATAATTTTGAAACTTTTAAATGTAGAAAAGCATTGATTTCTTTAATTAAAGAAGCTTTATATCTGTTATTCATTAGTAGATAAGGGAAGTTTATTTTTCTCATAGATTGAGAAAACGATTGGATTTAAGAAGAGGCTGTTGTACCAGCCCAGATCTCTGGTTGGGCAATGTTTGAATCCTACTTGGACATTCTGCTGAGAGTTTCATTTCTAATTTATGAAACATTTCATTAATCCTCAATCTGTCAGCTCCTTTCTTTGACAACAATCAAAGCTGACAGACAAAAGATTAATATTTATTAAACACTCTACATTTTAGAAGTTTTTGAAGCATCTTAGTCTTCATTTCCCCCAGTTCTAAACAACATACACCCTTCCTGATTTCCTGGAAAACACATAGACAACATAGCAAAATAATTTTTAAATACTAAGATGTACAATACTAGATCTAAGCACAGCACACACACACAAACACACGCACACACACACACACACACAATAATATCTAGATATAGCTGTCCTTGAGCAGAATTGCTAGTATTCATATTAAAAGCATCCTCTACCCCAAATATTTCAAGCATGTATATTTTTTTATGCTCTTCTTCCTCATTCTCCTGGAGCAAACCCCCTCCATTTTTCCAATCTCATGAATAATTCATGAACTGATAAATATGCAATTTCAAAAAGTGCAGACAAGGCAGCACTGCATTAAAAAAAAGAGAAAAGAAAAGAGCGTGTGCTTTTACATACAAGTCCTGTGCTGCACTTTACGGATGACAAATTTTCTAGTACTCAAATCCTGTATTGCGTATATGATAGGAGTGTGGCTGCATTTCTGGTCAGACACATTGCTAGATATGTTATGAATTATTTACAGATGATAGTACTACATAAAATAATAAACATTTAAAGAAATGAAGTTAGCAATGTTTTAGGGCTTGGTGCTTTGTCATTGGAATTTTTTAACATGTAACTTAAATTTTTACTTTCTCCAGTCAGAAGACAAAGGAAGTACAGGTCTTGCATGTAGGATAATTCTCTGATGACAGTACCATCAAGGTCTGAAGCTCCTACTGTTCCTTTTAAGCAAGAGTCATTTATTTGACATCATAAAAACATTCTTCAGAAGCCAATTTCACAAGATCAGCAGTAAGTTGTACTGTCTGAGATTTCAAACAGGTACATCTACCCATCTAGGATCTGGTACAGAGAGCAGAGCAAGGACCTCCATTTTGTGGGCTAATTGCTTGATTACCAGACTGAAACAAAATGGAGGCGAAACCTTTTAAAAGCAGCTCAGGGTTGATGTATCAGAGAAAAGTGGGTACTGTAGGAAGGGGTAAAAACATTCATTAAAAAACCTCTGGCCTCTGAGCAGATAAATATTAATGGTAATATAATAAATATAAATCACATTGTATTTAAATACTGAGAATAGTAATAATAGATATAAAGTTCTCATTGAAAGAGAGCTCTTCCAGTTTAGCAACAGTTAAGTTTTAAAAAAAGAAACCTGCTTTTAGTCTGAAATGTAACCTTTCAAATGAACACTTAAATTGGAAATCACCATGGGTAAGAAATAGACCACAGCATTTAATTTGGACTGGCTAGTTGGAAGCCTGTATTTACTGTACTATAATTTCAAATTTAATTAAGTCACACTGCTGACGCCAGTAGCATCAACACAGTAAAGATGATTAATTGCATGCGTAAATGAAATATAAACAGCTTTAAAAGTAACATTAATGCAGAACCTTGCACGCAGAAATGGTGTGATCAATTTAAGTGTAAGCACCTACCTGCATCTTTGAGACAAATGCCAGAATTGGGATGAGGGCTCTGCATTTGAACATAATCACTATACCAAAAATATAACCTTTTACGGGTCATTATTTTTCTGAGACATGTGTTCAACCTCCCCTTTTCCTCTTCTCCCCACACCTCAATCCCCAACATGATTTGTTATCTTATAGAAGACTTTTCACACAATTTGCATTGTCATCTTATGGATTGGCTACTGGTACACAAACATGACCTGACACACTGCCATGGTAGGATGGGGCTGTCACAACAAGGCAGCTGGACTGTTATATATTCAATTTGCTTCCATTGTACTTCCATTCACAGCAGTGGTAGGACAAAGGGCCTGACAGAGCTAACCACGGATTGTCACCTTGATTTGTCCAGTCTAGCAGATATGCAGAAATGAATTATATTCTCCTGCTTATGAACACAACACAGGAGCAAATAAGCTTGCAAACAGTATCACCCAGGCCATATTATCTAAGAAACATCAAGCTCCTTCATAGACACTACATGCTGCCTTACTCAGTAGGTGAGGGAAAGCAGAAAGAACCATTCCATTACTGAAGACACAAAAAAGCACTCCTTCAATAATATATTCTTGATATTAGAAACTAAACTCTGTCTGATTGAGAGATATGCAATTTGTATTCCACTTGGCTTTTATTTTTGATAAATGCTAACACAATGCTCCAAAATGTAAACTTACATAGTATTTTTGGAAAAGTATGCTTTGTGAAGCCTAGTAAATAAAACTTATATGAAAAACCATACTAAATGGAAATATTTTTCTTAAAAATGATGAAATGAATGACTTCACTCTATGTTATAATTTACTTCTCAATAAACTCAAATCTTGTCCTATTTAAATTTTGCCAAATGTTAAAGCTCTAATCCTGAAAGTGCTCAAAATAGTTGGTTACTAATGAGAAAATTTGCTGAATGATTTTTTTATGCCAGTTGTTTAATTTACTACTTTATTGACAAGGTGTTTGTGTGCCTTTGAGATACAGGCAGTTTTAATATCCAAACATTGCATAAATGAAGCAGACAAGGTTGGAGGGGTTTTTTACAAAAAAGAAAATGCAATCAAATCAAAGAAAAGTGGAAAACTGTTTTCTGAGTGAAGGGAAAAGAATATTTCTTCATGCAGCAAAGTCCAAACAGCAAAGATTAAAGATTGTTACCTTATAAAAACCGAAACCTGATAAAGATCATACTTGCAAACTCACACACACCTTAAATTCTTTCCGTTTTATAAGAAAATTCTGTGTTCTTGCTTATCCTTCAAAACACACATTTTTATAAAACCACCGCCTCATGTTTAAGAAGTCTTTGAGCATCACAATGTTACCTACAGTTTGTTCCATTTTCAGTTTTTAATGATACCCCAACAGTATGTACAAAGTGCTTGTCTCTGAAGAAAAGCCTCAAGAAGCATTCCATTTGTTCTCTTTTTAGAATAAATTATAAGATAGGGCTAATAAGATGGTACTACATTTAAAAACCCAAATATTGCATTTTGTATCTGAGCATATAATATTTTAAATAACCATGCTAAAAATACGCTCTATTCAAACAACCTATTAATTTTGAATTTAAAATTTTTCTATTCTATTGTCTTCTTAATACATATGGATTCTGCTCAGAAAGCAACACTTGGTACCTAGTGTTTTAAAGAGAGACTAACACAAGTCACCATGATACACATAGTTATAGACAGTACATATGAAAAGAACATAAAACCCTACCCCATACAGAAATGCAAATGTTACTTGATCAAAGGGCTGCACTCTCACAGTGAAGGATGCGTTCAAAATAAAACCTTTGCCTTAAGAGGATGCATAAGAAAATCCTGCATAATTTGTCTCAAATACATGTAGAAAAAAAATCTAAATGTACCAAAAAGTATTATTTATTATTGTCCAAGGAAAAATTGTACAGATGTGTCTTTCTTCAGAATTCTATGCAGCCAACCGTAAGAGCTCTTCGACCGTTCACCTCACTGCAGCAGAATCGGGGCTTGATGGTTACAGGGGGTGACAGAAAGGGAACACTGGAAGTGCTATTATGCAGTTTGCAGTGGAAGATTTCAGCACATTTCAGATTTATCTAGTTATGCTAGGTAGTTATTTGGTCTGTGTGTACCTGTGTGTGTGTGTGTGTGTGTGTGTTTTCTTTTTTTTTTTTTTACTAGTTGTAGATAGCTGCTAATACTGAGATTAAACTTGTCCTCTGTCCACCATTACTTGCACGCTGTGCTTTAAGATTTAGCATTATTTGACAGATTTTCAAGTTGCTTTGACATTTCAATCTGCTTTATAGTTGTAAATAAAATTCACACATTAGTGCCTTCATGCACATGGTTCTCATTGAAAAAAAGATGCTATTCCACTTTATCCCTTTATTTTAATCATAAATTCTGAGACTATAATTCAGAGCTAAGGTTTTCCTCCTAATTCATAATAGAAATACATGCAGAGTTTAGGGTTTTTGTGAAAAATGCCATCTCAAGAGCTAAAATGGTTTCCTCAAAGCCTATTTTTGTGTTCTTAAACTACAGCACATATATTCCCTTTAAAATGGGGTGTGTCATGTAAAGATGATTTTGCCCTAGAAAACAATTTTAATTGTTAACCTCCTCTCTATAATACATCCTCATCCCCTCTCCCAGAATGTTCTTTTAAAACATGGTTGTGGGAAGGAGTGGCATCAAATTACTGTTCAGCATTGCCCTAAACTTTCATTACATTTGAGAGCAAGGCAAGCACACACCCCATCCCTGATATATTGTTGAGTGGGCCTTCTGAGGTTCTATTTTCCACATAGGGTCAAGACTGCTGACATGGGATTAATCAGCTGCTCCTCCTAAGCCATGAATCAGAACAATTGCTGTCAGTTTCATGTGGTACAAAGGCCTGGAAATACAAGAGTAAGAAAGTGAGAGAACGTATCAAGAATATAGAAAAGGAAATGTTACAGGACAGTTGTAACTACAATTTGGCTACTTGTGGCTAAATTAAAATGATGAAATGTATGTATTATGTTCAACCAAGGATTTTGGAACATCCACCCCCCCCAGCTCTCCTCTGCTCCAGCCCCCACCGCATCCCACCATTTGGGATCCTGCTCTTATCTCAATTGTGACATTTTATAAAATCTTTACACCCATTTACTTTGCTTTGGTAGGCACCATTTATGTTCAAGCCCACATTTAAACATGTCTGTTGACCCAGGTTAAATTCAGGGAAGACTGGGTACAATGTGCATAGCTCTTCTGCATACATATTGCAGAACCACCATTGTATTTAACCTTTCTGTGAATGTTTGCATTGTAGAATTGGAAAATAGTAGGTGCAAATGACTGCATGAAGGGGAAGTGAGATCCTGCATTCTTGTGGAGGAGTGTGACATGCTTTTGTATAAAGATACAATTACATTGAAAAGGTCCTACTCTAAATGAGATTGTTCCTGCTATGATGATCGAAAAGAAACACATATTGATCATATGTTTGGAGAAATAACTACCCTAGCTTTATAAGTGATATTCAGACAAAGCCAAGAGTTATTTTTCTTGGTGAGAACATCACATGTGAAAGAATGTCTATTTATTAGCTTTAGGACGGTATATTTTCAGGAAAGTAAATGTTCAGTTTCTATGATTAATATATGATCAGGATATATGGGCAAAGGTGATTAATAATTATGGCATGAAAATGAAATCATATTGTATTAGAGAATATCAAAGCTGGGAAAATTTCAAAATGGAAATTATTTTTCAATTATTAAATGTAGTATTATTCAGTTGCAATACTTTGTCCAATTTTATGATAGAATACTGAAGGAAACAGTTCTTCTGTGATTAAAAAAGTAACTAGCTGGTTTTATGCCAGTAGATTTTTAGTAGAAGAATTTGTTATTCAGAATGTTAAGAAAAAATTATTTATATATGCTAATGCAATAATGTACAAATAGTCCTTTATAAATATTATTTCCTATGAATGTAAGATTTGCATTTACATAACTGATTGAAAATTATAAACTTACTTTGTTGTTTTACAATGCTACCACAAATGTGTTTATAGTATTTAATAGAATATAAAAATATTGAAGTTAAGAATAGTACACAAACTACATATATGTTTTTTAAATCCATCCTGTATACACTTAAAGTTTATTTTATCTTAACCATATATATAGTACAGATAATGTGGGCAATTATTTCTGCAACACCACAGAATTAGTGTGTTAAATGAAGTTATTTCATAAAAAGGTGTTTAACAGAAAAAATCATATGTATTTATTTTGGAATGCAAAAGTAAATACTCATTTTTTACCACAAAAAGTTCCATAGTCACCATTTTTAAACACAGTGTTTTATGTATCTAAGCTCACAAACACTGAATCACTGAGGAAAGAAATGGAAGTACCCTAATGATTCGCTCAAGAACTTATTGTAATCCAAAAAGTTTTACTCTTAAACCTCAAGATACTAGTGGGAAATAATATATAATTGTCAATACCTTCTTTAAGCATAGAACAACACTTAAAATATTATGAATACAAACACGTATTTTGTTAAGTAGCATGAGAAAGGAAGTTAAAACTGTCTTATTGCTTAAGTGAAAAATACTTTGCTTGGTTAAAAAAAATGCAAAATTATGTAAATGCAAATTGACAATGCAAAGGACTTAACAGAAGCACTACTTTTGGAAATACTTATCCAAAAGAAATGAATTTCATGATTGATGAAATATTTGATTATAAAAATAATTGATTATAAAATAACTCAAAAGGGCCACTTAAAACTACTCTGACAGTAACTTATAAGTTATTTGATAAAATTACTGGAAGATTTCAAATTATATAAGGTAGTGTATATAATTTGTAAAATGCTATTTGGAATGATTTTAATATTTTCTTGTGTTATTAGTAATTTTTACATAAGTTAAAGCAAGAGATGTGTTTCTTAAAAATTATAAATGTGTCTAAATTTAACATGAATTTGTTTAACATCTCCAGGACTTATTACAATTTAAAGCAATGTTATTCTTTTTTATTTCCTCCACAAAAAAACCTATAATATGAATACTATTGCCTTGTTGCTGAAAGAAAGTATTATACAAAGTTATTTGTATGAGAAATTATATTCTAGTACTTTTTTAACATGAGAATATTCTGCTTATCCAAAACCAAATAATACTTGTTATATATTTTCAAATGATTTAATAAAGATGGTTATTGATGAAAACACATGCCCTGAATCTCAGAGTAACCAAGTGCACATAAAGAACAGATATAAAACTTAGTATTATACCTGAATACAATTTCTGCAAGACAAAATCCAGCTGCTACTGACCTGCAGAAGTGGACAGGGAGGAGACAAGGGGGGAAAGACAAGGGGCTCGATAACCTTTAGCAAGGCAATCGAATCTTGATATGACTCCTACCTTTCTCCCCAGAATGATTTGCACCGAGAAAGACTGGACACTGAGATCAAAGCCACACTCAGCCTCTGGACTCTTGTTAACTTGTCTTCAATTACAGATGACCTTTAGGCAAAGAAAGAAAAAGAAATGTTTCCTTACCCCTAAATGGAACAAAATTAGTATTTTTAAATTGCTGAGTACATATGCACAACTGAACTCCAGATCACCTTTATTTACCTTTCTCTACTATTTCATCTATTTTCTGCATAGACTTTAGGGAGAGGGTTATAAAGTACTACATACACATTTAAATAGCAAATCAACATACTTTCAAAATTCCATTTACTCTGTGTAAAAGAATCAGAATGCATGCATGAGTGATTTGCAAAAAAAATTTTTCTGTATAAATTAAATTAAAAGAAAACCTGAATTCCTTCTAATGGAATGATATCATAAAGATTATTAAACTGTATCAAATTTTTATAGCTATAGAAATACTGTTATCTCTAATTGGAAAAGAATACCTTAAATTATTTGATTACTAAATATTTGTAGAATTGTAAAACTGCAGAATATGATTTGAAGTTGGAAAAGTCTGCTGGCAAACTGATTTTTTTTAATGTACCTGAGAAGGACTTTGGTATTTTTTTAAATTATGTTTAATTTTTTCTAAACCTTTTATTTGTAACAAAAATGAATTTTTGGGTAAATTGTACTCTAAAAAATCCATAAGAACTAAAAAACTCTCACAAGATTATAATAGAATTTTGAAATGAGAAAGATTTTTAAATGTTCATACACTTAGCTCTTGGTAGCATTTAATTAATAAAATTTCTCTTATAATTAGGAGCTTAAAAGTCTCTGAATCATAATCAAATTATCTAGTCTTTACTCAAATCGTTGCTTAAATCTGCTAAGGAAATTGCTTTTTAGTTCTTTTTTTAAAAAGCATTCCTGCTTGCCTTACTTTATAACAGATAAGAACATTTAAAAAGTTTCCACTGTTGTTATTGTTTAAATAAAAACATGCTTGCTATTATTTTTTCTTGTTTAATCCATTATTTAAAATCAGAAAAAAAGCAAGGAAAATGTGTAAAAAGAAAACAAATCATCTACAATCTCAAAAATCAGAAATATTTTAGAATCTTTCCTTCCAGTCTTTTTTTTTCCACTCCAGGAATTTGCATTTTATAAAAGTTGCAGCTATAAATTTCACACAATTTAGTATACTGCACTAAAGTGTTTTATTTAGAATTTTCCCACATTATTACAAAGTCTGTATAAACAAAATTATAAAGATTAGATGATTGTCCATCATGTGAAAAATTTCAAATGGCTTTTTAGGAAAAAGGAAGGAAATTTGTTACTTGAAATATAGTATGATGAATAGTTTTGTGATAATAATAATTTCTCTGGGTTCTTTTTCTGTTCTCCTCTCACTTTAATAGTTTACAATTCTGTGGCTATTTTAGAACAAAGACTAGAAATAAAAAAAAAACCTCCTAGTTTTAGTACAAACGATGATCAGATAAATAGCTCAGTTTCACCAATGTGCCTTGCCAAAAGCTTACTAATAGTTGCTTACTTGGGGGCAGGTGAGAAAGGGCTATAATAAGAATAGCTGAGATTTGCTGGAGCCAAAGCTTGCAGAAAGAGGAATTTGCAGGTTTGAAAAGGTAATGCTGTAATCTTACATTTATTTGGAGCAAACACAGATGCTCAGTGTGACCATTTGCAAATGTCACATGACACATAGCTATACATTCAATATTCGTTTCAGAAAAACTGGTTGTTTTGTATGCAGAGATGGTGTGTATGTGTATGTGTGTGTGTGTGTGTGTGTGTGTGTGTGTGAGACGTGTACATTCATCTTAAAATGTTATGTTGAGAATCAAAGTCACTGGAACTGCTAAATGAAGCAGTCAGGAAAATGTACAAAGAGGCTTGTAAAATCAGGACAGAAAACTTTAGAATGTTGCCAACGGCATAATGATTTCCTTTCTTTCTCCAATTTCTCACTGTTAAAAAAATTCTCTGAAGGAAGCAATGGTTCCATTTATATCAACAGGGTTTTGGAGGTGTTAAAGAATAACTTATTGAAAAGCTGACAAAATTCCCCCTCTTTATTAGACAGGTATTTCTGACATATGGCCAAACAATTATTTCTCCTCTCACTGATCATTCTAATTGACAGAAATGACCTGATTCTATGGATAAGATGGAATTTCTCAAAATAAACACAATGATCAACTTTACAGTTTGACTGAATTTTTAGCTTAATTGAACAGTAATTTTGCTGAATTGATTATCTTATTTAGGTTGGAAGATATTTGAGAGAGAGAGACAGAGAAAGATAGAGAATTTTGAGAGGAAATGATGGGTGAGAAAGCTTTATGCTGGTAGGAGAAGTAGAAATGATCACAGATGCAGGAAATATTTAAAATAACACACACAGGCATCTTTGAAGCCCTGATTACAAGTGTCAAATGTTTCTATCATGTTTCAGCTATAAAATAATCCTGGCTCCATTACTTTGGAGAGTCAAACTATGATGGTATTTGCATGTTAAAGATCTAAATTTGGTATTAATCGTACTCTTTCATATTGAAGTTTATTTTCAAAGCAAAGCACATAAGACACATTTAGAAATATGGTGCTATGTATCTGTGCTTCAAAAAGGGAACAGAATCGATTTAAAGGAATCTGTAAAAATGAACATATCCTAAGATATCTTCTCTTGGTTATCTTGCTAGTTAATTTTAATATGAAAAAGTAATCTAATTTCTGTTTGTTAAGAAGACTATGGAAAGCACTTATTTAAAATCAGAATATACTTGACATTATACTTAGTTTCAAACACATAAAGCAGAGAAAAAACAGTAAGCCAAACATGAAAGAAAAATCTAAACTTGAGTATCTGTTTTATTATGACACTCATTGTGTAAGGTAACAAAAGTGTCCATTCTTCAGTTAATGAAAAAAGTAATAGTATCAATTTTTCCCAGAAAATCATTGAGTTGAAGAATGAACACTAGCAGATTTGAAGGAAAGTGAAAAGTAAGGATATGCTCTCATGTGTTCCTTGAGGGTACAAAAAAAATTATTGTTTTGCAATTTGTTTTATCTCAGGAAGTTAAATGTTGAGGATAATTTAATAACCTGTGTCTCATGGATTCAGAAAGTTCATGGATTTTTTCCATTTCCCACCTGTCCCATATTTACATAACCAACACAGAATGATGGAAATCTCCAAAATGATAGTGTTTTCATATGAGGCTAATTCTTTGAAAATATTATAACCTTTATCTTTTCTAGGGAACTTAAATATGAATTTAAATTTCATAGATTAATCAATTAAAATATACTCAATCCATTTAAAAACTCCATAAATTACCTTTTCAAAATTTTTCCACATTCTAAGATGCCACAAGGAATTCCATTTACACATTTCATTCCTGTACCTATATACCTGTTTCCTGATTTGGACTATAAAATTGTATAAAGCATAGGAGGATTAAGAATAAAGTCCTAAGATCATTCTAACAAATAAACCCAGATTTATAAATTTCAGATAAGTATTCTCATCCAGAGACATCTCCTTGAGAGTTTGCATTCATTCTTTTTTGTGAAATAATTCCCTTAAAATGACCTTCTTGGTGGACATTCTCTTTGCAAATCTTTAATAAGGCCAAGTAATCATGTATTGGAAAGGTTTATGGTATCAGCCAGTGCCAATATTGGTTAAAAAAAAAGCAGGAGATGCAGCTTTTTGAAGGTAAAGAAAAGAAGGAAAAAAAGATGAGAAGAGAGTAAGAGAGAGGTTGGGTGATATCACAATGAATCTTGCGGGATTCAAGAACAAATTCAGAAAAAGTTGCCAAACAAATTTTGAGCAAAAACAGTAGTATTGGAAAAGTACATGTGCTTTAAAAGAGCTTACCTGAAAGATAAGATTTATTTTTTAATTTTTAGATATTAAATATTTATTTATTTTCTAATTATAAATACATAAACTCTTTACTTACAGCAACAATTTTATGCCCTTCATAATATTTAAATTTTGAAAGAGGAAAAAAAAACAGCACAGTTAGAAACTGAAGCAACAGAACATTTTGTATCTTTGGCCTCAGTTAGTTGGCAATTTTCTTTCAGAATTTGACATTTGTTAAAAGAGAGCTTTCAGGGGGGATAAATGACCCAAACATTGTATGAATAAAAGAAACAGAGAAAGCTTTCACAGTGATTCCAACTTGCAGGGTTTTGTCTTACAGAGTACTTTATTTGATTGTTACTTCCATTAGTCCCACAAGAAAGTCAGCCTAGTTACCTTAGCTTCACTATGTGAGATCCCCTAAAATGGTATTGTGCAGTTTAGAATACTCAGTTTATATATTAGACTTGGTTTTGAGTAAGTCTTTATTGTTCTTAATCCAAAATAATCTTCCATGAAAAAGTTTTCAACATTTGATAGTACTCTGAAGGACATGTCACAAGTTATGAAAATAATTCTGAAAATTTCTTCTTAGTAATATTTTGATTGATGTCCACTCATTGGTTTCAGATGTTCTAAAGGAACAACACACTGAGTGTCAAATTTTTAGTGTATGCATCTAAAATGTTTTCACAAAATTTTGTTTTCACGTGGTGATTTATTGAGAATTATATTGTTATAAATTTTCAAATATGATGACTAATATTCAACTTTATTACTTTCTTCCTATGAATATTCCCTAACAGGTGTTAAAATAAACTCAGAATTGAAACTAAATTTAAAGCATAATAAAATTAACTCAAATTGCTAAACAAAATCATTCTAAAATGTAAAACTGTATGTATTCCTATTCACAGTTTTAGGAAAGTGGGTTATTATAACATCATATCTTATTGTAAGAAATTGCTACTTTTTTAACACAAATATTTGAAGTATGAAAAAAGGAATTTTTTTTAGCATATTCTGGGAGAGAAATTAAAAACCGAGAACTTAGAAATATTAGTTTTAACAATATATATTAGCATAACAACATAAATTGTATTTTTCTATATCTGATTTACATATAAAATTATCTATAAAATGAGCATTTTATCTACAGATATACTCAAATTTATTAGATGTCCATAGATTACATCCAACACTGACTGGCCGGCAAACCATCAAATCCATTTATATATTCACTGGACCAGTTTCTTATGTGTAGGTTTGGATATTTTGAAAGGCAAAAATATGAATATTTAATACCTTTTTTAACTTCTTCCAGCTTTATTTTACTTACATGGAGGGGTCGACAAATTTCATTTGGGGATAACCTTTATAAAATTTCTGTGAAAATTCATAACCTAGGTGTTCTTCATTAGGTGTTCTTCATTTCTTATCCCTAAAGACTGAAAAGCTAACTCCAAAAAAAAGTCTTGAGGTACTTCTACAAAATCTAGGACAAGGGGACTTTCAGCCAGAGCTTCCTTTGCTTCAGAATTAATATACATCAATATTATCAGTTACTGTTATAAATTATGACTTATCAATATTTTGTCTTCAGAGCAAGAAGGAATTCAGCAACAATTTAGTTTATCCTCATATTCTAATGTGAGGAAACCCAGACCCAGGTGTATGAGGCCCTTTGATCAGGTCATGGACTTTCTCAGCAGAGTGAGAACTAAATCTTAGGACACTTCACCCTGCTCCATGAACAACTTTTAAGAGAAGAATGTAATTACTTTCTCTGGATCTAATGATATTTAGCTGATCTGCTGTTGATTATTATCTGAAGAGATATGGTTTGTTTTATTTATCTAATCATGGAAAGATATATTTTTTTCCTGAAGAATAAAAAAGAAGTAAGGGCTGGGATCGTGGCTCATTTGGTAGAGTTCTTGACTAGCAAGCACGAGGCTCTGAGTTCAAACCTCCATATTGTCAAAAGAAAAAAAAAACAAGACTAAAATTAGGTCAAGTTTTAAGACCACCAAACTAGTATTGCATACTTTTCTGGGGCAGTCCATGCCTTCTATCAGTAATAATGATAGCCAGGAACACACTTGTCTGGAGTCCCTATCAGGACTGCACCACTGTGGATTAGGGGTGGCAGATTGCCACAGGGACAAGCTGAAAAGTGACTCCTTTAAGAAAACCACAGGGCATTTCACAGTGTTCATTTCACAGTGTTCATTCCTTATTTGGAATTCTGTTTATGCTACTAACATTAACATAGATTTTCCTTAATGAATGCTTTCAGCTGAAAGATGGTGAGAGTTATACCATGTGAATCTTTTTAATGTAGTTCATTAAATTAAAACAGTTCTAACTTTCATTGAAGCCTTTGCCTTTTGATGTTATACTTAGGGTTTCAGATATTGTCCATGACAATATATGGTGACTTGCAAAAGTGATTTTCTCAAAGAAAGTCATTAAGTGTTAGCAGCCTCCTATAATAAATTGACAGTTTTTCTATCGGGCAATATGAAAGTTTTTGTAAATATTTGGTTACTCCATAATTTGAATCCATGCAATTAGTTGAAACCATTTTCTTCTCTGAAGTCTCAGTGACCCCACCACTAAAATACATATAGACTTATCATATTTTTCAAAATAAAACTGTTACATTGGGAAATTTTTCCTATGTTTTTATAAACGATTACAAGGAGGAAAAATCTCTTTCAAAATCCCCTATGCAAAACCAAAGGGAAAACATCACAACATTCATGATGATTGTATTTACTAAATCACTCCCAAATTAGATACTTCAGAAACAACATGTTACACAGTAGCAAATATTCAATTCCTGCATTGCCTGAAGGCTTTGGACTGCATTACCTTACAGATCCATCACAGGAACAACAGAATAAAACGGTTCTGCAAGGTTAGAGAAATCAAACCCACTCATCCACTTTTCATAAGGAGTATTTGGATAGCCAAGACTTGACGCAAATATTTGTTATTAGCCATTATGACAGGCTGGGGACATCCCATGATCTTATTAGTACACCGTCATTCACAGTTTGCTTTTTCTGTATCAAAACATGCACACAGATAATAGGAATAAATTGTTTATTTCCCATGTTACTAGGCAATTATAAATATTTCAGCAAAAGGGTTATACTCTGCCAAGGTTAGAATCTAATAGAATTCAAGATGCAAATGCCATTGTCTCGTAAGCTAATGTTGATGTTCACAAATAGTCCTCATTTGGTGGGCTTCTAGAGAAAAGACATAAAACAGAATAAAGTATGCAATAGCTTTTGAAAAGCTGCTAGCCTGTTACTTTTTCAGGCTCTCCTTTATTTTTTTCTTCCCTGGGCAGTATTCATAGGAAATAATGCAATAAACTGCACATAGGTATTACCAACAGAGACCTACTGATTTCAATTTGATAATATTTTAAACATAAAAATACACAAAACTACTTGTTTATCTTCCCACTTTATTATATTTAATGATTTCAGAGAACTTTGCTTGATTTGGTATGTTAGGCAACTTTTTCACTGTGGTTTTTCATGATGTGTTTAATGTAATGTGATGAATTTGTAACAAAGGTATAAAGTAGAGATTATTTTTAACAGGTTACAACTTCTCTGAATAAATAAAAATACATGGTTACAGAATCATGGAACTAGAATGGATTTAAGTAAATTTTAAAGCCAATCGTTCACTCTACAGGTCAAAGATGTTTCAGTGAAATAAAGCAATTTGACATGACTATAAGTAAATCTCTGGCATAGAGCCAAGACCAGCATCAAGCCACTAATACACTAGAACTCTAGCTGCTGATGTAGTGCTCTCTATACCGTATTATACTCCTTTCTCTGCTTTTCAAAAATTTCTTTTTTCTTTTGACAATGAGCAAGAGGAGCTCACCTACCCCTGAAGTATTCCAAGGTGTTTCTCCTAATCCTCCATCCCCACAGAAATATTTAACTTTCTTATTTTTCACAGTCCTTGCTTTTATCCTCTACATTTTTTGTGATATTTTCTTGGAGTTCTTAATGTTTTATAGAAGATAGGAAGGAATGTCAAGCTCTATCATTCTTTTAAATAACAAATACTAGAAGGAATCAAGACATTTTGAAATAGGTACATTTCTTCAGTTTCTAAAATATGAAGTAAACAGAGGGTCTTCCTTCTCAGCAGGCATAGACACACTTCTGAGTAGAAAATAAGGAGTATGGTGTTTGCCAGAGGGCCCGGCCAGTTTTCTGATCACACAACAGCTGCTAAGAAGGGAGTTATAAGACTGGGAGTGCAGGCCATTGGTAGAGCACTTGCCTAGCATAAGCATGGCCCTGAATCTGATATGCAGCAACACAAGAAAAAAAAAGAAAGAGGGAGAGAGGAGAGAAAGGAAGGAAGGAAGGAAGAAGAAAAGGAGGGGAAGGAAGGAGGGGAAGGAAGGGAGAGAGAGGAAGGAGGGAGGAAGGAAGGAGAGAAGAAAGAGGAGAGGGAAGGAAGGAAGGGGGGAGAGTCATGTGTTCATTTTGATAGAATGTAGTCACAAGGCATGTAGCAAAATACAATCCTTCTAAATCACAAGGAGAAGAAAGACGGACAGAATCAAGGAGTATGTTTGCATCAAGTTAGTATTCAATATGGCATTGGTTAACAGCTAACATTCACACCTATTTGTTAGTCAATGTTTATGGTGGGTAGTTATTTGTTATTTGTTAGTTGGTGTCAGTTGGGTGGGTAGTGAGGATCTCAGAGGTGTATATCATGAATTTTCAAAGTTAGGGGTTCTTTCAAGAGAGCCAGGACATTTTCATTTCTTTCCAAAATGTTATTCTGTAACATAAAGCAGGCAAATATTCACTCATCATGCAATTAATGAAATGAAGAGGAATTTAGACGAAGGTAGTTCAGCTTACCACTGGAAAATCCCAGATAAGAGTAAAACCTTTGGAACATATTATTTAAGGTGATGACATACCCTAATTTAAATTATCCTGGCCTGCAGGATCCATAGTTTATTCATTTTTATTTATTTATAAGTATATTTTTTTCTGGGTGTATCAGAATACATGTATTTTTAATTATATATTTTACATATAAGCACAATTATTAATTAACATAGCAAAATGCAAAAGATAACTTCTTAGACTTCAACTAAAAGAGATATTCTATGCTAAAAGCACAAATAGTAAAATGTAGGGTACTAAAGAACACTCAGGAACTAAGCATGGGGCTCATTGTGTTTAACATTTCCCTTTGGGATAGCAGAAATATTTTCGTAGGATTATTTCTTCATTTCCAAAGGCATACAAAGGGTTGGGACACCCAATCCTTAATGTGCAATAAAATAAAATGGCAACTTTCCAAGAGCTGTGAGATAGTAGCTAATTAGCACATTAATTTATATAAATAAAATTCTCTTTTCTGTTCCCCAGTGTTCTGCTTGAGAAATGTAACAAGATGAATGAGCATGACAAATCACAGTAAAATTTACAGGCTTAAAAAAAAAGGATACAGAAATAATCCCTTGACCGCATTCTAACTTTCTGCCCCTTCTTCACCAGTTCCCCTATATCACAGAGCCCTTAAATGTGCATTTCTTATTCTGTTAGACTTTAATTCTAAAGTTCATAAGGAAGAGTACACCCATTTCTTTACACCTGGACTGGGACTCCTGGCTGCAAGAGATAGGGTCACAACTTAAGAGAAAGACTCTCTTTTACATTTACCATTGTCACATACATCTGACAAAAACATAATTTTTCCATTTTAACAATACTTTTCCTTACCTGAAAAATATTTCGTTTATTTTTTACTTTGAGCTAATTTTCACATAGACCTAATTTTTAAAAAGTTAGTATTTTTTCTCACCAATATTTCAAATGAAATTGCTAGTTGAATAGAAAAGCAATGTTCTAAACTTCCAGAAAATATTTTATTAAATTTATATTTTGTTGTAGCTTTCACTATGCAAAGATATTTAATGTAATAAGTACTTTCAGATATACTCTTAGTTTTACATAGATACATACATATATCTTTTTATAACTCCCTCATCAGAATGTAGCCATACACTTTAAGTGGTAGCCCTGGTTATATGCAATTAGCAGGCGGTAAAATTAATATTGTGAAAAATAAATTAAAACAGAAAATGGGAGAATGTAATTCATGTAATAAGTATAAGTACTGTTTTATGAGACACAGTTATCAGTTGTGTATGTATACTGTAGTGTAGCATATATTTCTTACTATAAATCTTATTCATAAAAGGTTATAAGATCCTCCATAAGGCAGAATTTAAATGATATAGAAAAATAGTCTAGATTATTAAATGTATCTATTAATTCATATGTCCAATAAATGTTTTTCATTAGAGTATAGCAGTGATCAAGACAGTTTATGAACTCAAAGAACATATATTATACTGAAAAATTATAAAATGAACAAATGAACAAACTGAATATGTGATATAATCTCTAGTGAAAATGCCATGAAGAATATAAAGGAAGATAAGAGGATTAGAGAATGAGACCAGGGGTATGACAGAGGCTCTAGTATCACAACTATGAAGAAGGCTCACGGAGGACTTGATGTTTGGTTAAGAATCTGGATGATGTGAAGAAGGACATTTCAGTCAAGGACACAGCAAATACAATGTCCCTAAAATAGGAAAAGCATTAGCATATATTAAGGAAATGCAAGAAAGTCATTGTGTGTGAACTGAAGAAACCAAGAAGGAGATTGAGTAAAATGGCATAGAGAGAAAGACACAGTTATTGAGCACATGGCACTGTGTCTGGCCAGCAGAGGACTGTAGACTGCATCCAAAATGCAATGGCAAAACTACATGGAGAGCTACAACACTGTTTCATTTCTAAAAGATCTCTCTGGTTGCTCAATGGAGAACAGAATAATGTGATAATGTTAGCATTTAAAAAAGGAAACTATTTATGATACCAATTGAAGTACAGAAAAAACAAGATGATATTATCTTGGTGTGGGATGGGAATGTAGGAAGGGTAAGAAATGGTTAGAATCAGGATGAGTTATGAATGATGAATGATGGACAATGAATACAAAGGAAAAGAGACTTATCTGGATGACTTTTTGATTTTTGTCCTAACAATTCTGGGAATGGTGTTAGCACCTTTTATTGGTATTTAGAAAGGTCAGAGGGAAGAAGGGTGGAAGTGAGTGATTTGGTAATTAGGTACAATCATTTTTTCCTATTAATATGTTATTATTACATCATTCTAATAACATTCATTAAGGAATTGCTAAGCACTGTGCTGAGTAGTGGAAATACAGTGTCAAATAAAAGCATTGTTTATATAAATGAAACAAAATTAGAGCATGTAGTATGATACAATTTTTGCTGTAAGTATAAGAAGAGGATATTTGGACAGCAAAAAATTTAAAAATTGTATTTGTTTAAGGCATCATCAAATATTTCCAAGGAAAATGAAACTGAAGTTGTGTTTCAAAGATATATTGAAATTATTAAGAATAACTGATAGGAAAGATGAAGAGACAGGATATATGTGGAGAACAGCTCTTACGCTCAGTCAGGCATTATTTAAAGTTGTCCAAACCGCAACACTTAGACAGACTTTGCCTAACCCTTGACTTCTCTAAATTAGCTTTCTATGAGTCCCTAAACCTTTCGCACCCTAGGTGCTTACACTAGTCCTGGCTCCTTCTATAGTAAGCTCTCTGACCTTCCTTTTTTCTTTAACCTACAAAGTTTATTTCTCCATTGCAAGTAGTGTGTGGTAGAGTAAGGAGCCTAACACCTAGTGCAGCATTAACACTATTCAGATGCTTGATCTCCAGATAATTCCAACCTTTAAGGGATATAAAGGAGTCAACCAGAGGATTATTTGTCATTGTGATAAACATCAAGAACACCCAATATATGAGCAATGAAATAAAAGTTTTGACTATCATAAAATATAATATTAAAGAGCATTAAAATTGTTCATTGAGAATTATTTAGTAACATAGGAAAAATATATAGCTCATAGAAATAGGAAGAAGTTTGTAAAACTGTATATTTGTCTTCAACTATAAATTAGTAGGCATATATACAGAAAAAATTAGAAGTTATATAGTAAAACTATACTAGTGCATGTCTATGAAAAGTGGTTATGGGTATTTTTTATTTTCCTCTCAATTTTCTCTGTTTTTTAATTTTCTATAACAAAAATGAATCAATTTTATTAATAAAAAGTAAGTAAAATAATCTATGGTTTGCTCATCCTCCCAAGAACAATTTTAAATATAATATTATCAGATTAGGATACATTCAGCTACAAATACCAGAAAACGCAATTAAAAATTTATTGAAGAGGGTTCCTCTTCCACTTAAATACACTCTCAGGATAGTGTTACTTCCATCCAAACAAGAATACACCAGATAAGCTCGACACAATGATTCTGTTGTCCTTCGTGTAAGCCACCTCTAGAATCTAAGATACAAAGAGACCTCAAGAACTAAAATCTAGAAAGCAACAAGTTCTTCCTAGGAAAAAAGAGACCTACAACCACTTTCATTCTTTAAGAAACAGTGACAAGAGGACAGGAATACAGAAAGATTATTAAAATGTTTAGAAAATTGTAAGGCTGATATGAACAGGCTTGACAGTTGAAAACTTAGTGGCAGTAGTTACATATGGAATTTGCACCAACAAATTGACAACCATGACAACTCTTTTGTCATGGGCCTTCGTTAAGTACTATCAGAGAAACTGAATACAGTTGAGGGCTGATAATGGGTGAAGGCAGGGTAAGCCATCCTGACTCCCACAGACTATGAAGCTGTGGCTGCCTAAGGCTGAAGGAGAGGTAGGTTTGCTGAGAAAGACCATTTCCTGATGCTCATGCAAGAATGACCAGCCATATCTGGGAGGAGGGCCAGAGAACTGAAAGAAGCCCCCCTAGTCCAGTCCTTCAACCAAATCTACTACTTCAACCATTCAAAACTGAGCATGTGGCAGCAAGGTAAAAGTCTCCTCAGGCCCAGAAACCTGAGGTCTAGAATGATTGCAGAGAACACACAAGCAATCCAAACACCTGACTCCCTGCTTTAAACATGATCAGCTCTTCAATGGTTTAAAAGTTGATGGTGGGCTTTAAACCACAAAGAGGTATCTAGAGTCTCCTGGGTGATCAGTTCTCCAACCCTGCTAAAGGGAAAGTCCTAATTTTGACTTCAAATCATTTGAAGTATTGGTGAAATGAATCTAAGTAAAGCAACAACAGCAGCTTCAACTCATCTATAGCTTAGACTGATGCTGCCTGAGAGAAAAATGAGCCCACCATCTTTTGTATTTTACTCCAATATCTATGATCTTTTCAAACAAAATATTTTGCATATAATTAAAACCACGACATACAAAAAAAGCACGGAAATGTATCCTATCATCAATAGAAACAGACCCAGAAATGGAATAGATACTGGGATGACCAGACCCAGACTTTAAAATAATAATGATGAGCATGCTAAATGAAAAAGTAAAGAATGTAAATAATCAGAGAAGTAATTTCATTAGTCACGGGAATCACTTTTTAAAAAAGCCAAGTGGAAAGTAAAAAGTTCCAATATCATGAATGAAAAGATTCATTTGCAGTAGATTCAAAAATTCAAAAAAAAAACACAATTGAAACAAACTAAAACACAAACTAACACAAATGAAAACACATAGAAAAAAAAATAACAGCATCCAATATGTGTGCAACAATAGCAAACAGTTCAGCATAACAATTGGGGTTAAAGAAGAAAAGAAAAGGGAAAATTGGACTAGGAAAAATATTTGAAGAGATAATAGCCAAGAATTTGCTGATGTTGATAAAATAAATCTATCACAACTCACAACAAAGATTTCCATCTGTGAACTCAAGTAGGATAAATACTAAGAAAACCTAGGCATATTATAACAAAGCTCCTGAAATTCAGTGTTCAAAAAATTAACTAACATATTCAAAAAAGAAAATTCATTACTCCATACCATCATGATGAAGATGGACTAGTTCAGCATCTCACCCATGACAAGACTCAAATTCTTCCCATATTTCTTCTTTTCCATATTTAGCAAATAGTCTGCTCTCTTTGTGGTTAAAGATTCTCACAGGAGGCCCAAGTGCATCATTGCACATATCAAAAGACTAGAGAGAGAGGGTCTTTTTCTTATATCTCTTCTTAAGACTGGCTCTTCCTGCTAGAATCGTACAACTGCCTAGTCTAACCTAACCACCAGCAATTAAAAACAGCCCTTTATGCTTAGTTTAGACTAATTTAACATTCACCTTTGATTCTCTCCTGAAGCAGCCTTTCATGTCCTTGCCAAAATAAAAGTTCTTTTCCCTAAGAAGAGTATTGTATTAGATAGAAAACAAGGAGCGTTTTGCATGTATTAAGACAAAAACTTACAAATATTGTAGAAAAATGTTTTATATTGCAACATAGAAAGAATGAGCACAGTTTTATCTCTAGTGATTTCACTGTACTGTCAAGTAGCTCATATCAATATTTGATTATTCTTTTATTGTTATGTTTCATTCTGCAACCTGTATTTAATACTGAGGATACTGAAAACTCATTTTCTTTCTGCTCTCATAATTTACTTTGTAGCAGGGAAAGACAGACCTAAAGAAAATGGTTGCCATTGAAAGACATGATAGCGAAGCAAGATCTGACTTCGGCTTTCTTAGTTAGGTGCTGCATTACCTTGAACAAATCATCTAGTCTCTCTAAGCCTTGCAGGATCTGCAATGGTGTATCATTCTCATTTAATGATGATGAGTAGGTAGGTAACCCTTGAACTGGGGAAAAGTACACATATACTATTAGTCATCTTTATTACTTATCCATATGTTTACAAAGTTTAGTTGTTTGAGTTGGTTGTTATATAAGAAGCAATGGTTGAGAAAGTCACCGTAAAAATGGCAAAGACTGACTAGTGGTTCACCTATTGTAGGAAGGGCTGGGATAGCAGTGAAAGGATATCCTGGGATAACCAGGATGAAAAAACATCAGAGGCATGAAAAGTAAAGGAGAAGGAATCCTAGAAACATAAATAATGTTGAGCACAGACTGTATGAGTGGAGCCTAGGGGTGGAATGTAAAGATGTGCCAGAACACTCAGGTTCCTTAAAAATCATGTATGGTGTGTCAAATTAAATTTGACCTGAAGCTTCCACATTACTTTGAATCCCCACACAGTGAACTACAGCTAACTTAATACGTAAATAAATTGCAAATAAAAAGTTTATTCTAAATTGGGTACGGTGGCACATGCCAGTAATCCCAGAACTCAGGATGCTAAGGCAGGAGGATTGCCAGTGTAAGGCCAGCCTGAGCTATACAGCAAGACCCTGTCCAAATAAATAAGTTAATGAAATTTTAAAAGAGTATATTCTAGGGACTGGTGATGTAGTTCAGTGGTAAAGTGTGTGCTTAGCATTCTCAAGGCCCTTGTTTCCACCCCAGCAACACAAACACATACACATTCTTGTAACAAATAGCAGAGTCTAAGCAAATTGCAGCAGTAGAGCTTCAGCCAATCACAGCCTGCTGGTTAATCAGACTATGTCCATATTAAATAAATATCTTGCCACACCCTGCTCAAATAAGGAAATGCTCAGCTAGAACCAATCAGGCTGTTTCCTTTCAGGGAAAGTTCTGTAACACATAATCCATTCAAAGGTAATTTCTATATAAACTCCTTTACATGTGTCAATATAAAAATGGAAAACTTTTCTGCTGTTTACGCTTTTCCACAATTTTATTAAAAACACTTTTCCTGTAAACAAATACTGCCTGTCACAGTGCTGGCTGGAGCTCCCTTGACGTTTTATATTCTGAGTGTTTCCCAATTCACGAATCACTCTTTCCTGAAATAAACTCGGTTAAACTTAATTTGTCTGAAGTTTTATATATATATATATTTTTATACAGTTGTGATTATGTTATCCGACTCTATAGTCAACAGGAAATCATAAATGGGTTTAAACAATATATTTGTAATACTGTCTGCCATTTCCAAAGATCATTATAGCAACAAAGGCTCCAGACAGACACTGATAAAGAGAAGCCATGTGTCAGAGAGACACAGCTGCATAGAAGATTTGGAATAGTCCAGCCTTCAAATTATAAAGGCCTAGACTAAGACCATTAGGGAAGGCTAGAAAAGAGGGAAATGTATGAAATTTATAATGGAAAGCTTAGTTCATAGGAAAAAGATCAATTTGAACACTATTTAATATGAAGTTTATCATCAAAAAGTTGAAAAACATCTGAATTCCTTTCAAACACAAATAGCAACATGAAAACAGCAGTAAATAAAATGTTTTAAAGGAGGTGCTTTAGAGTTCTGCGTGAATTATTAGAAAAATCATTTGAGAGATTACTGTTTGTAGCCAGTAGGTACTATTAAGCTGCTGAATGTTTAAGCAAGATAAATATTTCCTTCTAGAATAACAGAACAATTTTGCATATTTATTAACATAATTAAGAAGTTTTTTTTTTCTTAAGCAAGTTTATGTTAAAGATCAGTCCATTCCTGGTTAAACTATTAAAAGTTATACATTAGCAAATGATGAAATAATGAGATTTTAAAATATCTATTCTTAATCTGTATTAGAAAAATGTAAATATCTCTTACTCATTTCCCTAGAGATAAAACAGCTTTAGGATATGATTTTAGTGGAGAACACATGTAAATATCTTATGGCTTCAACTCTTAATTTATAAATGAATTAGCAACCCTCCTGACAAAGTCTCTTTCCCTATTAATTCTGGTGTGCTGACAATTCCCTGTACCCCTCTTTCACAGTTTGTTTCAATTAGCTTAGAGCACTCTGTCAGGGTGGTCCATAAATCCTCACAGAATATGAAATCAAGTGAACACAGGCTTTGTCCCCATTTTACAGATAATTTCTTCATTTAGGGAAAGTTCTGTAACACATAGTGCCATTCAAACATAATTTTTATATAAACTTCATTACATGTGTCAGTTATAAAAATGGAAAACTTTTCTGTTCTTTGCTGTTCTACAATTTTATTAAAAACACTTGAGGCTATAGCATAAAATTCACTCCATTTTGGTGATTTATCAGAAGATTTAAGTATCAAGCAATTTCATAATTTTCACAATATTGTCATACTCCAATCTACTTTATTGAAGGATTATAATCCAGTGGTCATTTTGGTTTTAAGCATCTTGAAAGTATGGACCAGTTTGAAAAAGATTTAAGGCAGCAGCAGAGCTCTGTCTCAGCCTTGAGACTAGCTGCACTTCTGTGGATAGTTAATTTAGGACTTTTATGTATTCACTAATACATTTCTAAATTGGTGATCATGGCCTCTGAATCTACTTAATGTAAAGGATGCTGTATGAATGAATGCAAATAAATGAAAGAAAAATACTTTCTATTTTATAACCAAGAGACTTCTTTTAGCTCCTTGACTGTGTCTTAATAATAAATAATAATTTATGAATCTCTACATTTAACAATACCTCACAATTCCACTTTCTTGGATTAACTAGTTTTTGATTCTTATGAAATGTTCTAGACATCAAAAGAATTTTTTCTGCCTGCCACAATTTCCTCTTTGCTTTATTTTTCATATGTAGCAAAGATAGTTCCATCCATTAGAAGTGATACTCAGATCTAAAGAACAAATGAATTCCAAGTTACTTCCCTTTGCCAGTTGCAATCTTTCTGTAAATCTCCTATACCCTCCACCAGAAAATCCACTTTACCATTCAAAAACAACTATGTAAATACCAAAATACATTATTTATAGGTGGGATTATCTCTACTAATTTAAACATCATTAGAACAACCAAGTCAAAATAAGAATAAACTTTAAAATGATGATTTTATACACACAGTTTACAAATGCTGAACTAATGTGGGATCCTTGGTGGTAGCTATTAGATATTCAAGATTCTGGCCTTTCATCCTGATCTGAGATTTCAATAGGGCCTATATTCTTGGTATGTTAGAATGACTGCCAAGGCTGTAAAGCCTGCCCAGTGTCTGTAGGTTGTTTTAGAAACTTGAAATTCTGGTTATTACTGCTACAAACCCAGTTTATCTTTATTGGAAAGGCATTCGCAGCTTATTAACGTACAGCCTGTTTTTCTTTCTCTATGAACACTGCATCTTCCTTCATTCAGAATGGACCCCAGGATCCTGGCACATTATTTATCCAAGAGTGCAAATTCCCATTCGGCCAATGTGGAGCTGCCCTTGGAATCCACACCTCTGGACGCAGTTGTATTTATCCTTAGCATCTGGTTTCAGTTATCTTTTTTGTGCCATTTTGGACTGTGATTTATTTGTTTCATTTACTGGCTTCCCATTACAGAATGGCAAACAGGACTGTGGAGCAGTGGTGTACCGTGGCAAGACTCAGCCTCATTCCTAGCCCTATGGCACTTAATTACTACACTTCGTTTGCCAACTATTTCTTGGCATCTAATTTAATTTGGGGACCTGCCTAAGCATTTAATTGAACTTGGAGAACTCCTTTCAAATATTTATACCCACTTTCTAGTTCTTCTCCTGCCACATCATAATGATTCTGCAGCACATTTTTAGAATAGATTTGCTTTCTTTTTATTCTAAAATGCTTGCTATTCCTCTTTTTCTATTGAATATGTTGTCCAATTCCCTAATCCTAATAAGATTTTGTTGAAAAGTATAGTTTGTCCTCCTTTCTTCTTAATTTTTCCTGCCTCATTACAGCAGAAAAATTTTATACTTCCTCTATGCATAAAGTTTTTATTTAAGAATATCTTACCTGTCTGATAGTTTTCTTGCCTATATTCTAGAAATAGGTAGCATAAAGAAAAGAGCAATGAATTTATTATATTTATTACAGCCACATAAGCTTTGATAGACTCATCTCTGACAACTGTACCTACCTGACACAATGCTACCTACTCAGTTATTTTAGTCTCTAAGTTACATTTAATGAACTTTTGAATGTCATCAGCATCTAAATTTTTTGAATACTCTTACTTCTTGTTTCAATGTATCATTATTCTCTTTGTTTTATGTCCTGCAAATAACCTCAAACTCTTAGGACATCATTTTAACTAGGTATTGTTGGTGCTCTCAAACCTATCTCAGTTTGCCCTTCTGTAACTTCCCCATTTAAGCCCCAGTGCTGGAAGAAGCCAATAAAAGCTGACCTTCACACCAAAACAAATATACCTGGTACTGTGTGGGAAAGTACAAATCAATACCCAACATATACCTAGATATGATTTCCAAATCCCTTTGGGATTGCAATGTCATTCATCTATATTATTCTTCATCCATCTTTTACCCCTCTTATTGCTTCCACCTACTTTTTCAAGACATTAGTGAAGTTCCCTAAACCACACTTCCTATCATACTTTCATGGGTGACTTTTCCTACCAACCACCAAATCACAATGTGATAAATATTATTTTACTCAAAATACCCATAGTAATTTAAAAAGTGTGCTACTAGGAAAAGCATTGAAAACCAAGTAAATATAATAAACAATCCAGAAATAAATTTAATAAGAAGAAAGTATTCAAATTCAAATTACTGAGCAAAGGGATTATTCAATCATGATATTGGAACAATTGTCTAGTCATTTGGTAAAAAGCAAAACTGGATCTCCATCTCATTACTCACACTTAACAGCAATGATAACAAGAGCATAACAGTAATAATCCCCTTGGCACGAATGATATCAACTTACTGGTAGAAAATCATGCTTAAAATGTTTATAAACTTTCTATGTTCTAAAACCTGTAAACAAAAAAACATAAATTTAATTACATCAAAATTCTACAGTCAAACAAGAAACAAAAAACATGACAAATGGCAAAACGATGTTATTTCAGCTTTATTCATAAAAGTGAAAACTTAAAAACAGTTCATATATTTACCTATGTGGGTATTGTAAAACACCATACTACAATTAAACTAAACTAAACTAAAGTTGTAAAATTTAATGACATGGAAAGATAGCCTTGTATATTATCATCGGTGAAATAAAAGCAGGGTGCAGTATAATACTGTATGAGATCAGTGTGTGCATGAATATGGATGTGTGTGTGTACGCACAGAGGCTACATACAGTACATATGTATCTCTATTACAGAAAGGTTAAAAGAACCCTGACTGGTATTTTGAGTGAAAATATCTCATCCTCTATTTCAGCTTATTTGATGTGGCAGGCATTATGGCCTGTGATAGGAAATTAAAACTGCCATTTTCCCTGCTTCATCATCCAGAAACATTTTCAGAGAGTGTAGGCAATGTGTCTTGTTTGTGAGTTGAGCAGTGAATGTTCCAGAACTTAGAAACCTTATTCTTAGTCCAGTGTTTGTGCAACCACACAAAGCTGGTACTAAAGAAGAAAACATCATTTTAATCCAACTTGTTATTTTCTATCTCTACTACGGCAAAGAAGGAAAATAATTGAGATTAATCTACTAGTGGAGACACTATGATGAATCTTTCCCTTTCTTTTCTTTTTTCTTTCTTACTATACAGAAAAATTGATGGTGAGGTACTATGACAGCTACTAAAGAAAGTGCATCCCATTGATTTATCTGCAGCCTTCCAATGAGCAGCCCCTGCTAGTGTGCTTCCAAGTGTGGTTTAATATGGAAGCCTAAAATGGACTGAGCATAGCCCAAGATATTTGAAACCAAGTAATATCCACCTCAGCTGCTGAGAACTGCTATTGAAAAAGATCTTTTCTTCCCCAGCCTGTGATTCAATTCATTTCCTCACCCCCGCCTCACAGAGATAAGCTTGACTAAGGGGTCTAGATAGAATAAGGAGAAACCTGGGGGTGGGGATGCTGCTGTTTGCTTCCAAAGCAGAAGGGAAAAGTGAGATCTCTGATTTGTCTTTTTCTATGTGATTTGTCTCATTCAAGAGAGTAACCCATTGAAGAGTTTTATTTCCTAGTCATAAGCTTCATTAAAGTAAGTGGATAATTGAAGCCAAATCTAGAACAATTGAATTCAACCCAAATATTACAGGTATTGCAGTTGTGAGCATCAAAATTGGAAATTATGAAAAGGGGAAGTAATTACATATTTCTCAAAAGTTCATTGTGTTTTAAGCAAGTAGACACCTTATATACATTTTCTGGCATTTTAATCTTCATAACAGAATCTATCTGATTGAAAACCTGTGTAGGTAAAAAGCCAGGTTGAAATATCTGGGAAAAAGTTACAAAACTCAAAAATACCTCACTGTACTTTATGACTGACTTCTAAAGCAATTATACAGAAATTGCCTGGCAAAACCAAGAAATGTAGGTCAATCTTCTCATCCTCATGATATTTCATTTTCTTATTTCTGATCAAAGTCTTCATTTGTGTTTGCTACGCTTCTTCAAACAAAATGGTACATAATTTCAAGCCAATGCTGATAAATGACAACTTTATAACTTGGATAAACAGTGAATATAAACAGAAAGTAAACACAGAGGTTCTACAGGATCTGGATTCTGAAGGCACATAAGGTCTGCTGTGTTGCTTTGTAGACTTTTATGACTTCAGGGCATTAAAACAAGTGCTACTGTGCAAAAATTCTTTCCACAATACATTTTATGTTATCTGAGTCAACCTGTTAAAATCATACTTACTTTTTAGCAGATAACATTTATAGAAAAAGTAGCTAATAGTGGAAGTATAAAAATATAAATAGCCAAGAATTAATATTGAAATCACCATTGCATCAACTATTTTAATAAACATGAGTTCTTTAAAAATATGTAAGGATCCTCAAAGCCTGATTTTTTCTTCAGATTTGACAATTACTTTTAATATGCATAGTAGAAAATAGTTTTAGTGAATGAATTACTGATACACGAATTAGTATATTTAAATCTTTCAGATATGAACATCACATGGGCACTGTCAGTAAATATTCAAAAATGTTCTGAATATCTAGATTGGAATATTTTAAAAAGAAAAAATAGAACATGAAAGACATTCATAATAAGGATAAATTTCCTCAGTTATATGTGTGTGCCTATATATTTTGTTGCTGAACTATCAGATTAAAGGTTCTTTATTTCTTATTTAGTGTGGAATCATCTATAGCCCACACAAATGGTGTATAATGAAATATGAAGACATTTCTTGCTGCACTATTAACTTTAGTCATTTTTTTAAGAAATATAGGGACAACATATGCTTGTCTAAGCATGTTAATTGCATTTTAATTTGGCATAAAAAGATTTTTAACATGTAGGTGGTGTAAAACATGTCACAGTGACAATTCTTACATTCAGTATTCATTTAGTCCTACAATTGCCATGATTATATATCTTTTCTATATGTAGCCATTTTATATGCATGGTGAAAAGTGAGGCGTGCACTAGTGTCTGGAAAATATTGGAATTAGATCCTGAACACTTTATTTCTGAATTGTGGACAGACTCTGTATTTTTACACTGTTCATAAAAATTACACACATGAGATACTCTACCAAGGTGAGTTGGTCTGTTCAAGATGTTTGAAGCAGAAATATAATAACATACAAGGAATTGTCCCTAAGCTCATTTTAGACTCCATCACGTGTACAAAGACTGGGATTTACACCAGACATTTTCAGCAACCTTCTGGTGGCCATATTATCACTTCTTCAGAAGACAATCACACATTGCTTATGTTCTAACAGACTTTGCAACTCTGTACAGTGCATGACACACATCCCCATTTTAAAAAGGTACTCTACTAAACAAGTTTTATGTTATACAGGAGAAAAATATGACTATCATTTATGCAATCTGCTATCCTGCATTGTCAAATACGTCTTTTTAAAAGAAACCTCTGTGGCAATCAATCAGGCAACAAAGTGAGTTCTCATTTTTTAAAGAAAAGCATGCCATATTTCCTCTATGATGGAGGTAATATAAAAATGCTACTAAAATAGCAGTGTGATTTCTTAGTCATTTGCAAATGTACAATGTCCCACAGTTGCTGGAATAAGGCCTCACAGAATCTACTTTGAAGAATTGTGTGGGGATAGGACAGATGGGCAGCTGTTTCTTTTTTGGATCCCAGATTTTATCCCTTCACTAAATAATATTTAATATGTTAGCTTTTAATTGTGAAAAAATAAACACAGCCTTGTTTTTAAAAACAAATTAACGCCTGCAGGCATTGAACTATTAATGAAAGAAAGGTAGTTCTCATATCTTGAATAAAAATTTCCTCATTTTAATTAAAAACAACAGATTCTAATGGCTATATTCTGCTGATACTGATCATTATTTATTTCATAGTTGATAGAACAACTGTCTTTTCAGTTTTATAGAAACAGACAAAAATACTGATTAAGAAAAATTTGAGTAATCAACTGGGCATCATTATTTCTGTTATTGCCTATAGATTTTTCATGTTTTGATCCCAAATATATAAACTCTTTTCTTTATTATGCATGGCAGTATGAATTAATCCAAGCTAAAATTATTTTTAACCCACTTGTTCATATACAAACATAAGAATGCCTCTATTTTTAAATCGGCATTTCTTTCTTCTATCATAATTATTCCCTCATAATATGAAAGAATAAATTGACCAAAGATTATAACAACTTCTCACTATGCACAAATCTTTTGCAAGTAGAAAAGAAAGTAAATAATCTTAATGAATGAATTGCATGTAGTATATAACTGCTGAATATCGAACACACACTTTATACTGTACTCAAGTGAAAAAACTAGATTTATGTCCTTTCCTGGGTATAAACTTCATATTCTGGGCATGAAATAATGGTATAAAACACTCGACTCAGAAAAAGTACCATGCACACACAAAATATTTTCACTTAGTTGAAACTAAATTGTCTTACGAGAAAGGTTTTTAAATAGCCTAATAGGCATTATCACATTATTTCAGATAATACAGCAGAGGAGAAACTATTTCTGTATGCTACTCAGAATTCACAAGTTTTTGTTCCTTAATTAAGTAAAAGTTATTTTGTTAGTCTTATACTGTACAGCATTGCTGACATGTGATAATTTCATGCCAGACCATAGCTCTTTTTAATTCTTTTAATGGATTGACTCTGTTAATACAACAGTGGTTGATTAAAGAACCTATTTTAATATCTTAACTTTAAACAAATCACAATGCTTTTTAACTCTAATTGTCAGAATCCATTAATAATTTCTTTAAAAGTGATAAGGTTTCTTGCCCTTCCCCAATTTCAAATTTAATTAAGTCCACAACACAACCACACTGAAGGGAAAAGTCCAAGTTTATTTACATAACATAACAATAGCAACAACAATGACTGAATAGCACTAAACCAACGTTGGTATTATTCGCAAAATATTACTATTGCCCTCTTCAGTGAGCAGCCTTTTTCTACCCAGCCATGAATAGCATTCAATTTTGTATGAAAATAACTACTGAGATAGAACTCACAAATGAACAAACACAATTTTGGGAGGAAATCAAGTCATTCAACGTCAACATTATAACTATTAATTCTTATTTTTCACAAACTGAGAAATTCCTCATCTTAATTCACAATCTCAAAAGTACCCATATTACAATATTTAGATTCTATGAAAATTATCAACAAATAGACCATACAGAAGTTAAGATACAAGTTACAAAACACTGAGTCATCAAGAGGTGATCAGTGAAAGACAAGTGGTAAAACCAGGGTGGTTAAGCAATTCCTTTACTCCCAGGTTATATGCAGACTGGAGGACGATCTTAACCACAGTTAAAAGATGTTCACCTGGAGCAGCTGGCATGGAGGTAGACACCATACTTACTGTATTAGTAAGACTCCAGTGCAGTTGCCTCAAACTAACATCCACTCATAGTCTAAGATCAAGTGTGATCTGTTCACTACACCACTATACACACTTGCAGAGTCAAGCACATGTGTTGGGTATTTGACAAAGTTCAAAATTTCTAAGAGGAACCCGAAATATTAGCTACTGAAACCTAACCTTTGTCCTCCCTATAGGGAATTTTAGAACAATTTTCTAAGTGTTCACTGGTTCATAGGGTCCACTTTAACCTAGAAATTCCCTTTTCACGATTCCCTTTAAGTCACATACACAGAAGATACGGCTCAGTGTAAAACTCATCCTCTTTTGTTTGGGATGGGATCCTTCTGGCAAAGAGGCCTCATTTCTGCACTAGTGTCCATCTTCCCTTCTTTATTTCTTTTTCTTTTTCATTTCTCTTTTAAATATGTTTGGAATTTCCAGTTCCTGAGAAGACTTCCTCTTTAAAACTACTACTTCACTTTAAAACCCCTCCTAACATTTGACATTATTTTATAGCTACTCTCCTCCAGCAAGCAGCCTACATCTAAACTCCACAGCTTTCACCATTCATCACTTACTTCTTAAACCTCTAAAACACAGTTTTAAAGATCTGATTTATGGATCCATCTTGTTCTGAGAAATCATTTTACTAATGAATTGAGCTTCTTTTTCTCACCCATGTCAGACTCTCCACTGCATTTAACATAGCTTATGTTACATTTAGTTCCATTTTCAGCTTCTGTCAATTTTCACCATATCTCTCACAATTTGGGCTGTTTCTTCTCCTTAGCTATCATGGATTTTGGAACCTCAGGTTGGTAAAATAATTTACTAAATGTTGAGAATAGAAGCAAAGATTTACTAAAACACTACCTAGGGGAACAGTGGACAGCTAATCAGCAAGGGAATGTCAATGCTGCTGTAGAGATATGGGTTGATGGTAGGCTTTAATTGGGTTACCTGGGATTTTGCTGGAGTTTTCTTTCTTGTTTTTTTTTTTTTTTTTGGTGGGACAGGGTGTTTGAACTCAGGGCTTCACACTTGCAAAGCAGATGCTCTACTGCTTGAGTCATACCTCTGGTACCTTTTGCTCTGGTTATTTTGGAGATAGGATGTCTCATACTAATTTGTCCAGACTGGCCTAGAACTGCCATCCTCCCGATGTCAGCCTCCCAAATAGATAGGATTACAGGCATGAGCCACTGGCACTGGATTTGTTGGTTCTTTTTTTATGTGCCTTGTCATTGGATTGTTTCTTTGTTGGAACATAGTTTGTTTCTAACCATAGATTTTGAGTGCTTGTTCCCTACTTCTTCATTCTACTTGACTATTGGTATTTTGTTCCACCATGCCTCATTACAGAGGACTTTCCTCCACATTACCCACTTAGTGATTCTCTTTAGTGTCTATTTACTGTCTTCTCCTCTTATAGAATATATGCATTTACATGTTCTACTTATTTCCTTTATACTAACAACTCAAAAATTCCTATCTCCTAACATTATACCTGCTACTATATCTCCTGTCCTATTCCTGCAACTTTATTGTAGGTCACCTGAATCATTAATTCAATGAAAGAATTGACCACACTCTTAGCTATCTGCCAGAAATTTTTATAGGAACTGAATACATTAAAAATTGAAAAAAAACAAAACAAAAACAACTGTATTTGTGGAGTATGTATGCAGTTGAAGAAGCCACATAGTAAATATAATTTAAAAATAAAAATGTTAATATGGTGAGTGATAAAGAGAAACCATGTAGCAAAGAAGTTGTGTGTGAAATATTGCGGGTGGAAATAACATTTTAAGTAAACTTTTGGATGCAGACTATAAATACAAGTTAGGAGACCAACTACTATTGTACTGCAACAATGTGGGAGAGATGATGATGGCAAAGAATGTGGCAGGTGAAGTGAAAAGACACAGGATTGAATTCTGGATGCATTTTGAAAACAAACAACACGTGTTGATGGACCAGGTAAGAGTGAAAAAGTCAAGACTGGCACCAAAGTTCCTGTCTGAAGTAATTAGAAGAATGTGGGCACCAATAACAAGTAGAGTACAGGTAAGTGAGCAGAGTAGTCACATATCAGTGGCTGAGTTTGAAGCACATTTGGAGTTAAGGCATTTTAACTCTTTAAGTTGGAGATAGACAAATGTATGCTGGATAATTGGATAAACAGATTTGAAGGTACCTAGAATATTCTAACTACAGAATATAAATTTTGGTGTCAAAAACATGATTAAAGCCATGACAGGAGAATGACATCACCTCAGGCGTGAACATAGTTGGGCAAATAGTTTCCAGATTAGGTTTAGGGGAATAAGGAGGAACTGGTACAGTGCTTGAGAAGAAATAGCCAGAAATATCAGAGAATGATGAACACCAAGATGAAGAAATCATTCTGGAAGTAGTGGGAATCAATTGCATTCAGTATAACATCTAGGGCAAATAATGTGTGATTTGACTATAGAAATTAGCAATATGAATGTCTTTGGCGATATTGTATGGACGTTAAGTGTCCTCCAAAAATTCATGTGCTGATAACTTAGTCCCCAGTGTGATGATATTGGGAAATAGGTAGGAACTATAGCAGTATTTAAAATGTGGAAACAGTTCTGGAACTGGGTAATGTGCAGAGGTTAGGAGATTTTAGAGAATGAAGCTAGTAAAAGCCTAGAATATTTTAAACAGAGCATTATGTGTAATTCTGTTGAAGTCTTAGAAGACAAAGAGATTAGGAAGGAGCTAGAATATTTTAGACATTGGATAAGTGCTCATAAGGACAACACTGATGAAGTCTCAGATGGAAATGAGAAATGTTTTATTGGAAATTGGAATTAAGGCTATTCTTTTTATGCAGTATCAGAGAACTTAACTGACCTTTATTCATACCTCAGAGCTTCATGGAAAGTCAAATTTAAAAGTGTTAACCAAGACTTTCCTAACAGAAGAAACTTAAATAGGGAAGGAAAATGTTTAGGCTACTGTTTAGTTACTTTTAACTACATATTGAAAGATTTGGGAACAATTACTGACACAGTGTGAGAAAGACATAAACTTGAGGGCCAGGTGCATAATGCTAGGTTTGGATATGGTTTAACTATGTCCCTCAAGGGTTCATGTCCTGGAAGCTTGGTCTCCAGTGTGGCAGTGTTTAGAGGTGGTAAAACTGTTAAAATGCAGAGCTTAGGACAAGATAATTAGGTCATAAAAGTATCACCCTCAGAAGGGCTTAGTAGAGTGAGTTTACTCTCACAAGAGTAAGTTGTTATAAAAGAACAAGCCTGGCCTCTGAGTCCATGACTTCCTGTATTATCATTTGATCTCTCCTTCTGGAATGCAGTCTTATGATGATGCCATCTTCCATGTAGTGAAGGGTGTCCTCACCATTGCAAGGTAGATATTGGCACTACACACTTGAATCTCAAAATGTTACCTAAATGAACCTCTTATCTCTATGAAGTACACAACCTCATTTTGTTACAGCAACAGAAATTGTACTGAAACAATGACCTGGAGCACAGCAATTTCCAATGGAATGGGGAATAGGAGAAATATGACTACAATAAGTACAAGAGAGAATAAAAATTGATAATGAATTGCAGATAAAAACTATCTCAAGGAGTTTTGCTCTAAAGGATAGACAGATATGAAAAGTAACTATGGAGCAAAGAAGACTCAAGAGAGGGTTTTTATGATGGATAACTTAATAGTTTAATTTTATACTAATATGAATGGTGAATAGAAATGGAAATATTCACAATGCTGCTGAAGTATGAAGAAATGCAAGAATACAGACACTGTTGTGGGTGGCAAACTAAAGGAATCTCTGTAGTTTTTCTTCATAATGCTTTAATATTCTCATTGGAAAATTAGAAACTGAAACATCAACAGAGTGATGACAAAGGACATGGTGCTGAAAGTTTTAGGAAACAGAAGAAATTGTGAAAAAAACTAAGAAAATGGAAGAAAATTGATTAATAAATTATATTATAGCATTAAGAAACAAAATTGAGAATACTGATAGTAAATTTAAAGTGAGAAAAGTGTTTTTTCAAAATTTTCCAACCATGCTGAACTCTACAGGTGCAAGCACAGAACAGAAAGAAAGCTTTATTTACCTGGGATTGTAGTTGCATTCAGAAAAAAAAATATGATGAAGAAAGAAAGGGCTATGGGAGTTGATGATGTTTGCCAGGGAATTATAATAATTTAACCTGGATTTTAAGGTGAATAGAGAGGAGATAAAAGACATTAGAAAGTGTGGGAAAGTATAAATCTGATAAGATTGATGATAATTCAGTCTAGGTAGGGCTAAGGAAGGTTGGAGTTAAGATGTTGGACTTTGTCCCATAAAATGGGAGGCCAGAGTCATAAAGATGGTTGTTCAAAGCTTGGATTATGATGTTGTTGCTATTGGAAATAAAAAGATCAAGGAAGTAAGGATACAATTCTGAGGTAGGGAGAACAACATCATTGTTAAGAAGTATTGAGGAGTAAAAGTACAGAAAACTTTATCATTATGAATATTAAAATCAGTAAGAATTGTTTAAAAGTAATGTAAGTGAGAGTGACAGTGATCCAAGGTTTAAAACTTTCCAAACAGTAAGGTTGGCATAATCTAATGGTAGAAAATAAAAAGTAGTGATGATTAGAGAGGAAAGAGGGAAAATAATTTGGGAGCCTCCCCATTTAATGGACAGGACACTTACTCTATCATAAATTTATTTAGTCAATCAATAATTATTTAAGTATGCTGCATGTGACAGTTTAGCAAACTGAAAATTAAGTAATTTGCTCCAAATTATTTAGCTATTGTTTAATAGCTTATATTGTATCTTTTTAATTCAAATAATTCCAATCTAAATTTCTTAACACTGAGAAATCATTCCTTCTGGAACTGTGGTGAGAAAAGCTCCATGGATGCTCCTAGAAACATTATAAACATGTTTAAAGAACTAAAAGAAACCCTGCTTGAAGAAGTAAAGGAAAGCATTTTGACAATGTTTCATCAAATAAGAATGCCAATGAAGAGAAAGAAACATTAAAAAACAAACAGAAATTCTGGAGTTGACCAATAAAGTAATTGAATGAAATATCGCCTCAATAGGTTCACCAATAGATTTGAACTGGCAAAAAGAATAAATTAATTTGATACTTATACATAATAGAATTTTATTCAGTCATAAAGAAGAATGAAATTTTGTTTTTTGCAGGTAAATGGATGGAACTGGAGAACATTGTCTTAAGTGAAGTTACCCAGGTTCAGAATGCCACAAAAGATGCATGTTTTCTCTGATATACAAATACAAAAAATATTATGAAAAACAGGTCACACTAAGGGGAGGTCGCACATGAGAGGGAGGGTAAAAGAAGGAAGTTAAGAAGGTGAATATGGTTGATACATTCTCCATACAAGGATGAATATGGAATTTTTAAATTTGTTGAAGTCACTATAAGAAGGGGACTAAGGTAAAAAGGAGAAAAACAGAGGGGATGAAATAATTCAGGCTATAATACATATAAACATGGAAATGTCACAATGAAAAACCCTGTATAGCTATCTTTAATGAACAAAAATATCATTTTATTTTTACCAAAATGAGAGCAGGAAGGCAAAACACATTCTGTCTGGGGGATTGGTAATAGTGTGGGGGGACTATAAGGAAAGGGAATAGGAGGGTGAATATGATGGAAATATTATGTACATATGTATGTAAATGGAAAAATGAGATCTGTTGAAACTATTCCAGTAATGGGGGGAGAGAGGGATAAAGGAGAATGAAGGAGGGGGTGAATTCAACAATGATATACTTTAAAAATTTTTGTAAATATCACAATGTACCCAAAGTACAATTATAAAAAGGAATAAATTAATTTGAAGATAAATTGATAAATATTATGCAATTTAAAGAACAAAGCATAAAAGAATGAAGAGAATGACCACCAACATACACCAACAAATTTTAATGGGAGTATAAGAATGGGAGAATAAGTAAAGGACCATACAAATATTTGAAAAAAATGTTGAAAACTTCCAAATTTAATGAAAAGTTTTAGTCTAAGCATTTAAGAAACTCAATGAACTTCAATAAAAAAAGATTACCTCCACTCACACATGTCATAGTAAAAATTGAGTCAGATATGTTGATGTACATCTGTAATCCCAGCACTTATTAGGCTGAAGCACAAGGATTGTAACAAAGCCAATCTGGGCTAAACAGTAATTTAAAGCCAATGTGGGCAATTGATGGGACCTCATTTCAAAAACAAAGGAAAAATGTTGAAAGATAAGGAAAAAAATTTGAAAACAGCAAGAAAAAATAATTACTAGCTTACAAGAACCCTTAAGATTAACAATAACAACAACAAAAACCTACAGAGGCAATGGGATGACATATAAAACACTGAAAAAATCAGCAACGAATTTAACATCCTCAATTGCAGTCAAAATACACACACTTCCACACATACAACACCTGAGATCATTTATTGCTGACAGACTTATATTATAAGATCTATTAAAGGAAATTCTTCAGATAGATAGTGAGTAATGCCAGACAGTATTTCAAACCCACACCCCTACGGCAAAAAAATAGAAGTGTGAAAGCTAATTGTGTGATAACAAAGCACAATATAAGTGCATATTTATTTGCTTTTCTTCCCATAAATAATTTTAAAAGCAACCATATAAAATATATATATGTAATTGTGTTACTCATTCTATAACACATAGGAATATAATATATATATAACCATAGCAATACAGAAGAGATAGATAGGGAGCAAGACTATATTGAAGTAAGAAAATGATCTCAGACAGTAATTCAAAACTACTGGAGAAATGGAAAAACCCAGAAAATTTAAATAACAAGGTTAGTAAGATGCATTCTACTAATATAACTATATATATTCTCTCCATATAATATCCAGAACATTTATAAATTATTTAAAATGATAATTATGAGGATATATTGCTAGATTTGTAACAAATATCTGCATATTATATATGACAATGAATGCACTATAGTGGAAGAGGAAACAGAGCTATACAAAAGTACATCTCCATATCTGTCTAAAATTAAGTTGATATAAATATGAAGTAGATTCTGATATGTTAAGGTAAATATGATAAGCCCTAGAGCAACCATTAAAAAAATAGCTCCAAAATATATAATGAAAAATCATTACCAAAATTAAAGTGTCACACTATAAAATATTCACTTAAAGAGAAAGCAATAAAGATGAAATAGAGGAGAACAACAACAACAAAAAAAACCATACAGAACACTATGGGAACCCCATAGACATAAAACCTTACATATGAGTAAGGTTTTATGCAGTGATACATACCCACAATTCCAACTACTTGGGAGGCAAAGGCAGGAAGACTGCAAGTCTGAGGCCAACCTGAACAAAATTATTGAGACCATATCTAAAAACCAAATAAAAACAAAGGTCTATGGGCATAGTTAAGGCAGATACCTTAAAAGCAACTGAGGCCAATAAGAAAAGGGGACCAGGAACTAGAGAAAAGGTTAGATCAAAAAGAATTAACCTAGAAGGTAACACACACGCACAGGAAATTAATGTAAGTATAATTACCCTGTAATTATACCCTGTATAGCTATCTCAACTAGCAAAAACACTTGTTCCTTCCTATTATTGCTTATACTCTCTCTTCAACAAAATTAGAGATAAAGGCAAAATAGTTTCTGCTGGGTATTGAGGGGGTGGGGGGGAGAGGGTGGGGGCAGAGTGGGTGGTAAGGGAGGGGGTAGGGACAGAGGGGAGAAATGACCCAAGCATTGTATGCACATATGAATAATAAAACAATAAAAAAGAAAAGAAGGGTGGTCACCAATAAGCATAAGAAAGCTGAAATGGCTTAAGGTTACTTAAGAGAAGTAAGATATTTTATAAAGTGTCCATTGAAGTGCCACAAATATATAATAATTGCAAATATATGTATGTGCTCCTAATAACTCAGCCCCAAATACATTAAACAAAACTAACAGAGCTGAAGTAATAGATAATTTGCCAATTGTTAGGGACATCAAAACCCTACTTTCAATCATAGATAGACCAACTAGACAAAGGTTTAAAAATAAATAAATAAATAAATAAAATAAAAGATTTTAACAAAACTATACACTAGACAGATCAGTAAATGTCATATATATATATATATATATATATGAACAACCCACTCAACCCCAGAATTCTGAAAAATAAAAAACATCCTACATATTATATATAAATATATAAATATTGTAATACATTATTTATATTATAAAACAGGCATTGGTAAATTTAAAATAATCAAAATCTTACAAAATGTGTATTTTGGGCACAAGGGAATGAAATCAGAAATCAGTATCAGAAATAAATTTGGGAAATTCACAAAAATAAAAAATATAGAAATTCAATTATGTTGTCTTAAATAACCAATGGGTCAAAGAAGAAATCACAAAGGAAATTAAAGAATTCTTTGAAATCAGTTAGAACAACAAAAAAAATTTGTGAAATAAAATAAAAGCGTTATTGAGAAGGAAATTTATAGCTATAAATGCTTACACTACAAAGAAGAAAGATCTTCAATTGGTAACCTTATTTTTCACACTGGAAAAACCAGAGTAAACCTAAAACAAGCAGAAAATACAAAATAATAAGGATTTGATCATAAATTAATGAAATATAAATTAAAGAAACAAGAAAGAAAACTGATCAATATAGTCATAAATTAATTCTTTGAAAAGAATAAATTTGGATTCCAAGATGGCAGCTAGAGGGAGGAAGCCGAAAGCATGCTTCCTAAATTAAAATCTTGGAGAGACACTGGAGATACACCCTGCAGGAAAAACAAAGAAGAAGCAAAACTACTACACCTCCACATCTCCAGCCTGCGCATATTATCCCTACTCCACTTTAAACGGAGAAATCAAGAGCGCTCCTGTGCTGCCAGATGCCACCTCCTATCCTGCTCAGGAGATGCAGACCACCAAGTGAGCTAAGCAGCGTGTGGTACTCCCACAGACAACCCTGGGCCAGATCAGCATAGCCCCCTGAATAGACCGACCACCCACCCAGGGGGAAAAAAAAGAGAAAAAAACAAACTGAATAATAAACAAGCAGCTGAAAAAAAAAAAGACATGTAGCAAAGAGGGCTGGGCACCCCAAGCTCCAGAGAGTGGGTAAGGGGCAATACCTCAGGCAAACTGTAAATAAACAAGCTGGGCAGAGAAGGCAGGACTAGTGGCACCCACCCAGCAATTTGGAGAGGGGAAAGCTTGTAACAGTGGCTGTCATGAGGAAAGCTCCACCAGACAGAGGGAAAGGGGCACTTCTCCATGCAAACTGTAATTAAAAAAAAAAAAAGACAGCAATTGAAAAAGGCTGGTAGGACTGTATACTGGAGAAAACAAAAGGGATATGTATCCAGGAGAACTCTAAATAAACAAAACCTGCAGCAGCAGATGGCTGACAGTAGGAGGCAGGTGAGCCACAGCCACAGACAGACATTCACAAAGCTGTCTCCAGACTCCCTTTCTTTTTTTTCTTCCTTCATTTGATGAGACAACAACACTGGATGCTGAAGGACTAACTGAAACTGTACTGCATTTGAACTTGGGATATTTTGTTTGTTTCTTTGTTTGTTTTTTCCCCTGAGATGAGAAAATGACAGAACTACTTCACAGACACTGAGAAGTCTTCAGGACTGGAGGCTGAAGGACTAATGCCAAAATTATTAAGATTGAAACTTTATTGCATTTGAACTTGGGTGTTTATTTTTTTATCCTCTCTCTGTCTCTCTAATGCCTGTTTAGCTTACTGTTGATTAGTACACTATCTCTCCCTGTTTATTTCTTTGGCTCTGGTTTTTTCTTTAGTTTATTTGGTAATTTTGTTTGTTTGTTTGTTTGTTTTGTTTTTTCCCTTTTTCTTCACCTTCTTTGCTTTCCCTCTCCTCTCACTCTTCCATTCTAGATATCACTGTTGTTATTATTACAAGCTAGACAATACTGAATTACACACAGTACAGGGACAGTAACAATAGCAAGGGCAATGATGGGAAGACAGAAAAAAGAAGGAAACCATTTTCCTCCCAATAGTAAATTAGTACAGGAATCAGAGGGAAATGAAGAAATTAGATACCCAGATCCAGACTCCAACAAAATGAAGATAAACTATGCCAAAGATCCCAATGAAGCCCACAAGAGCACCCTGAAAGAAGTAATCAATGAGAATTTTATAGAGATGATAGTGGATATGATCAATGTACAGGAGACACTCAAGAAATTGCAAGACAACAAAAATAGAGAAAATGAGAAAGCACAAGAACAAATAAAAGAAACCATACAAGCACTGTATAAACCCAAGGTGAAACAAAGAACATGATAAATAAAGAGACAAACAAACTCAGGGTGAAAAGGAACAATATTAAAGAGGAAGCAACTCAGGATATGGAAAACCTCAGAAAAAAGAACGAAACAGAAATGCAAAACAAAATGGAAGGCCAATCCAGCAGACTAGAACAAGCAGAAGACAGAATCTCAGAACTCAAAGATGAAATGGCAATTAAAGGAAAAACCAGAGATTCCAAGATGGTGACTAGAGGGAGGAAGCAGAAAGCATGCCACCTATAGTGAAATCTTGGAGAGATGCTGGAGATACACCTTGCAGGCAAAATCACTAAGAAGAGGCAAAACTTTGACCCCTCCACACCTTCAGGCGGCACAGAGAATCTCCACTTCACATTGAACAGAGAAATAAAGAGGGCCCCCGGGACGTCAGATACCCATGCCCAGACAGCTTTGGGAAGACACGGACAAGGTGAGATAAGTGCTATGCAGTACTTTCACAGACAACCCTGGGCCACATCAGCATAGCCCCCTGGACAGACTGACCCCGACCTGGGGAAAAAAGAGAAACTGAGTAATAAGCAATAAGAACAATAAAGACACGTTGCAAAGAGGGTGGGGCACACTGAGTGCCAAAGAAGGGGGGAAGGGAATCCTTCCCAGAACTGTAAATAAACAAGCCTGGCCTGGCTGGAGAGGCTCTGGCAGGAGCAGGGGCACATGCCCAGCAACCAGGAGTGGAAAAGTTTCTGAGTGGCAGAGGGAGGAAAACTCCACAGGAGAGGGGGGAAGACCCACTTCCCACGTGAGCTGTAAACAAACACGCAGGCCAGAGAAAGTGGATGCAGTGTCACTTCCCCCAGTGTGCTTGGAAAGGGGAAAGCTTGTAGCAGTGGCTCGTGCAAAGGAGAACTCTGAGTAAACAAAGCCTGCAGGGCCAGGTGAGTGCTGAACTCACTCCACAGATCTGCATAAATAATGTCTTCAGCAATAGCAGGCTGACAGCAGTGGGCAGACAAGCCACAGTTGCAGATAGCCATTCACAGACCTGTCTCCAGATTCTTCTTTTTCTCTCTCCCTACCTTGGATGAGAAAACAACCGAACTACACCTGCATGCTGAAAAACTTACTGAAACTGTATTGCATTTGAACTTGGGACACTTTGTGGGGTTTTGTGTGTGTGTGTGTGTGTGTGTGTGTGCAGTTTTGTTCTACTTTATGTATCCCTTTTGATGAGACAACTACAGAACAACAACTGAGGCACCATCTCCAGGGTTGGAGGATGAGGTGGACACCAAAATTATTAAGACTGAAACTTCATTGCATTTGAACTTGGAGGGTTTTTTTTCTATTTTCATTTTGTTTTATTTTATTTTATATTTATATATATAATTTCTTTCATTTACTTATATTTTATTTTTATTCTCATCTTTATTCTTTTTATTTTTATTTTGAATTCTCTCTCTGTCTCTCTAATGCCATTTCAGCTTACGGTTGATTAGTACACTGTCTCTCCCTATTTATATCTTTGAAACATTTTTTATTTGTTTCTTTGTTTTTTTTTTCTACTTGATTATTTCTTCTTCCCTCTTCCTTTAACTTCTTTGCTTTCCATCCCTTCTCACTCTTCCATTCTAAATATCATTAGTGCTATTATTATAAGACAGAAAATACTTAATTGCACACAGTACAAGGACAATAACAACATCAAGGGCAATCATGGGAAGACAGAAAAAACAGGGAAACCAGTTTCCCCATGGCAAAAAATTATTACAGGAACCAGAGGGAAATGAAGAAAACAGACGTTCAGATCCAGACTCCAACAAAATGAAGATAAACTATGCCAAAGAACCCAGTAAAGCCCGCAGATTAATTTAAAAGAAGACATACTACAGATATTCAATGTGAATTTTATAGAGATGATACTGGATATGGTCAACCAAAATGTACAGGAGACACTCAAGAAATTTCAAGACAACAAAAATAGAGAATTTGGAAAAGCAAAAGAAGAAATAAAGGAAACCATAGAAACACTGTATAAACACCAAAGTGAAACAGAGAACATGATTAACACACAGATAAATGAAATCAGGACAAAAATAGACAACATTAAGGAGGAAAACACCCAGGATATGGAAAACCTCAGAAAAAAGAACAAAACAGAACTGCAAAACAAATCAGAAGGCCAATCCAGCAGAATAGAAAGAAAAGAACACAGAATCTCAGAACTCAAAGATGAAATGGTAATTAAAGGAAAAACTTTAATTAAACAACTCAAGACCTGTGAAAAGAAAATGCAAGAACTCACCGAATCCATCAAAAGACCAAACTTGAGAATCATGGGCATCGAGAAACAGAAGAGGTGAAAGCAAAGGGAATGCATAATACATTCAACAAAATAATAACAGAAAATTTCCCAAATCTAGAGAAAGATAGTCCCATACAGATGCAAGAGGCCTCCAGGACACCAAACAGACCAGATCAAAATAGAAGTACCACATGATATATCATCATTAAAACAGCAAGTTCAGAAACTAGGGAAAGAATATTGAAGGGTGTAAGAGAGAAAAAACAAATAACATACAAAGGTAAACCAATCAAAATCACACCAGAATTCTCAACAGAAAAATTAACAGCAGGAAAGCATGAGGGGAGATCTTCAGGGCACTGAATGAAAATAACTTCAACCCCAGGATACTGTACCCAGCAAAAGTATCATTCAAAATAGATGGAGCAATAAAAGCCTTCCATGATAAGCAGAAACTAAAACAATATGTGACCAGAAAGCCACCACTACAAAAGATTCTTCAAGGGATTCTGCACACAGAAAGTGAAACCCAACTTAACCATGAAAAGACAGGCAGCACAAACCACAGGAAAAGAAAAAGCATGAAAGTAGAGAGTAACCTCAACTTCGGTACACACAATCAAACCTTCAAACAACTAAGACAACTACATGACAGGAATCACCACATACCTATCAGTACTAACACTTAATGTTAACAGACTTAATTCACCCATCAAAAGGCACTGCTTCATGAAACGGATTAAAAAGGAAGATCCAACAATTTGTTGCTTACAGAAGACCCATCTCGCTGACAGAAATAAGCATAGGCTTAGGATGAAAGACTGAGAGAAGATTTACCAAGCCAATGTCCCCTGAAAACAGGCAGGAGTAGCAATACTTATCTCTGACAAAGTAGACTTCAAACCTACATTGATCAAACGAGATAAAGAAGGACATTCCACACTAATAAAAGGGGAAATAGACCAAAAGGAAATAATAATTATCAACCTGTATGCACCCAATGTCAACGCACCCAATTTCATCAAACATACCATGAAAGACCTAAAAGCATATGTTAACTCCAACACAGTGGTTGTGGGAGACTTTAACACCCCATTATCATTAATAGAGAGGTCATCCTAACAAAAAATCAATAAAGAAATCCAAGATCTAAAATGTACAATAGATCAAATGCACCTAGTTGATGTCTACAGAACATTTCATCCAACTTCTACACAATATACATTCTTCTCAGCAGCCCAAGGAACCTTCTCCAAAATAGATCATATCCTAAGGCATAAAGCAAGCCTCAGCAAATAAAAGAAAATATAAATTATACAGTGCATACCATCTGATCACAATGCAGTAAAAGTAGAACTCAACAACAAAAGTAAAGACAAAAAAAACATGCAAACATCTGGAAACTAAATAACTCATTACTTAATGAACAATAGATCATTGATGAAATAAAAGAGGAAATTAAAAAATTCCTGGAAGTCAATGAAAATGAAAACACAACCTACCGGAACCTATGGGACACAGCAAAGGCAGTCCTGAGAGGAAAGTTTATAGTCATGAGTGCATATAATGAAAAGACTGAAAGATCCCAAATCAATGAACTAATGATACATCTCAAACTCCTAGAAAAACAAGAACAAGCAAATTCCAAAACAAATAGAAGGCAAGAAATAATAAAAATAAGAGCTGAAATCAACAAAATAGAATCCAAAAAAACCACACAAAGATTTAATGAAACAAAAAGTTGGTTCTTTGAAAAAATAAACAAGATCGACAGACCCCTGGCAAACCTGACTAAAATGACGAGAGAAAAAACCCAAATTAGTAGAATCAGGAATATGAAAGGGGAGATAACAACAAATGCCATGGAAGTCCAGGAAATAATCAGACTACTTTGAGAACCTATATTAAAATAAATTTGAAAAATCTTAAAGAAATGGACAGATTTCTAGATACATATGATCATCCAAACTGAACCAAGAGAAATTAATCACCTGAATAGATCTATAACACAAAATGAAATTGAAGAAGCAATCAAGAGTCTCCCTAAAAATAAAAGTGCAGGACCTGATGGATTCTCTGCTGAATTCTATCAGACCTTTAAGGAAGAACTGATACCAACCCTCCTTAAACTGTTCCATGAAATAGAACTAACACATTTTATGAACCCAGTATTGCACTTATCCCAAAACCACGCAAAGACACCTCTAAAAAGGAGGACTATAGGCCAATCTCCTTAATGAACATTGACTCAAAAATCCTCAACAAAACAATCACAAACCGAATTCAACAACATATCAAAAAGATTATTCACCACAACCAAGTAGACTTCATCCCAGGATTGCAGGGGTGGTTCAACATACAAAAATCAATAAAAGTAATAAACCACATTAACAGAAGCAGAGACTAAAACCACTTGATTATCTCAATAGATGCAGAAAAAGCCTTTGATAAGATCCAACACCATTTCATGATAAAAGCTCTAAGAAAACTAGGAATAGAAGGAAAGTACCTCAACATTATAAAAGCTATATATGACAAACCTACAACCAGCATTATACTTAATGGAGAAAAACTGAAATCATTCCCTCTAAAATCAGGAACCAGACAAGGATGCCCACTATCTCCACTCCTATTCAACATAGTAGTGGAGTTCCTAGCCAGAGCAATAAGGCAAGGTACCTATCTTTACAAATAGGTAAAGAAACTGTGAAAATATCCCTATTTGCAAATGACATGATCCTATACCTTAAAGACCCAAAAAACTCTACTCAGAAGCTTCTAGACATCATCAATAGCTACAGCAAGGTAGCAGGATATAAAATCAACATAGAAAAATCATTAGCATTTCTATACACTACTAATGAACAAACTGAGAAAGAATATATGAAAACAATACCATTTACAATGGCCTCAAAAACAATCAAATACATAGGTGTAAACTTAACAAAGGATGGGAATGACCTCTACAAGGAATACTATAAACTTCTAAAGAAAGAGATTGAGGAAGACTATAGAAAGTGGAGAGATCTCCCATGCTCATGGATTGGTAGAATCAACATAGTAAAAATGTCGATACTCCAAAAAGTAATCTACATGTTTCATGAAATTCCCATCAAAATTCCAATGACATTCATTAAAGAGATTGAAAAATCTACTGTTAAATTTATATGGAAACACAAGAAGCCATGAATAGCCAAGGCAAAACTCAGTCAAAAGAACAATGCAGGAGGTATCACAATACCTGACTTCAAACTATATTACAAAGCAATAGCAATAAAAACAACATGGTACTGGCACAAAAACAGACATGAAGACCAGTGGAATGGAATAGAGGACCCAGATATGAAGCCACACAACTATAACCAACTTGTCTTTGACAAAGGAGCTAAAAATATACGATGGAGAAATAGCAGCCTCTTCTACAAAAACTGCTGGGAAAACTGGTTAGCAGTCTGCAAAAAACTGAAACTAGATCCATGTATATCACCCTATATCAAGATTAACTCAAAATGGATAAAGGATCTTAATATCAGACCACAAACTCTAAAGTTGATACAGGAAAGAGTAGGAAATACTCTAGAGTTAGTAGGTATAGGTAAGAACTTTCTCAATGAAACCCCAGCAGCACAACTAAGAGATAGCATAGATAAATGGGACCTCATAAAGCTAAAAAGCTTCTGTTCATCAAAAGAAATGGTCTCTAAACTGAAGAGAACACCCACAGAGTGGGAGAAAATATTTGCCAGCTATACATCAGACAAAGGACTGATAACCAGAATATATAGGGAACTTAAAAAACTAAATTCTCCCAAAACTAATGAACCAATAAAGAAATGGGCAAGTGAACTAAACAGAACTTTCTCAAAAGAAGAAATTCAAATGGCCAAAAAACACATGAAAAAATGCTCACTGTCTCTAGCAATAAAGGAAATGCAAATTAAACCACACTGAGTCCACCTCACCCCTGTTAGAATAGCCATCATTAGCAACACCACCACCAACAGGTGTTGGCGAGGATGCAGGGAAAAAAGAACCCTCTTACACTGTTGGTGGGAATGTAAACTAGTACAACCACTCTGGGAAAAAATTTGGAGGCTACTTAAAAAGCTAAACATTGATCTACCATTTGATCCAGCAATACCACTCTTGGGGATATACCCAAAAGAGTGTGACACAGGTTACTCCAGAGGCACCTGCACACCCATGTTTATTGCGGCACTATTCACAATAGCCAAGTTATGGAAACAGCCAAGATGCCCCACTACTGATGAATGGATCAAGAAAATGTGGTATCTATACACAATGGAATTTTATGCAGCCATGGAGAAGAATGAAATATTATCATTCACTGGTAATGGTTGGAATTGGAGAACATCATTCTGAGTGAGGTTAGCCTGGCCCAAAAGACCAAAATGCATATGTTCTCCCTCATATGCGGACATTATATCCAGGGCAAACACAACAATGTGATTGGACTTTGAGCACATGATAAAGTGAGAGCACACTAGGGAGGTATGAGGATAAGTAAGACACCCAAAAAACTAGACAGCAGTTGTTGCTCTCAGTGCAGAGAAACTAATGCAGATACTTTAAAGCAACTGAGGCCAATAGGAGAAGGGAACCAGAAACTAGAGAAAAGGTTAGATCAAGAAGAATTAACCTAGAAGGTAACACACATGCACTGGAAAGCAATGTGAATCAACTCCCTGTATAGCTATCCTTATCTCAACTAGCAAAAACCCTTAGTTCTTCCTATTATTGCTTATACTCTCTCTACAACAAAATTAGAGATAAGGGCAAAATAGTTTCTGCCTGGTAGCAAGGGGTTGGGGGGAGAGGGAGGAGGTAGTGGGGTAAGGGAGGTGGGTGGGGGAAAAGGGGGAGAAATGACCCAAACGTTGTATGCACATATGAATAAAAGAAAAAAAATAGAAAAATGGATAGAAGATATGATAAGCAATAAGCAAGTGACAGAACATTCACTGATCAGTGAATGCATTTAAAACAATGTGATACCTTTTTATACCAGTATCACATTCTGGCAAAATAAAGATCTGACTACACCAAGTGCTGACAGGACAAAAAAAAAAGAAAAGAATAAATTTGAAAAGAATTACTATTTTTTTCAAAGATTCTTAAACATTTACTTGGGCTGATGAAAAAAAGGTTACTCAAATTACTAAAAAAAACAGGCATAAAAATAGGGTATTACTATAGATCTTAAAGAAATAAAGGATTACAGGAGAATATTATAAATAACACATGCCACCAGATTAGATAACTTTCATGAAATAGACAAGTTCCTGGAAAGTCAAAGTACTGAAACTGACTCAAAAGAAACAGAAAATATAAATAGGTCTTTAATAAGAAAAGACCTGTTGGGAATCCGTAAGGTCTCACAAAGGATGGGTGATTTTCTAGGAGGGCTCACAGTGCTCAACTTGTACTTCTTTTCCTGTCAATGACTTCTAGTAGTGCAAAAATAACAAGCACAACATATAAAGGGAAAATGTGCAAGAGATAAAGTTGAGGGGAGAAAAATCACAAACACACTCTCATACATACATGCATCCCAGGACCATCCCTCACAGGAGTCACACAGATTGTGCTCATTCCCCTAACAACAACTTAGGGCACAATGTGAGAAATGTGATTAATGAAAGTTAATGGGAGGAGAATCCAAGGTCAGGTCATGTAGGTAGCTTCTATCTAACATATATAACAATTTCAGACTCATCGAAGGAAAACAATTGTTCAGCATTAACTGAATGTGTTATACAAACAGTTAAAGCACAGTGAGCCACTCATCAGTTCAGGAAGGAAGTATTCTTTCCCAAACCCAAGTTTCCAGACACCAGTCAAGTATGAGCAAGCCCTTCTGATGTTCTTTATCAGACTAGCTCCGTTAACCTTTATGTGCAGTTTACAAAAAACAATTTTAAGGTTCAATATTTTTGCTAGTGAATTCAAACAAGCATTAAAATTAGATGTTGATATCAAAATTTTTAACTCTTCCACAAAAAATTGAATAAATCTCAATTTATTTATTACATGTAGTCAGTAAACTATCCTGACTCCAAATATTGCAAGAACTGAAAACTGCCAACTATCCTCTAATGAATTCATGTAAAAATTCTCAAAAAATACAGTTGATTCTTGTAAAAATGCATCAATATAAAATCTTCACAAATCCATTAAAAATAAAAAAGAAAACAAACCCCAACTCATATAAGGCCAGAATTGCTGATTTCAAACATACAAGAACTAAAAATTACCAACTAATTATCTAATGAATACATATGCAAAGCTTCCAAATTGATTCATTTTATTCATACTGTATGTGTTCTATAAAGTCATGAACAATTGATTTAGTGATTCCTGAACTATTATTCTTAAGGAAAAAACAGGGCTAAATTCCCATGGTCATAACATTTTCATCAGTTGGTCAATACAAGGTCTTGTTTTATGTTTGTCCACATTTAAAGGCCCTGTAATTTATGCCTAAGCAAAGTTTGTGTAACATATGTATTTTTTCCATAAGGCACAGTGTGTACTTGTTGCATGCAGAAGCCCAGGACAACCTTGGAGCCATTTTCAATAGTAAAATCATCCAAAAAAAAAAAAACCCTACAAAAATGCAAAATACGTGACACTGAAATGAACATTTATTTTCAATATGAATGCTGTAACAAGAAATATTCAACACACTGGGAATAGAAGGGAACTTCTTTAACCTAATGAAAAGCATCCATGAAAGACTACAATTATACATAGTGGTAAAAGACTGAATTCCTTAAGGCCAGAAATAACAAAAGTATGTCCTCTCTTATCACATTTATTCAACTGAAGTGTTGAGTTAGGGAAGAAAATGAGATAAAAGACATTCTTATAAAAAGAAACAGGTAAGATCAATTCTTTTTTACAGATGGCATGATCACATATATAGACAATACTAAGAAATCAACTAAAATTATTAGAACTAATAAAAGATTTTAGCATTTCTCAGAGTTCGAATCAATATTAAAAGTCAACAGTATTTCCATATACTAGCAATGAACAATCAAAAATGAAATTAAGAAAAACAATTCTATTTAAAACAGCTTCAAAAGGAATATAATTCTTAAAAATAACATTAAAGAAAAGGAAAAAATGCACATTCTGAAAACTACAAACATTGTTGACAAAAGGAGAAAACTAGGACTGTGAAAGGAGAAAGGGGGAGGGGGTAAGAGTAGAGAGGGTGAATGTACTCAAAGTACATTATATGCATTTATGGCATTATGGAATGTCATAATGAAATACCTTACTTTGTACAATTAATATATACTAATAAAAAGAATAAAACACAATAGGAAATAAAGAAGGCTGAATAAATTAAAAGATACTCTTAGTTCATTGATAAGAAGAATAAATATTGGTAAGATGCAATACTCTCCAAATTTACCTACAGATTCTATACAGGCACCTGAAATTTCCACCAGGGCATTTTTCAGAAATTGACAAGTGGATCTTGTAATTCCTATACAAATTCAAGGTACCCAAATAGGCAGAACAATTTTGAGATAGAATAAGTTAAAAACAATACAATGTTATAATTATTAAGAAGTGTTACACTCAAATAAGAATGGACAAATGATCAAATGGAACAGGAATATAAGTAAAAAAAATCTCATATCAACTAATTAATTTTGGAAAAGTACTCTGACAATTTAGTTGTGAAAGAGTAGACTTTTGGCAAATAATATTGCAACAACTGCATTTCCACTTGCATATTAATGAATTTGGACCTCTTCTTCCCATCACACACAAACTTTAAGTCAAAATGGATCATAAATCTCAATGAAAGAGCTGAAACTGCAATTATTTAAAGAAAATATAGGGAAAACCTACATGAGTTTGAAGTAGACATCAAAAGTGACAGTAAGAAAAAAAAAAGGAATTACATTAGACTTCATCAAAATTGAGCATTTTTGTATTTAAAAGATATCATCAAGAAAGTAAAAAGTTATCCCATAGAATGGGAGAAAATATTTTCATAAATATATATTCAATAAGGGATTTATATTTAAAATATAAGAGTAATTTTTATAATTCACTAATAAAATGACAGTTAAAACAATTTCAAAATGGGTCAAAGATCTGGACTGATATTTCTCCAAAGAACATATTCAAATAGCCAATAAACACATTAAAAGATGCTCAATATCATTAGTCATCAGGGACATGCAGATCAAAACCATACTGACCCAGCACTAGCGAAGCAGAGGCAGGACAATTGTGAGTTTGAGGTCAGCCTGAGCTACATAGTGATACCTCTCTCAAGACAAAACAAAACAAAACAAAACAAAACAAAACAGACAATAACATATCACTTCACACACACTAGGGCAACTAAAGGAAAAAAAATATACCAAAGATTGACATGGTTTGGTAGTGAAATTAAAACTTACATACACTACTAATTAGAATGTGTAATGATGCATTCACTTTGGAAAACAGGCTGGAAGTTCCTTAAACTGTTAAATAGAGTAACCATATTTCCTAGCAAGTAAACTTCTAGCAGTATACCAAATGAAATGAAAGCATATATAGACAAAAACTGTATACATATATTTATAATGGATTGTGCATGACAGCAAAAAAGTGGAAACAATCCAATCTAAATGTCCTTTAACTGATGAGTAGGTAAATAAAATGTGGTATATCCTTACAAGGGAATATTATTTGGGAATAAAAAGGATTGTTCTACAAGATGGATGAACATTGAAAAATTACACTAAGTGAAGGAAGTTAGTCACAAAAGACCACATACTGTATGATTTCATTTATAAGACATGCTCCAAGTGTACAACATATGAAGATAGGAAATAAAACAGTGGTTGTCTAGACCTGGGATATTGGAGGAAAATGAGGAGTTAATGTTAGGAGGTACAGAAGAGGTTTTCTTCATGTGCTATGAAAAATTCTAAAATTGATTTTGACTACAGTTTAAAAATTCTATACATATACTAAAAACAATTGATATTTACTCATTGAAATGGAATAAGCATATAGAGTGTGAATTGTGCCTCAAAAAGCTAATCTGCTGTATAAACTGTTTCCAGTTTTGATGAGCCATTTGTTGGAATATTAATTTTGCTAAAAACCATTTTCATTAAATTGCTCCCTTGCTCAGTTTCAATGATGCTAATCTCTTCAGTTGACCCTTTAAGGTCTGTAACCCCTTGTGTTAGGAGAATAAATAATAACCTGTCAAAGACAACCATATCTTAATTCTGCAAACCTTTATATATGCTACTTTATATGGCAGAAGAGAAGCAGAGGATTAGATAACAGCTCTTGAGATGAGAAGATTATCCCAGATTATCCATTGGAACTAATACAATCATAAGAGTGATTCATTTCCTTTTTTCTAAATGGAAAAGGGAAACCAAAGAGTTAAAGCCAGAAAATGGATGCCAGAAAGGGATGTGGGGAAAGAAACAGAGATCAGAGTGATGTGGGTCCACAATCTTAGGAACGTGGACAGCTTCTAGATGGTGAAACAGGCAAACATTCCATTTTGCCCAGAAGACTTCAGATGGGATGTAACCCTGATGCCCATTTTTGACTTCTGATATTTGGAATTATAAAAAATGAATTTGTGTTGTTTTAAGCCACTTAGTTTGCAGCAATTTGTTATGACTATAACAGAAAGGCAATGTTACCCATGTATTCATTTTATTAACTATATATTTGATACAATAGAAGAACTTTTGTGACTGCCACAATGTGTCCCCCATCCAGCACAATAAAAAATAAAAGAAAATTAAAAAAAGAATACTATGCTCTAGTCTAATCTGTCTCCTTCCACATCCTTGACTTGAATGATTCTTTTCCATGTGTCTGTCAATGCCATCAGTTTTCCTCACTTGCAAACACAGCAAGGTCCACCTGAATACATACACCCTCAAGCAATGTTCTTCCACTCAACACACCTCTATGAAATTTAAATTCTGACCAAGTATTTTTTCAAAATGAATTTATGGCATGCACAAATTAGGAGAACATTTATTAGCTAAGGATGACCAGTGTTAAATGAGATATATACAGTATGCCCATCTCGTTTATTACAAAACTTATGCACAATTAAATTGGGAACTTAATTTACTCCAGGAGGGGATGATAACAATGTCTATAATACCAGAAACATTATGGCACTTGGTTTTGGCAGTGAGACCAGACACATTTTGATGACCAATATGCTTCTTGTTTTCATGGAATTTGTACTTTAGGAGATATAGATAAACAAAAGTAGATGAGATGTAGTCAAGACAGTCTGCTGACAGTATCTGAGGCAAAGGCAGCAATATGTGCAAGTATTGTAAGAAGAAAAGAGGGTGCAGTGCATTAGAGGAGCTGACAGTCCCTCAGTATGATAACTTGATGGATTTGAGCAAGAGCAATGGCTAAGAGGTAAGGATAAAGGAAGCAGATAAGGACAAGTTTGTGGACAGCAAAGTGTACATGCCATGGGAAGCTAATGTGTCCTTATAGCAATGGGGGTCCAGTGATCTATGTATGAGAATTTATCCTGATGAGATAATCACAGAAATCAGTAAAGATTCACACATTGGAATATTTACTGCAGCATAATGTAATAGCCATCCTGCACCCATGAAAATACACTTGATGTTCATCAAAAGGGAATCAATAAAAATAAATGATGGAGGTGGCAGCCTTAAAAAAGATGACACATACATTCCCTACTCACCGACATGGAATAACTGTGTTTTAAGAATAAGAATAAGGAAGAATAAGAATACAAAGGAATGGGAAAAGTATTTTTTTAGTGCTCCTTAGGCTCCAGACAATAGGCTCAGCTCTTTCAATTTCATTCAACTATGTCATCTTCCAATGATCTATAATCACTCCTATTTTACAAGTAAAGGAATTGGAGCCCAAGTGGGTAAATAACCGGCCTAAATCCACACATTTATTTAATAGCAAAACCAAGATTGGAACCCAGGTGAAGGCTGTGAAATAATCTAGTCTATGTTTCTGAGAGAGGAAAAGACAATTAATAATGACCATTAAAAATTCTTAACAATAGTCATCACTGAGTTGTAGGATTTTAGATAATTTTTTCTTTTTGTTAATAGTTTTATGAGTTTAAAGTTTTACAGATACAAACTTTTATTCCTTTTGTTTTTATTCATATAGCATATATAAATATATATATATATACACAGATATCTACATATTTAAAAATCAGCTTTAGATTTGCAGAAAAATTGAACAGAAAACATAGAGCATTCTAATATGCCCATCTCCCCTCGCTTGCCATTTTCCTTATTACTAACATCTTGTATCGATGTGATACACTTGCTACAATTGATGAGCCAATGTTGATACATTATTATTAACCAAAGCCCACAGTTTTCATTAGGGTTCATTCTTGGTGTAATACTTTGTATGGGCTTTACAAATGAATAATGACATGTTTCACCATTCCAGAATCATACAACATTAATTTCACTGCCCTAAGAACTCAAAATAAAATTTTAAAGGAAAATAATTGGGACATATGTAGAATATGCCATCCTCTGGGTACAGACATGAGCTGTAGGTTTAAATAGACAAAAGAACAGGAGCAGGGACAAAGGTATGCATACTTAAAGAGTACCAGTCACATGTATAGCTGTGACTGGCAAAGCAGTCTTGGTCAGGCAGGTGGTCTGGTGGATTCGTGACTGGTGGAACCCACAATCTTGGTCAGGCAGGTGGTCTTGTCCAGTTTTGGAAAATTATCACCTGGAGGGAGTAATCTGGTTCCTATTTAAGAGCATTCTTGGGGTAATTGTTCTCACTGGGAGGGTAGCAGCTCCAAGTGGCTACAGTTCATTATCATAAAGATATTAACAGTTTTGTACTTTTTTGAATGGAAGGTGATTGTAAAGTGATTGTAAAGAGAATGGCTTAGAGCAAAGACAGATACAAAATGGAGACAAAGATGCCAAGTTTTTCCTGTTTTTAGTTAATTTGTGGGCTCAAGTAAGGAGTCAATGCTTTTCAGCAAAAGCTACTTGAGCTTCTTTTACACAATTACCTATTGGATAAGATTACTGTTCAGAACGCCAATGGGATCTCAGAATCAATATGATACAAACCAACTTCTTTCTTTCTTCTTTGATCTACTTTGATGCAGATTTTTCTCTTTCTATATTTTTCACTCTAGGAGTGCCACATGGCATTGACCTAAATGTCCAGCTAGAAACATACAGATTAGCTTAACATTCCTCTTTTTCCCTCATTCCTCCATGCACTGCCTCATAAAACTATGACAATTCTACTTTAAATTATCTTGGTTCTCTCTTCCTGCTTTCATGTCCTTCCGGCAACTGCTTCAATTCCTGCTCTCTTTTTCACTGGTCGACATTTTATTTTGTATGTTTCTTTTTGTGCTATTTCCTTACAAGTAAGCCCTCAGCGAACTTCTTAAAGACCTTGTAGTGGAAGCTGGGGGTGTAGTAAGTGCTAGACTGTTTGCCTAGCATGCATAAAACCCTGAGTTCCATCCCAGCACTGCCAAGGAAAAGAAAAAAAAAAAAAAAGACTTGTTAGTTTTTCTTCCTATGGGTTGAAAAAGACCTCATCCCTGAACAGAGAGCTTCTTAAAATCAACTCCAATGTCCTCTCTCCTATGTATTTATTGAACTCCATATGCCCATCATTTGGACTGCTTCCTTTTCTCTGAGAATATCACACTTTGTAATGCCTGTGAGACATTGGGTAGGTCAATTTCCTTTTGCAGAAGGTTGTTTTCCTTTTCCACCAAAACTTCCCTAACTCTCCCAATCCAAGTTGAACTTGATACATGCACACATAAGAAGTAGTTTTTCACCATGAGCTACATGAGGGCAAAAACCATGTTTCCCCACATATAATCCCTGCCCCCAGCCTGCCACCCTGGGACACTTGGTGTCACAAAGATTCTAGCACATGGCAAGAGTTTAACATTTATTTTAAAACAATGAAATGTTTCCTAGAATCTTATTTAGAAAGGTTTTGAAGACCACAGTAAGAGGTCTCATACAGCTCTGAAGCACACGAGGTATGTAAGCAAATGTATGTGTTATAGAGAAAATTTCAGCTGGGTAACAGATGGACTAAAGAGGACATATTTGTTATAGGGTAGGCAGAAATGCCTAATGACACAATTATGGATTTATTGGGGTATTAAGGTCAAAGAATGAGGATATAATTCATGTAATGTTTTATGTCAGGACTGAATTACATTCTGAATATAGCACAAAAAAGAGCTCTTAATCTGTTTTTTGTCCATAACATATCACACACATTACTGTAATTCTTCTAACAGATATTAGGCAAGAAAGCATAATCACCATACTTAGTATTAATTTAATAGGTGAAGGATTTAAGTAGTTATTCCAAAAATATTCTTAGCTTCTTATAATACCCTAACATGAATGGATTAACTATGAATTTATAGAAACCAAGTTGTACTTGTTTATGTTTACCCTCTTTAAGCTCTACATTCCACAGCTTATTTGACACTAGATATGGAAATTTTCTTAAATTCTTATAAGAACTTCTGTTGTTCACATGGTATTTTGGGATTGGTGAAACTTCCATGAAAATAGAGAATAAATATTTAAAAATATTTCTCTCTAAATTAAGACAAAAAGATCACTAAATTTTCAATAATGAATTATCTATGTCCTATGTGCTTCCAAAGTTTTTGATTTACCTTACCTCAAATTTTCTTAGAGGTGAGATATAAGAATTTAACCTAAGAAAGTCAGCTTCAACAAATTTCAGATTATATCACAATCAAGTTTAAAAAACCAATCTGTACTGTCTTACAGAATTAAATTTACAAAATAGTAAGGATTTTCAGTATGACACATGCGTCCCTTAGAAAATTTTGATGGAAATAGAGTAAAAGCTGAGCAGAGGTGGTAAAAATTTTGCTGACTCACAATATCCAAGTTTTCTGGTCATACATATTTTTAAAACTGCAAGATATTTTTTCTGTAAAGTATCTTTAACTATGTTTTATCTACGTTATATACTCAATATAAAAGAATGGAAGACAGTTATAAAATTCTCAACTTTAACATGAAATTATTATCATTATGGTAATTTAAGAGAAAAGTAGATTGGTAAGAAAGGAAAGGTTAAGATAGCACACTGAAAATAAAAAATAGCCAGAAAGAAATAATTCTCCTAAATTACATAAGCTACAAGAAAATATCTCAGACAGAATATCTGCATTTCAAGGGTCAACACTGAAGCTGTTTTATTCTATGAAGGGTTATTTATGACAATCAATATTACCACTCATTTTTGATGATCTTTTGTGTCCTCTGTGCTTCAATTAAAGGCATCAACATGTTTGATTTTTAATTTAACCCTGTTAAAGTAATTTACTTCAACCTTCACTGAGGAAATGGTGTTATTTGCAGTGACAGTTGATGCTGTTCAACCTCTTAGGGCAATTGGACTGTCAGCTTCGTTGTCTAATATTGAGTCAACATAGTCAAGGAGCTACTAAATATGGAGAATGGTAGTCTCCATTGTACTGTGGTTTTAAACAGTATCTGAGAGGACTTACTACTTTTTGTTTGTTTTCTCAAGTCTCTCCTTATTTTTGATTCTGTAAAAGTTTCCATTCTCTTCATCTTAGATTTGAAATGCAAGTCACTTTTGATTCTTCTATCTTTCATAACCACCTATCCCCAATCATGCCAAGTTGTACCTCATGTTTAATCCAAATACCCACATCCTAATTCACTATTGCCATTTTGGAAACCATGTGGTTTCAGTTGCATTATAATTGATCCCTTTCCTTTAGTTTCCAAGTGAGCAAACCTACTAAATAAACTACTACCACATTAATCTTTAAACATCTCATTTTAAAGTCATGAATTTCCAAAACTTTTAATGTTTTTCACTACCAACAAACTAATATCTAATAACATTCTTTGCCTAGTGCTCATACTTTTTCATTATTTGTCTAAGTTTGTGTGTGTGTGTATGTGTGTGTGTGTGTGTGGTCTTTGCTATAGTCAACAACACTCCCTTTATGCAGATGAGTCACTTTCTTTGTCTTCATGCCATCCCTTTACCCAGAATTCTCTCTGTATTCCAACTCTCTCCTCCCAGTCATCAGAACAGATCTCCAGGAGCCAGTTCCTCACTCTGACCTCACTGGCCATGTCACTCTGCTTGAAACCCAATAGTTTAAAGATTCTGAAATTATTTTAAATATTGCTAAACTTTTCAAAAGTTAGAAATTATTTGTCTAACAGCTTATTGTCTGCCTACCAACCCTATTCCAGTTAAAATATAAATTCCATGAGATCAGAAAACTTGGTCCTCTTGTTTACCACTGTTCCCTTAGCTTTTGGATTAGAATACATCATTTAGTAAATATTCAAGAAATATCTGTTAGAATCAGCAAATGTATACCCAGTATTTGGCAGCAAATGTATACCCGGTTTAGAAAGCAATCAAGATATAAGGATCAAACTTTTTTTTTTAAAGTTGCAAAAAAGCCAGGTGCCAGTGGCTCACAGCTGTAATCCTAGCTACTCAGGAGGCAGAGATCAGGAGGATCACAGTTTGAAGCCAGCCCAGGCAAGTATTTTTTGAGAACCTATCTCAAAAGAAGCCATCACAAAAAAGGGCTGGTGTTGTGGCTGAAACTGTAGGCCCTGAGCTTATGCCCCAGTACCAGAAAAAAAGTTGCAAACATAGAGCAGCATAGTAAGGCCAATAACAGAAATATGTTCAAGTATTGGGGATATCATTTTAGAGATCTTTTAGCATTATAAAATGGACATCTATCGTTTAACTCATGGCACTGCTTCTCAGTGAACAAAGATTCAAGGATCATTAGGGCATGCGAAGACACAAGTCAGGACTAACACCAGAAATCTCAGGATTATATGACTGATCATTATCTTTATCAGATCAAGTCCATCTGACTATGTTTCAAAGTAACAAGTTGTATTGAGGGAAAGAAAAGGAAGGAAAAGTGAATACACTCTTAAGTGGTCAATGGAGGAGATTCAGAGCACAAGAGAGCAGGAATGACCTGTTATATAATTTGGATGAGTGAGTTAAAAATTAAAATTCAGAGCTTCTTGTTCAACACTTAGGGTAAAGTGTCATTAAAGGCACTAAATATAAGATTTATTCCACTCTCTGAGATCTCTCACCTGACCTGTCATTGTGCATTTTATTTGCTATTTAAGGTCACACTCGTCCTGGGAATACTTGCTCAGAAAGCACAGAGTATAGGTGGCTCCCAGGGACATCATAAGTCCCTTGTGTGCTCACAAGTCCCTCCTGTCAGCTACCTGAGAGATATGCTAGACAGAGCTGCAATGGGAAAGTCAGTCTCCACTTCCCATGGCCACCAACAGCACATAGTGGGCAGGTGTCCTCTAAGAGACTGAAAACCAGATCTCTTAGGTTCCTGTATCCCAGGGGGTGATAGGATTACCATTGCTGTGTCAGTGTGGGCATTGTTGCCACCATTTCCTTCCCTGAAACATAGTTGTGTAAGCACTGACCTCAGTCTAACCTATATCTCCGTCTAGGTCCATGAACAGGTCAAATTAGAGATGGAAAAACAAGGCTCTCAAATTGGTTGCTGCCCCAGGCAGAAAACACTACCACTCAGAGCAGTGGCAAAAATGTGGGTCTGGCCCAGGACCCAGGGCACTAGGGAGCAGAGAACGAGAAGCTGGTCACTAAGAGAACCACTCCTGAGGAGGTGGGGCTAGATTCCAAGTTCCCAGTTCATGCTTTGTTGTACCATTTAATATGCTCATAAAATAAAAACTTGATGATGAAATCATTGAGAATTTCAAAACATGAGGGCAGAGCACTAAACCCTAAGAATGGAACTCTTCTTAGTGTGTGCTGGTCATAGGACCAAGAAGCCAGTCTAAAAGTCCATGGCAAAGGAAATTAAACCAAGGACAAATCTCTATAGCTACTGATAGGACGGTGAGGAGGTCTAGGATGATGAGCAGTCCACATCACTGATCATATCCAAATGGAACTGTCTAATCTCTGCATAGACCTATAACATACTGTGCTACAGTTTCTGCTTCAGATTAATCCTCTGCAGTTTCTATAAGCCAGGGACTACAAAAGAAAAGGGAAAGTAGTTGGAAAGATAACAAAGCATTTGATTACGAGATTCAAAATAAAAATAACAAAATAAAAAAAGAGTAAGAGAGTCTTTACTGAGAAAGGAAATACTTATTTATATGATGATTTTCTGAATTGTCATATAAAGTCATTTTTATTAAAATCAATATAATGAAAATAAGTAAATAAAAGTGTGAAGTGAAGTTACTTATAACATGGTAAGCCTCTAAAATGGGGAAAACCTTAATATTTGTGTCTGTGTCTTGGAGTTTTGCAATATTATATTTGGTTTACACATACACTCAATTTAGGGCAGACATTATCTTCATTTTTCAGATAAAGAAATGTAATTGAATAATTATTCTAAGTAGTCAAGGGCACGAACAGCTACTAAATGAAATGGCAGGAGAAGAGAAAGGGCAGAACAGATTTTTAACAGTGAGCACATAAAACTTGCCTAGTCAGTAAAGTGTGTATAAAAGAGAATGAATTACAATTATCCATTCCTGCTACTAGGGAAGTTAAGTGTATAAAAAACAAGGAAGGCCATATTCAAACTCATTTATTAGTCATATTATTCATTATCCTTTTTTTTCACAAATCTCTGAAGAGAATATTTTGGGAAGGAAATAAATCTCTTTTACACCAATATAATTTTCACATTATATAGCTTATACATGCAAAATGAGGGCATCACACATGCTAGAAAGTAAAGGCAGTGCTGCTCACATTATTTTCCTCTGCAAGAATCTATACACTTATATACATAGATTCATATACATGTAGTATATGCACATATATTCATGGATCTTTAATATGTATTATTAAAAAATCTTAAAATGGAGAATTTTGAATTTTTAACTGAAAATTTATTCATATTTGTACTTTCACCAGGGATTTGTCCTGCTTCAAATGTTTGATTACCATTCTTTTGACCTCTGGATTTTTCTACATAAAACTATTTAGAAATCTTTATTGTGTGAGTAATGCATGAATGTTTGCTTTAATAATCATTATCAAATTGGGACTATTTTGCTTTATTTTTTAAAGAAAATGAGAATATTTTGTAAAGTTTCTCCTTAATTACAATACTGAAGAGGTAGCAAATTTGTTCAATTCAAGCAAAATTAGTAGAAGATGATTTTATACATTTGTGTGAGCTAAATCCCAAGTTATAAAAAATATATTGAAGGAGTCCTATTTAGTTTTAAAATATCTACAAAGATATAGTTTGCTTAATACTCCAGACTGAGGATTCTGAAGGAAAAATCACGTTTACAAATAAAATCTTAATATAGTCTCCAAAATCCTAAAAAGAAAATTATCATTAAAAATACATCAAGGGTACCTACAGAGACAAATGGTCAAAATAAATTTACTTCTCAGAGAAGATAAAGATATATTAACACATTAAAATAATTCTCTCTGTAAAATGAAAACTCAAGTCTTATGGATTTACTGAATGTAAAATTTATTGTATATTTAATCAATACCATAGAGTGTTCATATTAGCAAGAAAAATCAACACCAGTACCTAAATTTATCTATAACTTCATTGATTAAGTATCAGGCTGTTTTCAACTCTTTTGTTATTATTTGGCTAGAAAAATTCTAGGAATGGTGTTGAGTCCAATAAAAACTCTAATAATATTAATTTGTTTTATTTATTGGCACAATAACAAAAAGACATGTTAACAGAGTTCTGTTCAATTAAAAGTTATTAATTATAGCTCCTCTAATTTAATAACTGAATAGTATTGAATCGTTCTAAGTCAAGTATCTTTCTATCTGTATCTTACTAAAAACATGTGGCCATGTTTCCTAAATAAATATTCACAATGGAAAGGAAATCTCTGTAACAAAAACTAAAAAGAAAAGTACAAAAAATATTAACTGCCAGCCTCCTGTGCTTTTATCTCTAGCATGCCTCAAAACCAAAGAAAGACTGTCTAAATATTAAAACAGATTAAAGGTGTTAATTAGACTAAGAGATAAAATCCTATCACCCTTATGTGAGGAAGACAAGGCTAAATCTTTTAAAATTTTTTTTAAATTCATTTATTCACACGTGCATACATTTTTCAATCATTTCTGCCCCCTGACCCCTGACCTCCACTATCTCCCCCATAACCCCCCTCGCTTCCAGGCAGAACCTGTTCTACCTTTATCTCTAATTTTATTGAAGAGAAGACATAAGCATAATAAGAAAGACAAAGCGTATTTGCTAGCTGAGGTAAGGATAGCTATACTGAGAGATTACTAGCATTCCTTCCATGTACAAATGTGTTACAACCGAAGTTGATTCATGTCTAACTGATCTTTACAATGGTTCCCGATCCACTTCTCCTGTTTACCGCTGTCGCTTTAAGGTTTCTGTATTAGTTCCTCTGCAGAGGGGACATCAAATACTTTCATGTTTTGGATTTTCTACCTATCCCCTTACCTCCCATATGTGTTCTCCCTTTGTCATGTGACCCAAGTCCAACAACATTGCTGTATTTGCCCTAGATCTGAAGTCTGCATATGAGGGAGAACATACGATTTTTGGTCTTCTGAGCCTGGCTAACTTCGCTCAAGATGATGTTCACCAGTTCCATCCATTTACCTGCAAATGATAAGATTTCATTCTTCTTGGCTCAGTAAAATTCCATTGTGTATAAATATCACATTTTCTTGATCCATTCATCAATAGTAGGGCATCTTGGTTGTTTTCATAACATGGTTATTATGAATAGTGCTGCATAAACATGGGTGTGCAGGTGCCTCTGGAGTAACCTGTGTTGCATTCCTTTGGGTATATTCCCAGGAGTGGGATGGCTGGATCATATGACAGATCTATGGTTAGGTTTTTAAGAAGCCTCCAGATTTTTTCCAGAGTGGTTGCACCAGCTTGCATTCCCACCAGCAGTGTACCAAGGTTCCTTTTTCCCCACATCCTCGCCAACACCTGTTGTTAGTGGTGTTTTTGATGATGGCTATTCTAACAGGGGTAAGGTAAAATCTTAGTGTGGTTTTGATTTCCATTTCCTTTATGGCTAGAGATGGTGAGCATTTTTTCATATGTTTTTTGGCCAATTGAATTTCTTCTTTTGAGAAAGTTCTGTTTAGTTCAGTTGCCCATTTCTTTATTGGTTCATTGATTTTGGGAGAATTTAGTTTCTTAAGTTCCCTGTATACTCTGGTTATCAATCCTTTGTCTGATATATAGCTGGCAAATATTTTCTCCCACTCTGTGGGTGGTCTCTTCAGTTTAGAGACCATTTCTTTTGTTGTGCAGAAGCTTTTTAATTTTATGAAATCCCATTTGTCCAATCTTTCTCTTAGTTGCTGAGCTGCTGGGGTTCTATTGAGGAAGTTCTTGCCTATACCTACTAGTTCCAGAGTGTTTCCTGCTCTTTCTTATACTAACTTCAGAGTTGTGGGTCTGATATTAAGGTCCTTGATCCATTTTGAGTTGATACTAGTACAGGGTGATAGATATGGATGTAGTTTCAGTTTCTTGCAGACGGATAACCACTTTTCCCAGCAACATTTGTTGAAGAGGCTTTCTTTTCTCCATCAAATATTTTTTGGCATCTTTGTCAAAAATAAGGTGGATATGGTTGTATGGGTTCATATCTGGGTGTTTTATTATGTTCCACTGGTCTTTATGTCTGTTTTTGTGCCAGTACCATGCTGTTTTTATTCCTATTGCTTTGTAATATAGTTTGAAGTCGGGTATTGTGATACCTCCAGCATTGCTCTTTATGCTAAATATTGCCTTGTCTATTCATGGTCTCTTGTTTTTCCAAATTAACTTTAAGGTAGATTTTTCAATCTCTGTGATGAAAGTCATTGGGATCTTGATGGGTATTGCATTAAACATGTAGATTGCTTTTGGTAGTATAGCCGTTATTACTATGTTGAATCTACCAATCAGTGAGCACAGGAGATCTTTCCATCTTCTATAGCCTTCCTCGATCTCTTTCTTCAGGGGTTTGTAGTTCTCCTTGTAGCGGTCATTCACATGATTTGTTAAGTTTACTCCTAAGTATTTGATTTTTTTTTTGAGGGTATTGTAAATGGAATTGTTTCCATATATTCCTTCTCAGTTTGTTCGTTGCTGGTGTATAGAAAAGCTAATGATTTTTGTAAGTTGATTTTGCATCCTGCCACATTGCTGTAGCTGTTCACGGTGTCTAACAGTTTTTGAGTAGAGTTTTTTGGGTCTTTAAGGTATAAGATCATATTGTCTGCAAATAGGGATATTTTGATAATTTATTTACCTATTTGTATTCCTTTTATTTCTTCTTCTTGCCTAATTGCTCTGGCTAGGAATTTCAGTACTATGTTGAATAGGAGTGGGAATAGTGGGAACCCTTGTCTCGTTCCTGATTTTAGGGGAAATGGTTTCAGTTTTTCTCCATTAAGTATGATGTTGGCTATAGGTCTGTCATATATACCCTTTACAGTGTTGAGGTACATTCCTTCTATTCCTAGTTTTCTTAGAGCTTTTATCATCAAGTGGTGTAGGATCTTGTCAAAGGCTTTTTCTGCATCTATTGAGATGATCAAGTGGTTTTTGTCTTTGCTTCTATTAATGTGCTGTATTACATTTATAGATTTGGATATGTTGAACTACCCCTGAATCCGTGGGATGAAGCTGACTTGGTCATGGTGGAAGATCTTTCTGATGTGTTGTTGGATTTGTTTTGCCATTATTTTATTGAGGATTTTTGCATCGAAGTTCATTAGGGAAATTGGCCTATAGTTCTCCTTTTTGGCGGTGTCTTTGTCTGGTTTTGGGATGAGAGTAATATTGGCTTCATAAAATGAGATAGGCAGTGTTCCTTCCCTTTCTATTCCATAGAACAGTTTAAGGAGGGTTGGTATTATTTCTTTTTTAAATGTCTGATAGAATTCAGCAGACAATCCATGAGGTCCTGGACTTTTCTTTTTTGGGAGACTCTTTATTGCTGCTTCAATTTCATTTTGTGTTATAGATTTGTTCAGGTGATTAATATCCTCTTGGTTCAGTTTTGTATAGTTATAAGTGTCTAGAAATCTGTCTATTTCTTCAAGATTTTCAAATTTATTAGAATATATCTTCTCAAAGTAATCTCTGGTGATTTCTGGATTTCCATGTTGTTTGTTGTTACCTCCCCTTTTGCATTTCTGATTTTACTGATTCGAGTTTTTTTCTCCTCATTTTAGTCAAGTTTGCCAGGGGTCTGTTTATATTTCATTGATTTCAGCCCTTATTTTTATTATTTCTCTGCTTCTGCTTGTTTTGGGATTTGCTTGTTCTTATTTTTCTAGGAGTTTGAGATATAGCATGAGGTCATTGATTTGGGATCTATCTGACCTTTTAATATATGCACTCATGGCTATAAACTTTCCTCTTAGGACTGACCTTGCTGTGTCCAATAGGTTCTGGTAGGTCATGTTTTCATTTTCATTAACTTCCAAGAACCTTTAATTTCCTCTTTTATTTCATCAATAACCCATTGATCATTGAGCAATGTGTTATTCAGCTTCCAATTGTTTGCATGTTTTTTACTCTTGTTTTTGTTGTTGATTTCTAGTTTTAATGCATTGTGATCAGATAGAATGCATGGGATTATTTCTATTTTCCTATATTTTCTGAGGCTTGCTTGTGTCCTAAGATATGATCAGTTTTGGAGAAGGTTCTGTAAGCTGCAGAGAAGAATGTGTATTGTGCAGAAGTTGAATGAAATATTCTGTACACATCAGCTAGGTCCATTTGATCTATGGTGTGATTTAGTTCTAGAAATTGTTTATTGATTTTTTTGTTTGGATGATCTGTCTATTGGTGATAGGGGGGTATTAAAGTTTCCCACTAGCACTGTGTTGGAGTCTATATATGTTTTAGGTCCTTCAGAGTGTGTTTGATGAAATAGGGTGCATTAACATTAGGTGCATATTGGTTGATAATTATTATTTCCTTTTGGTGTATTTCCCATTTTATTAGTATGGAGTGTCCTTGTTTATCTTGTTTGATCAATGTAAGTTTGAAGTCTACCTTGTCTGAGATAAGTATTGCTACCCCTGCCTATTTTGGGGGGCCATTGACTTGGTAAATCTTCTTCCAGACTTTCACCCTAAGCCAGTGCTTGTTTCTCTCGATGAGATGGATAGGCAGCAGATTGTTGGAACTTCCTTTGTAATTCAGCTTGCCAAATAGTATCTTTTGATGGGGGGATAAAGTCTGTAACTTTCAGTGTTAGTATTGATATGTATGTGGTGATTCCTGTAATTTAGTTGTCTTTGTTGTTTAAGGGATTGATTGTGTGCAGCTTAATCAATGCTACTCTCTACTTTCTTGCCTTTTCTTCTCCTGTGGTTTGGTACTGCCTAACCTTTCATGGTTTTGTTTGCTTTCACTTTCTGTGTGCAGAATTGCTTGAAGAATCTTTGTAGTGGTTTCTTGGTTGTTATATATTGTTTTAGTTTCTACTTATCATGGAAGACTTTTATTGCTTCATCAATTTTGAATGATAGTTTTGCTGGGTAGAGTATCCTAGGGTTGAAGTTATTTTCATTCAGTGCCTGGAATACCTCACTCCATGCCTTTCTTGCTTCTAATGTTTCTGTTGAGAAATCTGCTGTGATTTTAATGGGTTTACCTTTGTATGTTATTTGTTTTTTCTTTCTTACAGCCTTCAATATTCTTTCTCTAGTCTCTGTGCTTGTTGTTTTAATGATAATATGTCATGGGGTAGTTCAATTTTGGTCAAGTCTGTTTGGTGTCCTGGAGGCTTCCTGTACCTGAATAGGCATAGTTTTCTCTAGATTTCGGCATTTTTCTGTTATTATTTTGTTGAATATATTACAAATCCCCTTTGCTTGCACCTCTTCTCCTTCTTCAATGCCCATGTTTCTCAGGTTTGGTCTTTTGATGGAGTTGGTGAGTTCTTGCATATTCCTTTCACAGGTCTTGAGTTGTCTGACTAATAGCTCTTCAATTTTTCCTTTAATTTCCATCTCATCTTCAAGTTCTGAGATTCTGTCTTCTGCTTGTTCTAGTCTGCAGAAGTAGACCTCCATTTTGTTTTGTATTTCTGTTTCATTCTTTTTTCTGAGGTTTTGCATATCATGGGTCACTTTCTCTTTAATATTGTCAGTTTTCATCCTAATTCATTTATCTCTCTATTTATGTGTTCTCTGTTACACTTTAGTGTTTATTTAGGGCTCCTATGAGTTCATTTATTTGTTTTTGTGTTTTCTCATATTCCTTTTTTTGTTTTCTTGGAATTTCTTGAGTGCTTCCTGTATGTTTTGGTTGACCATGTCTAGTTACATCTCTATGAAATTCTCATTGATTACTTGCAGAATTTCTTCTTTCAGGCTGTTCTTGTGGGCTACATTTGGTTCCTTGGTATAATTTATCTTTATTTTATTGGAGTCTGGATTTGGTATCATTTTCTTAATTTCCCTCTTAATCCTGTACTAATTTATTTTTGGGGAGGGGAAGAATTGTTTCCATCCCTTTTTTGTCTTCCTACTATTCCACTTGGAACTGTTTCTGTCGCTGGTCTATGTGTAATTTAGTATTAACTAACTTACAATAATAAAACTAACAAAACCAAGAAAGAAAGAGAAAAAAGAAAAAGAAATGAAAGAAAAAACAAATGGAGAACCAAAGAAATCAACAGAGAGAGATGGTGGACAATCAAACAGTGAACAAGACAAACAAACACTTAAGAAAAGAAAAAAATATTCCCAGTTCAGGAACAGTAGAATTCCAGTCTTAGTAGTTCTGGTGTTACTCCTTTAGCATCCAGTCTTGTTTGTCTATGTCTCCTAGGCAGGTTTGGAGCCAGCATTGGTGCTGGAGCCCCCTTGCTTTCTCTGTGTAATGTAACATGGAGAAGCTTTTTATGGGCTGGGGGCTCAGGGTTTCAGAATTTTGGTTTTTCTTTTTGTTTTTTTGTTTTTTTTTTTGCCAAGTGTCACTCTAGCAAGAAAGTATTCTGTTTGGTCTGCTGAAGGTCTCCCAAGCACATTTGGTGTGGGTGGCTGGCGTGCTTGCAGGCAGGCAGTAGTGGCCAGTGGGTCAGTGGGTGGGCAGGTGGTAGTTTGGCAGGAGAAGGCTAAATCTTTTAATGGGTTAAAACATACAACACACACACACACACACACACACACACACAAGTTTTGTCTCTATTGAAATCCTATTGACGATTGTCTCAGATGTATATTTGTTACCAAACAAGTTTTTTAAACCAATGAAAATTTTGGACAATAATTTTGTAGGTACACTCATTCTATCAACCAGGATGTGGACTATCACCTAACACTAAATCTGTCTATGTCTTGATCTTGGACTTCCCAACCTCCAAAACAATGAGAAATGTATTTCTGCTATTCATAAACCACCCAGTTGTGGTATTTTATTAAAGCACCCAAGCTGAATAAGACAACACCACACTGGTTATTCCTAACTTGAAATACTCATTTTCATTAGCATCTGAACAAACAGGTTCAGGCTATTACTACTAAACTTCTCTTGAACTCATTTTCTTCTAACAACTCACTAGGGTTGGTGTCTGGAGAAATTTGCCCTTGAATCCAATTTTATCCATATAGTCTCTTTTATTTTTCTTCTTCTCTCTTAATGTCTCTCTCTCTCTCTCTCTCTCATTCTCTCTCTCTCTCTCCCTCTCTTTAACTCTCTTTCTCTCTCCCTCCCCTCTATCTCTCTACATGAATTCTTCCCAGTTGATCAATTATTGACATATACACACACACTATCATAACCTACATTCATAATCCAAGTCTGATCCACAACAGCAGATTCACATAGCTCATGCTTAACAAGGCATATCCATGAGCAATGTCCCCATTCAACTCCAACTGAATTTACATTGAGGTATATTCTTCTAATATGTCACTCATTGTGAATTATTTTATCCTTTGATGAGGATCCTTTGAGAGGGTCCTTTGTTACTCTTTGCTTTGCCTCTAAAATCTTTTAACTTTTAACTCTGATTGATTTCTCTTTAATATTACATACTTGTCCATACCTACCTTTACTTTGGTCATCAATATCTTTCACATGCAATTTTACAATGACTTTAAGCTTTCTACTTTCTTTTAAATTTTTTATTTTATTTTGAATTAGCATATATAATACAAGGGGATTTTATTATAATTCCACACATGCATACAGTGTATTTTGAACACATTCACCTCCTCTTATTATATTTCTATTCTCCTCCTTCCCTTCCTCCTCCCCTTTCAAACAGTTTCTGGTGGGTTTCATTATGCTGTGCACATATGTATATGTGTAGCATACTTCATTCCTCTTCACTCAGTATTCTTTCCTATGGCATTCAGAGTGAGGTTCATTCCAGCTCTTCCGATGCCATCCTTATTTCCCCAAATACTTGACTTACTGATCAGAGTCAATAAAATTTTCTCTGAACTCGGTGCCTGGAAATGAACTGGATTTGTACCCATGTTGCCTGAAAATAAAATTTATAATATTAAATTTTAGTTACCTTTCTAGTAGAACACAGCTCTTTAGGAAGAAGTTGGAATTTTATTCAGCCACAAAGAATGATGAAATTTTGTCATTTGCAGGTAAGTGGACAGAACTCGAGAACATCATCTTATGTTAAATTAGCCAGGTTCAGAAGGCCAAAAACCAAATGTTTTCTCTCACATGTAGAATATAGACCTAATACAAATACATCAAAACTATGAAAAACAGGTCATGCTAAGGGGAGGTTACATATGAGAGCAGGAGGGGAAAAGAAGGAAACTAAGAAGTTGAATATGGTTGTTGTACTCTCTACAAAAGAATGAATACAGAATTTTTAAACCTTTTAAAGCCACTATAAGAAGAGGACTAAGGTAGAAAGATGAAAAATAGAGGAAATGAACCGGTTGAGTTATAACACATGTATCATGGAAATGTTACAAGGAAACTCCCTGTGTAGCTATCTTAAACAAGCAAAAATGTGGTTTTTTTTTTATATAATCTTTGAACAGAAGAGCAGAACAGATCATGCCTGGGAGGTTGGTACTAGTGGGAAGGGGTGGGGAGAGAGTATGGGAGGGTGAATATAGTGCAAATATTGTGTACACATGTATGTAAATGGAAGAATGATGCCGATTGAAACTATTCCAAGAATGAGAGGAGGGGGACATAAAGGAGAATGGTACAAGGGGTGAATTCAAGTATGACATATTTGATATATTGTAAGAACTTTTGTAAGTGCCACAAGGTACTCACACCCAATACGACAATAAAAAAAGAAGAAATGAAATATATTACACTAAAAAAAGAGATTACATACAATGTCTGAATGCTTAGCTCATAGTGAGTACTCAGTAAATATTTAATGACTGGCTGACTGTCTATTCAACGGTAATGAGGGTGGGTCAATATTTTTCTTTATATGTGGATGTCATGCTAGCCTGCATTTATTCAGAAAGGTGTCCTTTTCTGCAGAGTTCTTTTTATTGAATATTTGAATGTACATGTTGGTACAACCTGCCAAATGACAGAAACTTGGCAATGATATAAGCTGCCTCAATTGAGATGTATTATTTAGTATGAACACCAACATTTAGAAAACTGAAATATCTTTCAGAAGTCTTCTAATTAGGTAGACTTTTTTGTTTACATATTATATTGCACATCCTGTCACTAATAGAATTTTCCTTGGATTCCATTTGGAGTGCACACTGATAATTATTCTTAGCTCTCAGATAAATGTACAAAGGATAGAAACGAAGAAGTTTCACTTTAAAATTAAAGTTGGTGGAACTCCAAAATCCCTGAACACTCATTACAGGCTTACAAACTATGTTATTTTTAAAGACTACACCCAGGATTGAGTGCCTTGTCAGCTATTTTTTTAACTTCCAGAGCACTAACATCACCTCCTTCAATCATAGTTAACTGTCAACTAACCTACAACCTTATCATTTCTAATTCTAGGGTATCTTAACTATTCATGGGTAAACTTCAACTATTTTATAAAGACCATAAAATTATTTACCAAATTGTGTGTGTATTTATGTGGAGCAGGGTCCAACCCATTTACTGAATTTCTCAAGTGGATCTGAAATTTCAATGACGTTAATAACTAATAGTAATTATTTTATAGGTAAAAGAAAAATTATAAATCACTTAAATATTCTTATACATGAAGATATTATCTTTGAGACAAAGAAAAAAGTATATGTTTAATTAATTAAAATCAGATAAAATAGTTGCATTTTAGCTTATTTCCCAGTGCAAAAAATTATCATTTGGAAATAAGAGAGATAGTTTTGGAATTTTAATTTTTATGTGCAAGTAAAGGTTACAAAAATGACTTGCCAGCTAGTCTTATTTTACTTATGAGTACAAAAGTGCTTCCAGAATATTACAGAAGTGTATTTATGAGATTCTGAAGAGTAGCTATCTAGCACCTGCTAGTGCTTTAACCCATTCTTTACCTGTTCCACTGAGAAGTGAATTTCTCATATTTTCTTCAAGTCTTTACAGTCCCCCTTTGTCTTTGTAGATTTGATGTTCCCTTGTCCTTACAGCTAAGGCTCTTTAATTGAGTTTGAGTCTATGTAAAGTCTAAAGTCAAAAGTGCAGGGAAGTGATTAAGGAACAACCCAAAAAATTTTTCCTGAAACATTTTATTTAAAACATGATTTAACATTTATAATATATCATACTTGAATTCACCTCTCCATCATTCTTATTTATGCCCATTCCCCCATTCCTGAAATAGCTTCAACAGGTCTCACTTTTCCATTTACACACATGTATACACAGTATTTGCACCACGTTCACCCTCTTACACCCTTTCTCCACCTTCTACCCCCTCTCACTGGTACCAATCCCCCAGACAGGACCTGTTCTGCCCTCCTGTTCTCTGTTTTGTAAAAGAAAAAAATTTTTTTGGTTTGTTTAGGATAGCTACACAGGGAGTTTCCTTGTGACATTTGTGCATGTGTATGTATTATAACCTGAATTGATTCATCTCCTCTATTTTTCTTCTTTCCAACTTAGTCTCTTTATAGTGACTTCAGGTTTAAAAATTCTATATTCATTCTTACATAGGAAGTACAGCAATCATAAGGAATGTTCCGTTTTAATCCCAAATAAATGCTTAGAAATGACTTTGCAATGAGATTATATTTTCAACATGGTTGTGGTTGAGGACCTTTTAGTAAAATATATTACTACACATTATTTTGGTTGGCCTTTCAAAAAACAGCTTGGTCACACCTCAGAAAATATCTAAAAGTCTAGTTGGAAACAAGTTCTACTTTTGCAAATTCTATTCTAAATGACTATAAAGTGCAAAATCTTGAAAGAATCCTTTGGCTCTTCGGATGGCTTCATGATTTTTCCTAATTTATGTTTAGATAGGCTGATCTTGACCCTGAATTCCAGTGAGGTATCATGTAATATTTACCTGCTTACCTTAACAAGGAGGTTCAATCCATTGGTGATCTTGGGATTCTCCTCTCTAACACCAGTTATCATTCTCTGCATGAATCATTGTTTTACTTTCATGATAACCATGAGAAAAATTATATATTACATTGCACATGAAAGCAAGAATAGACCCAGTACGTAACAGAAACCAAGAGTGCGCAATGGTTAAATGAGAGCGTCAAGTGATATAGTTGCTATTTAAATATCTATATCTTCATGGGAATTTCAATTAAGTAGCACAAGCTCCTTAAGGAAGATTTTTAAAGAAACATAAAACCTTATTTATGTTGTTTCAATAAACCACACTAGTCTGCAATCCAGAATTAAATATTTTTAATTAAATTTCAAATATTTTATTAGCATATATTAATTGTACAATAGACACTCTTGGGTTTCCTTGTGATATTTTCATGCATATAATATACTTTTCATATTCATCTCCTGTTACTCTCTCATTTGCCCCCTTCTTAACCTCAATGATCTTCTTTTTCCCCAACATGCCCCCTTCTACTTTCATGTCTTTGTTTTTCTTTCTAGATCTACATATGAAAGAAACATGTGCTACCAGTCTTTCTGAATCTGTCTTATTTCCCTTAACATCGTGATCTTCAGCTCCATCCATTTTCCTATAAATGATATAATTTCATTTTTCTTTATGGATGAATAAATAGTCTATGTGTATATATACCCCATCTTCTTTATCTGATCATCTATTGACCAGTGCCTAGGCTGATTCCATAATTTTCTATTGTGAACAATGCTGTAATCAGCTTAGATATGCTGGTAACTCTATTGTATGCTGAATCATATAGTAGTCATTTTTCTAGTTTTGTTTGAGAAACCTCCTTACTGATTTCCATAGTAAATGGACTAAATTACATAACCACCAACAATGTACAAGAGCTTCCTCTTTTCCTCTGGCATCCTCACCAACAATTGTTGGGTTTTGTAAAAGCTACTTAATATTATACTGACAATACATACCTGTAACCCTGGCACTTGGGTGGCTGAGGCAGGAGAATCATGAGTTCAAGGCCTGCCTTGATTATGTCAAAACAACCAAAATCATTTTATTGGGTCTGGAAAGTAAAGAGTAAGGAAGGCCCTGAAATTAATGAATCTGCTTTAAGCAGTGAACATCTAATGTGTATGACAGAGGTGGAGACTGGGGATTGATTAGGAATCAAATTTCATAGACACACTTGGGCACTCAGATTATAACACTCCTACATGTGTCATTTTTAAATATGCAGGGCAATGAGTCAGGCACACATCCTCATGGATCACATGCACACATAGACTTAAAGGTTAGCCTGAATGAGCCAGAGTCTATTGACCTTCATACAGCATCAGGTCCTTCAAATATTGATTCAGTTTAATCTTTCTTTACTGAAATGAAATATATACCCTGTGATACACTGATCTCTGTGCTGTAGATGCACTTCTGTAAATTGAAATAATAAATTAAATACATTTGCTTTCAGTTATGTTGGGGATAAAAGAGGCTACTTTCCAGTAGCAGAGGCGTTAACTCTCTGTATAGCTTTGTACTTCTTTCTTAAGCTGAAGAGGGCTTGAGGATATTTGAAAAATATTGACTACATTCTTAGAACTTACAGGCATTTATCTAAGAACTGCTAATTCTCAAACATAAACTATAGCCCATCATTCCAGTTCTTGATACATGAAACCAGTCTGACCATGGCAAGAATGAAGAGAAAATAAGGATGCAGACGAGTCCACTTTACTAACCAAATAACCACTCCTGAGCAGAGCCTAATGCACAAAGAAGAAATAGCCTTATGCGTTTTCCAGAGATTTAAAGCAAGTGAAATCTCTCATTTTTTTCAGCCCTATATTTCTTTTTCAGTTCTGGGGTGGTTAATGTTTTGTGTAGCCATTGCTGAGAGATTAAAAACTCTAAATGATTTATATTTTTTATTTAAAACTACCACTAACAGTTGTCCTTGGCTCTGGTACTGATTCATGGAATTAGAGATTCAGAGAGAGAAGGAAGACATGTAATTGAGGCCAACAGCTCCCAAATGCAGTCCTTAGGTAAGGACCAATCTATGTTGCTTTTTATTGGCACATTTCAAATTGAAGAGAAATTAAGATGATATCCTGAGTTTCTCTTACAGTTAAATTTATTCATATTATGAGACTCTATTGTATTTGTTTTCTTTGAAAACATTATTATATTGATAAAATGATAGAATTTTTATTCATCTTGATGTTAAACCCTAAAAATATAACAAAACAAAAAAGATTTTTTTCTTATACATAGCCAAATGTGCCTCTACCTAACTATAGTAACTAATTTAATTTTTTCCTATACTACCACAAAAGCAAACATCATTTGCTTCATAAGAGGCAATGTTCTCCAAAGACTTCTCCAGGCTGAACTTTCCTAGTGTCCTCATTCCTTTTCTTAGTTATATTGTACAATAACAACCTTCTAAAACCTATTAGAGAAAAACAGACATAGTCCTAATAGGCCTGACCAGTACATGTATACCATCACATTCTGATCATATGCCTGTATCACAGACCATAGTTACCGAATAGTTTAAGGGTATCTAGACCTGCTCTCCTAAGTTTCTGCTTAAGTGTCATAATCTGACCTGTGAAAATGGCATCTTATAGGTATTTCTTGAGCATGTGAAAAACAATGGCTTCGGTTCCTTAAAAATTATTTAATCACCAAACTCTATATTGAAAGTAACCCTTGTGCTCTGGGAGGAAAATTTCCATGCACAGAATTTCAATTGGTGTTTTCAGTGCCACAGTGGAGATATACCCAGGTTGCTTCTGAGAGAGTACAGGGCAGAAATTCAAGGCATGTAGAGAAATGTGATTTTTACCTCCTTTGTTCTCAAATACCAGAAAGAGTTTCTCTTGTTAGTAAATCATGTAGGAAGATAAAGAAGATATAATGTGAGGAAATAAGCAAAGTCTGTAATTGACCACCTAACTGGATTTTGTTACAGAATATATGATTGTCCTTTTAAACTAAGACAAAAATATTTTTAATTCATTCATCTCTCTCATGTTGTAAATATCATACTCTCTATATATATACATATATATGTGTGTGTAATATATATATATATATATATTCCCTTCTCTAGAAAGTTTATAAGCTTGTAGATAGAAATTAAAAGTAATCAGAACCTATAATGTCTCCTTTGTATACATTTATTTAACATTTATAGAGCTACCTACAGATGTATCTACCAATTCACATAGTTGTCTTGATTAGTTTTGGTACATTTTTATTACAGTTTCTGATAAAATCAAGTGCACATATATGGAATTCTACAACAACAAATTCATAGGAAGCCATAGGACACAGACAGATTGAGACTTATGTTTACAAAGCTCTGTTTGACTTTTATGAAAGTCACTTATGTTATTCTTACTTTGTTCATTTGCCACAACACAATACACTTTTTTTTCTTGGACCAGTTATTTTGTACTACTACTGTCTCTTGGAACTTGTAATAATTTGAGTTTTCTCTACTCTTTCTCCTAAAATTTAAGCTTTAAGATTTTCTTAGGTGGCATATATATAAATTCTGACTGCCTCTTAAATTCACATTGAACTTTTCTTTAGAGAACTTCAAAATCTCTAAACCTCTCAAATGAACCTCAGAATATCATTTGTGGTCAGTGCTATTCCAAGCCCAAAGAGCTTCAGTGATTTTCATCAGGACCAGGGCAAAGAAATAAACTATTAAAGAAACCCTATATTAATTATACTCAGAGGACAAGGAATAATCTTAGTCTACTCAATGGATTTCAGACAGAGGAAAAATAAAATATGCTTGTCTCTAAACTAGCAACACTGAATTATGGAAATTTAATTGGTCATTATTTAGAACAAGGTTTAAAATAATAGAATGCAAATCTGCTCTCCAATCCCTCCCCAATCATGTCAATTGCCAAGATTTTCTATTATAAATAAAATCTGTGATGTTTTAAACCCAAACATTTTAATAAAAGCTTTGCTTTCCTCTAGAATATGTTGGAAAATACATTTTAAGTGATGTATATCCTGCCTGTGATTCCATTTACAGCAAAACAATGAAAGCAGTTGGTGTTGTGATGGTGTTAATATATTCATGCAATACATTGTCAGACATATGGGGATCCAGGTTTTTTCTCTGCTTGTGGATTTGAAAAGGAAAGTTCTAGACATGCATTTTACGTACATAAAATATCGTGTTCAAATAGGGACAGTGTATGAGAACATCGGTACTTGTCAGCTATGTGCTGTCAGCAGAGATGAGTTTTCAAGTGTATGGTATTTTAGACTTCATTATATTGTCCCATGGAGCATTCCAAAATAAGTAGCAAGCAAAAAAATCAGGAGCATTCAAATGAAATGATACTCAAGAGGGTAAAGAGTATGTTTTTTGCCCTCAAATTGTCTCTATTGACAGAGTTGATTTCACTTTGCCATTGAACTCTGACAAGGTGATTATTTTTAAAAACTAAAATATGGTGCATAATACATTTTAGCCTGAAGCTAGAAGCTAAGTGTGAATATTCATTCATTTTTGCTCTTCCATAAAAATGGGAAGATGGAAGATTAGAGACACCCAGTACTTTCTCATGTCTCTATGCAAAAAAAAAACTGTGGCCGGAATAACAAAGTGTTAAGTTTTATCAATTATGCAAAGTTAAGGAATGATATTTAAATGAACCATTTCTAACAAAAGGGAGTTCTTTTTCTCTTTATGTTAAGATTTTGTTGAAGGCAAGAGAAACTAGTTTTTTATTGACACTAACCTAAATATCAAATGATGGGGGAAATAGCAAATTTAAATACAGTAAAGTTTGTGGATTCCACACACACAGAGCACCCATGGTCTCACAAAAAAATTGACAAACGTAAGTGCACCCTGTCAGCGTATACATTGCCCACAGCCACAGATGTGTGCTGGGAATGTTAGACCAAGCTTTATTTTATGGCCTGCCACTAAGAAGTCATCTCTCAAACAGAATGAATATTTGAGACAGTGTCCTCTTACTGGACACTTTGATTCTACAAGTGGCCAGAGTTACAATCAATGACATGACTTGGCCAAGGTCAGGCAGTAAGTCAGTGGACAAGCTCAGGCTCCTCCTGCCTATGTTGTATGGGTTACTTATCACGTTGGGCTTCCAAAGCCTCCACAGAGTTTTATATAGATGCACTCTTTTTAATTCAGAGAGTTGATTTTGTCAAAGTTTAATGAATTAGGCACAAATTCGTTTCTCTGGAATTTGTACTTAGCCTATTATGTCTCTTACTTTAAAAAAAAGTCTGTGTATTCATTTAATAATTTCTCCATACAAGTCTGCAGGCAGGAGCAAATAAGTCTTACATAACATAAATCTGATCATTTGTCCTCTTAATTTGTATCAAATAGAGAAAATCCACTTGTTTTCAAATGTTGGCAAGAAAAAAATGAAGTCAAGTAGACAATAAGGGATTCTTTAGTTCATTCTAGATGACAAAAATCACATTATCAGGTGCTGTTTAAAAAACTCTACCTTTAAGCATCAAGATACATATTTTCCTTAGAGACTTCAAACATCAATTCTGTGGTCTTGTTTTCAGTCAAAGGACCATGACTCTTTCTATAGTCATTCTTCCTTCTTTTCTGGTGTTTGATCAGAGAAATGTACTTCATAAAATCATTTTACTTTTGTAAGGAGTAAAAGTTACAATCAAGCTATTAGATGAATAGGTTAAAATGAACTGTTAAGTAATTTTCTGTTTTGACTAACATTACAACTTTTCTTATTTTAATATAATGCTTTAAATAAAATGCCAGAATCAAACAGGCAGGAAATGAAGTCTAATTTGATCCCATCAAAAAGTTCACAAATTTTAGTGATATCTATTAAGCTCTTCCATGGAGGTTTTTCAAAATTTTAATTCTGAAGGACTTATCTTCTTTTTTTTGTTTTGTTTTGTTTTTTAAAAGTATCTTACTATATAGCCCAGGATGACCTCATCCTCCTAGCTTAACCTCCTGGGTTCTGGAACTATTGTCATGTACCATACCTCCTGGCTGTTTATCACCAAAATGAAATTGGCTGGTTGAATATAGTTTATTATAAACCAGGGAAAAGAAAAAAGTCAATATTTGGAATGCTAACTATGACTGAAAAATGTTTTTTAAGGTTTTATTTATTTAATATGCCTTAAATTCAAGGGTTTTTTTAAATGTCAGGATTAGGTTAAAGTTTTCCTTTTCTGTACTTTTCCTTAAGGTTGAAATAAGATTGGAGAAATACCTTAAATTATTCAATGGGTCATGCTGAATTTTAAGAACTTCTGTGATATATATTTACAAGAATTTAATGCCCCAACTATGAGCAGTTAATGTTGTAATATGACTTGAGCTTATCCCATAGATATGGTGTTTCCAATGGAGAAAAAAGCCAGGGCTTGACCATAAAGGAAAATACTGATAAAGTTGTCTATGTATGTAAAAGCCAACAATCATTGCATGGAAAAAAACCTTTAAACATTATAAATAAAATCAAAATAACAATTGGAGAAATTTTGCAATTCACGTCATAGAAAAAGAGTCAGTTTCCCTAATTTATAAATTGATTCTTTCAAAGTGGCAAGAAAAAACAACCACTCAACAGTAAAGGACAAATGGTTCAGAAGTAGAAACCAGCAAAACCCCTTGTTCCTTCCTATTAATGCTTATACTGTCTCTACAACAAAATTAGAGATAAGGGGAAAATAGTTTCTGCTGGGTATTGAGGGGGGGGCAGCGGGAGGGGGTGGAGTGGGTGGTAAGGGAGGGGGTGGGGGCAGGGGGGAGAAATGAACCAAGCCTTGTATGCACATATGAATAATAAAAGAAAAAAAAAAAGAAGTAGAAAAGATATTCAGTTTTACTCACCTTTGGAGAAACACAAATTAAAACTATACTGAGTTAAGTTTCTTTCCTATCAATTTGACAACGATTAAGACTCTGATAACACATTGAATTGATAAGGGGGTAGAAAACAAACAGATCCTCTTTTACTTGAATGATATAAGTGCAAATTACTGAAATCATTGGAAATACAATGTATCACTGTTGAAATTTAAAGCTCACCATCCTTTGATCTAACAATTCCTAACTACCAGGAATTTACCTAAAAGATAAATTCAATCACATTCAAACCATGCAAGTCTGTTCATAATAGCATATTTTCTGTTATGGAAAAGTGAAAGCAACCTAAGTGGACTGGTTACATAAATTATGCTCAGAAATGGGAGTATGATTCAACTATAAAGAAAAATGAGTGCATTCTTTGCCTCTTGCTATGAAAAGAACTTGAAAATACATCATTAAAGAGAAAAGGTAAGTCATGAAACTATGTATAACATGCCACTTCTTGTGTTTTAAAAAAGGGGAGGGAACATGTATTCCTATTTCCTTAGAAATACTTTCATATGCCTACAGAATTTCAGTGGATACAAAATAAAGAATAATACAGGTGCCCTTGTAGATGGGAACTGGGAGACTTGGAGAGGGATAGAAGGGAGACTCCTTGGGGGAGTCCTTTACATTCTGAAATAGCATTTAGATGTATGAATTAAGGCATTTAAAAGAGGACAATGTATTTTTCTAAGTTATAAATCCACCAACATACTATAAAACTTAAGACCTGTACTTCCTAAAGTAAATAGGCCATGACATTCCTTAAGAGACAAAGCTCTTAGAATAGCCTTGAGCTGGAGCCTTAAAAAGAACATAGCAATGTATTTAGCTGGCCTATGAACCCCTAGATAAGCTTCACCTTATCAGGTACCCATGAAATGATGCCCAGTGATGAAGCAGACGTGGTTGTCAGTAAACTACATAAAGTTGACACATGAAGGTTACACAACTGATTTCACTTTAATAAAGCAGGAGCACACTTATTGGAGCAAAGGCTGCAGATTTTACCAATCTATCTGCATTTCCTTGTTGCAATATCCTTGTGTAAAGTATCATGCAATTTCAAAATGGCCACTGGGGTGCAATTTGGGACAGAAAACAAAGCTAAGCTACCTAGTTTATATAGGGAACAAACTAATTAGATTGGTATCATTAGCACAGACCTCTAACCAAGTAAGGTAATTTAACTCCAAATTACACAGGAATGTAAGGAGTCATGTTGACCATTTTGTAGGACAAAACACAGATAAATACTCAGAAAATTCATGAATCTGACTTGAAACATGAAGCTATTAAGGAGCACTAAAATGCAAGTCAAGCTTTACCACTCAGTGCACGTAAGAAAAAAATAATCGGTATACTCTCTGTATCTCATTATAATAAAGTTTAAATATTATTTTATACCCTTTTCAAAAATGGTCTTTTAATTAATGATGTCATTCCAATAAACAGAGTAAATTCTATAAAAATTACTATTACCATTAAAATTAATCTAGATTGTTTTAAAGATTTGAGTATTTAATTTATTATTTTCCCTTATGAGACTTATGTAATATAATACTTTTAAGTATTATATCCTTGAAATCTGGAAACCAAGTACCTCAGAGCTTAAGCTAGCCAGGATTGGGACACCATCTTTACTTATATTAAAGGATATTTTCTAATCTTCTTACACAGAAGTAATCCCAGACACCTTATATTTCCAGGTAAAAACTTTTCATGGCTATCCCTCAGTTTCCTGAGTTAGATTATAGTATACTTGAGGGAAAAGACTTATTTATTAAGTCCCAGTCTATGAGGCCGCTGCCTGGGGTGTGAAAGATTTCACAGAAAAAACAAGAAGTGAAGGAGAAGCAAAGTTTTATCCACTTTCTAAGGGAAGAATAGGGGCAATTCTAAGAGGTATTGGCCTGAACAATCAGAAACTCTGGGGCCCCGCAATCTTTTTCACAAACCTTCCAGCACTGAACTGTGCCACTGCAATACCCTGATTACCTCATATGCAGCTACATTAAAAAAAATTATGCCATTCTATTTTACATGATGAACAGGATTTTTGATATTTTAAATTTTGTTGACCTTAATGCTTATTTTAAACTTCTGGCACCTTTTCTGATTATGTGTTAATTTTACTAACAAATACCAAAGCAAATGGAAAAAAAAATGTAAGAAATATTAACCAAATACTCTGCCTAAGATATTAACCAGCTGGTTCTGTTAATTTCAGAAGCTTGGTTTATGGAAACGTATTCATTTTGACATTATATTATGTTTCCGTTTGCACAACTACTCATATTAAACATTGCAAAGAAGTCTAGAAAATAAAAAAATTAAATAACTAAACACATAATTTACAAGTCAAAATCTGAATGGTAAAGTTTTGTATGTCAGAACTTAATGCATACTTGTAAAATGTTCTACATGTATAAACCAATTAATGAACTTCTCTTAGGCACCATATATTTTATGCTTTACATGTATTATCTAACTTAATTTTTAATAGGCCTATGGAAAGACCTTATCATCCTCCAGTGATAGTCAGAGAACTAAGAAACACAACTAGCTGGCCACTGATGGCTCACACCTGTATTCCTCGCTACTTGGGATGCTGAGATTGGGAGGATCACAGTTCAAGGCCAGGCCAGGCAAATAATTAGAGAGACCTCATCTCTAAAACAACCAGAACAAAATGGACTGGAGATGTGGCTAAGTGGTAGCGTTGATGTTTTGTGAGCACCTGATTTGCAAAAGCAAAGTCTAAGTTCAAATCCAGACCTACCAAAAAAAAAAAAAAAAAAAAAAAAAGCACAATTAGTACTAGTAAGAGAGAGACAGAGCTGGCATACCGTCCACAGGGTGCCCCTCATTCCAAGTCCTTGAGCTTGCTCTGTCTGTGAAAGTGTTTGAGAACCATGGGCCTACTACACTGACCATCCTGGCCTCTGCTGGTGACAATGAATTAACGATTGTAAATTTAACCTTGGTTAAGTATAAAAGGGGAAATATTGACCTTCCTGTCACATTCCAGGGACAAGTAAGCAGTTCTAATTGCAAGAAGAATGGCAAACATTTGGTATTAGAGTTTTGGGGTCTACCATTCCAATTTATGTAGAAATTGCTCCTCCATTTGGAAACTGGAGAGAATACTATTTCGAGAACTTGCAAGGCTTCTTGAATAAAAATGCTTAAATCTCTTCTATTGTTCAAACAATAATAAACAAACTCTCTCTTTCCCACCACTTTCTCAAGTGCCCTCCACTTTATTGAGATACTTCCAGAAAACAAGCCTTCCTAAGGAATGATATTTACTAGTTATTGTTTCCCCTACTGCCTTGCCATCCTGCAATCCATAGCAATCTGACTTCTGTCTCTATCACTGCAATAATTCTCCTTATCAAGCCATGAAATACATTCATTCTCATATTCATTGAGTGCCAAGTCCAGTATGCCAAGCAGACACTGTTATAAATATCTCATTGAACAAAATAAAGGTCCTTGTTATATGAATGGATGGTAAAAATGACAGGAAGTGATAGAAAATCAAATAAATTAGAGAGTTTAAGGTGTTATAAATGCTATGGAACACAGTTAAACAAGGGTAAGGGGACAGTCATTGTCTGAAGCAGGCAGGGGTGAGGATTTTTTTTATATACTGCAGTGCAGAAAGCCTTACAGAAAGTAAGCATCCTGTGTGACTATAGGAAGGAGTGTATTTTAAAGTAAAGACAAGAGCAAGTCCCAGGGGTAGAAGAATGTTATGCATGATTATATAACATAAGGCCAGTGTGTCTGCTACAGGTCAAGTGAAGGACAATGAGGTCAGTAGGGCAGCATGGGCCAGATTGCATAGTGTTTAATCTTTTTAGTCAGTAAAAAGACTTTAGATATTATTAAATGAACTGAGAAATTATTACAGGGTTTTGATTAAACAAGTGATATACTGCTACCAAGATTTTAAAAATCCAATGGCAATGGACCATAGGAATCTAAAATAATTAAATTCTACTTCTAATACCATTAAAAGCATAAAATAATTAGAAATTTGCTCCCCAAACTACAAAATGGTGTTGAATAAAAGTTAATGAAAGTATTAAAATTTTTAAGTCTAAAAAATGAAGAAAGATTTCCTTTTAAAGAATGTCTAGATAAATGAAGAGATACTACCTTGTTTATGGATTAGAAGACTCAATATTAACGAGATGTTAGTTCACCCCAAAGTTATCTATGTAATTGCAGTGTCATTCAAAATCCCAGCAGGGTTTTGTAGAAATTGAAAAATTGACTCTAAAATTTATGTGGAAATACAAAGTCCTAAAATAGCTTAAAATTTTTTGAAAAAGATTTAGTTAGTTGATTTTTAATACTAAATATAAAGCTAAAATTATCAAGGCAACATGTCATCACCACGGAAATAGACAATAGAACAGAACAGAAAGTCCAGAAATAGACTGTGTGTGTCTGTGCGTGCATTTGTGTAAACTCCATTGATTTTCAGCGAAAGTTTCAAGGCACTTAATGAGTGAAGAACAACTGGCATGAAAATTTCAATAAAACCAAACTCAACTTCTCACTATGCACACAGTTATCCTCAAAATTGAACACAGAATTAAATATAACACTGAATGTTTGTATCTCCTAAAAAGAAAAGAGAAACACATATTTGCAACCTTGGGATAAACAAGGATTTCATTAACCAGAAACATATATACACACACATACCAAAAAAAAACCTATCACAAAGAGAAAAAATAATAAATTGGAAATCTCTGTTCTTTGAGGGACACTATTAAGAAAATCTAAAGACAAAGTACAGATTGGGATAAATATTAACTACCCATACAAAATGTAAATATTACATGTGACTAACAAAAGCTTTTTAACAAGTTATTATTTTTCATGATACTACGAGTTTGCTCAACTCTATTGGTCATTTCTTCTGCTCTATTTGGATATTGACTGTGGCCATTTGTACAGCTGCCTTTGTTGGGAACTCAGCTAGAGCTGAAATTTAGCAAATTCTTTGTACTCATAACCTATACATAACATAACTCAATAATAAAATGAAGGCAACAAAGATACTTTACAAGGGACACAAATATTCAATAAGCCCATGAAAAAGACTCAATATCAGGATAATGAAGTTACAGTCATATCAGGAAAAGGACAGGGACGTTATCAGGAAAAGGACAGGGACGTTATCATTATGTTTACAAATGGCTAAATTATTGAACATTGACAATATGAAGAGCTGGTGATCATGAGGATAAACTGGAACTCTCTGCTAAAAAAATCGGTCACTAGAATTTGCAATGTTTGCAAGGTTTTAATCTCTTTAGAAAATAGTTTGATGGTTTCTTTATATGTTAAACATACCTATGATAAGGTTCAGCAAACTTATACTTCTGTGTATTTACCCAGTAGAAAGGAAAACATAGCCATAGAAATGCTAAAAGAGTGTTCTCAGTAGCTTTGGTAATAGCCAGAAACTAAAATCCAAATGTCCAAATTGTGGTATATTCATTAAAACAAGATGCTTGTCAGCAACATAAGGGAACAAATTGAAACTAATGCAAAATTAATACAGATAAATTTAAAAGCACACTGTAAAAGATGCCAAGCATGAAATTATATACAGTTTACAAGATTAGACAGATACTAACATACAAGGATAGAAATCAAACCCCTGGAGCCTGTGGTAGGGATAAAAGAACTCCCCAAGAAAGAGCTCTAGAGTCATGAAAAAAGTATTTGGAGTGATAAAATGTTCTATATCTTAACTAGTGTAGATATAACATGGGTATAAACATTTTTCAAGGTTCATCAAACTATCTACTTAAAATGGGTGCATTCAGTACATTGTATGTGAGTTATTGAACAAATATATTAAGAATCCCATAAATACATTATCAATATTTTAGTTATATAGTTGATAATTACAATATCAGATCATATCCTGGCTTTAAATCTGCCACCAAAGGTTCACATAGAAGATAATGTAAATCCAGTTTATATTCTTCTGTAATAAGACATCAATTGTTGTGTTTATTTTTTTAAAAAAACTCTTATTTTAAATGCCTTTTATTTCATTCAAAACCTTTTATTAAGCTTACAAAACAGTAACAATTATGAGGGTTTCTTCCAAGGGACTTTCATATGTCAGTTTTATACTTTTTCCATGTTAAATGAAGTGAAACCACTGAGACCCCAAGCAGCAAACTGCTTTACCAAAAAAAGGGCTGAATTAATAATTCCCTTCCTTATCTGGACAGTGAAGAATATGATTCTATTTCCATGACATCTAGCTTGTAATAAGGCAAGAGTTTATAACTGATACATTATTTATTTATTATTTTAATGGAACTGGAGTTTAAACTCAGGACCTGATGCTTGCTAGGCAGGTGCTTTACCACATGAGCCATGCCTCCAGCACTATTATTGATAGATTTTAAAATGGGCAGAGCAATTTAAAAAATTATTCAACATCACGATGTTTATATAAACATAAGTACCATTGAATTAAATGTTCCATACCATTGGATATGTAGCTTCTCTCTGTGGCTGGATGAACTCCCACAAATGTGCAGCTTAATTTAGAATATATATTGTGCTTACTAAACCCAGCACTGTTCTATGCCCATGGCTGACATGCAGGTTTGTTGTATGATCTCCATGAAAAAGGTTGGGCTGGGCTGCTCATATCAACTTGCATTCCTATAGGTATACAATTTTCAAAGCACTTTGAAATTCATTCTGATACATGTCAATCTCAGATTGTGCCTAGAAAAAAATCTTTATTTTTGTTGCAGAGTAACTTAAATTCAGGTACTTAAAGCCCAAATTTCCCATAAACACAAGTTTATCTATAACAATACAGTGAAATCTTTATGATTTTAAGATGTTTTAAATATTTTCATTGTATGAAGTAAATTACCAGAAACAATATATCAACTCATCCTAACATGTTTCCATATGCCCTTTTGTCTCCCTCAGTAAAGTCTGATAACCAACACACCCTGTTCTTAGACTCTACTTCCCTGAAATATTTTACCCATTCCTTGTGATTTGATGACTCACCAGATACTAATCATTGATAAAATTGTTTTTAAAATATTCTTCACTCTCATGTAAGTAGTCACCAAGTCTTGTAAAAACCAGTTTCAAATATTTCTCAATAAAAACTCATTTGTCTTCCTGCAACTTCTACCTTATCAAACCCGTAGCATACATCTCCCATATCAAATATTCTATGTGCTTCCTAATTGATTGCTTTATAACTGTCTATACTTCAGTCCATTTAATGCAATCATCAAAATATTACTACAAATACATTAATCTGTCATTTTTACCTTATTTAAAAATCCCTGTTACCTTCTTTGCCTTTAGATTGAGTCATACTCATTAACATCTTACTCAATGTCTTTTGCAAATGATCTTTCAAGACTTGATCTCCAGTGCTTCTTTGTCTTCATTCCCTCCATGGCTACAGACTTTTCATTGCTGTTTTAGGTTTTTATTTTTTAGAATTTATAATATTCAAACTCTTAATGTGGATAGGTATTTATTTCGCCTAGAAAATTATACATACATTTATACACATATATAAGGCAAATCTATATAAAATTATAAATATATAATAATTATTATAAGTTATAAATGCATGATTAATACTTTTAAACATTTCTCAGCTAATATATAATAAATTCATCAAAGAAGAAATTTTCAGATTCAAGTTTTATGCTATATACAAAGAGATGACCCTAAAATATTGTCATAAGAGAATTATACTTAAAGAGATGAGAGCAATACACCTGGCAATTATTCATCAAAAGAAAGCTTATATAGGCTTATATACACATATTAAGCAAAATAGGATTAAATGCAAAAACAGTATTAGAAATAAAGAGGATAGCTACTAACAGAATGATTGTGTAGGAACTTAAGTAAGCATATATTTTGAAAATTTACTCAACAACATTATCCAACCGTTAAAATGACATATACAATTTTGCCTCTACAAATTTTAAAAAATATTTGCAATATTATGCTAAAAGAAAAACATGGATTGTAGTCTGCACTTTAAGCATTTCCTATCTTATCATCATCGAATGATCTTCTTTCTTTAAGACCCAAAATAGATGTTACCACAACTGTGATACTTTCCTTTTTAACCACAACAGTTAAGTAGACTCTTTTGTGACTTTAAACTAGTTCACATTTGTCTGAGTATAATTCACATACAAATACACAAATTTTATAGCATACAGTTTGATACATATACCTGAGTAACCCACACTCCTATCAAGATAAAAATATTCCAACTAACCACTGTGAGGAAAGGATAACCACTGTGCTGATTACTTTCCCCCATACACTACTTTTTTTAAATAGAATTTTACTCAAATGGGATGACAGCATTCATACCCTCTTGCATTTACATTCTTTCTCTTAGTATGATAGTTTTGAGATTCATTTCAAAATGTTGTTGTGTAACAGTAGTTTCTGCTTTTCATTGCTGATCATATTTGACTTTGTGAAACAACATGATTTATTTATCCATTCACCTCTCACTGTATATTTGACTTGTTCCCCCCTTTTTTTGCTAGTATAAAGGAAGTGCTATGAACATTCTTGTTCAAATTTTTTGTGGAAATATGTTACCATTTCCTTTGTGTGATACCTAGGAGTCAAATTACTGCCACACTCTTCCACAGTTGTCGAATCATTTACACTACCACTAGCCGTATGTGAGTTCTATTTACCTCATATCCTTGATAACATTTGTTGTGCTAGTGGTTTTAATTTATCGATTCTAGAGAATATGATGCAAATATCTCAGGGCTATTGTAATTTACACTTCTCTCATGACTAACTCATTGAGCACCATTTTCTGTGTTCGTTGGTCATTAGTGTATCTTCCTTTGTGACATCTGCTCACCACAAGGCCATTTAAAAATGCTATTCTTGCTTTGGGGGGGTGTGGTTCAAGTGGTAGACAGCCTGCCTAGCAAGCATGAGGGAAGAAAAATGCTATTGTTTAGCATGCCATTATTGAGTTTTAGTTCTCTGTATAACAAGGATATGAGTCCTTTTCAGATAAAAATATTGGGAATGTTTTTCCTTGTGTTCTGCTTAATAGTCATTTTCCTGATGGTTTTTTAATTTTGATTAATTTCAACTTATCATTAATAAAGCATCATTAAAGCTTTTTGTATTTTATCTATGAAAACTTTGCCTAGTCTAAGGTTGTAAAAATGTTACCCTGTATGTTTTCTTCAAGGGTAGTTCTAGGTTTTATGTTTGCACCTACAATTCGCCTAATATTAATTTTATATATGTTATGAGATAGGAAATAAGTGTTTGATTCCATGTTGACTTCCAGTTTTTCCAGTGCTATTTTTTTCTAAATTTATTTCCTCTATTTAATAATTTTCACATGTTTGTCAAAAATCCATTAACTCTTTAAATATTTCATCTATTTCTGGATTCTACATTCCCTACTCCCTATCTATAAGATTCTTCTTAATGACAATATCAGTTTTTCAGTTACTACTATATTTCTTCTCTTTTGCTTCTATAACAAATTACCACAAAAACTACCAAAAAATTATTCTCTTACAGTCTAGAGACCAGAAGTCCAAAACAGATCTTCCTGAGCTAAAATCCATGTGTTAGCCAGGCTGCATTCCTTCTGGAGGCTCTAGAGGAACACCTGTTTTCTTGCCTTTCCTAGCATGAGAAGGCTGCCTGTATTCCTAGACCTTCCACCTTCCACCTTCCACCAATAACATCCTTCTTGCCTACCCTTCTGTCATCAGAACATTTTCTCCTTTTGATCCTGTTGGACCCTTGTGGTTACATGGGGCCCACTTGCCTAATCTAGGATGCCTATTTTGCCTTATATTTCCTACTGGTTCCAGGGACTAAGACGCATGCATCTGGCAGGAGCAGGGGTATTATTTCACCCACAACATTTCTCCTTATGACTCCTAAGGATTTAAGTCTATCCAATACAAATACATTCACCACATCCTAACATCCCCAAAGCCTCAACTCACTAGAACACACCAACTCAAAGACCAAAATGTCATCTAAATTTCATTATCTTAAAAGTGCCAATTCCATTCTCAACCAGATAAAGATGAAACTGGATGTAAGCTATCTTAAGGCAAAACTATTCTCTATTTCTGGACATCTGAAACTAGAAATCACACTATCTGGCCCCAAAATACACTAGTAGGAGAACCATAGAAAAATCAATCTTAAACATGTCCATTCAAAAGGAGAAAAAGAATAATAAAAAATGTCATCAGTTCAAGCATTTTGAAATCAAGTCATGCAAACTCTATTTGATTTCAAGGCCAGTATTTATAGTTAAATTCAGAAATATGGTGATATAAATCCTGCATTTTGTTTCTTCTTTTTCAAGATTGTTTTGGCTATGCCAATTTACCATACAAACTTTATAATCAACTCATTAATATGTACCTCAAATATATTCACTGGGGCCTGGGCATAGTGGTTCATGCCTGTAATCCTGCCTATGTGGGAGGCACAAGTAGAATGATTGAAACCCAGGCTGGACTGGAAAAAACATGAGAACCTACCTGAAAAATATTTAAAGCAGGGCTGGTGGAGTGGCTCAAGTGGTAGAGCACCTGCCTAGCAAGTGTGAGGCCCTGAGTTCAAACCCCAGTACTACCAAAAAATAAATAAATATAAAGCCAAAAAGAGCTATCAGTGTGGCTAAAATGACAATGTTCTTGCCTAGCAAGTGTGAGGCCCTAAGTTCAAACCCTAGTACCTTAAAAAAACATTCATTGGGATGTATACATGGGTTTTGTTGAAACTGAAAACTTGGAAGAAAATACAGAAATCTTAATATTGAGTTTTTTAATTCAAGCACATAATATACCTCTCCATTTATTTATAAATTTATTTAAGATGTCTTATAATCTCAGTTGTTAACATCTTATATATCTTTTGATAAATGTATATTTTTATATACTTTATATTGTTAAATGCATTTTATTTTATTTTCAATGGTCTGAGATTGTTTATTGAAATATTTTCTCATATTGTCTTAAGACTTCTTTGGATTAATTATTTTTGTAATGTATCTTTTTTCTCAATTGGCTTTTTAGTTGGACATTCTTTTATTGGGTAACCATAGGGATATTTGTATGCTTTTTCTCTTAATAATATTTGTATGCTTTTATTTAATTCACAATTTTAGAATATCCATCTGTTAGTTTTTGTACATTCTGATTTTCTAATGAAATTCTCCATATTGTCAACTATTTTTGTTAGTACATTAATCATAGTTTTATTTAAGGTTCATATTGGATTATGCCAATATCTAGATTATCCATCAATTTTTCTATATTATTTGTTCATTTTTCCTCTTGCTCCTGTTTCTGACTCTCAGGTTCCCCTACTTTCACCTGATTTCCTACTGCTGCCATGCATCTATTTGTCTAAGTGCCTCCTACGACAGTCAGATCTGTTCTCGGCACATCTAGTCCCTTAAATTGTACTTGGCTTTTTTTTTTTTTTTTTGAGTCTTGGGAATTGAACAATACTCTACCATTGAACTACATCACCAACCCAGCTTTTGTGTTTTTATGGAATTGTAATTGCTTTTGGTAGAAGCACTGGTCTACTGCAAGGTACTCTATCATAATCAAAAGTGGAAGATCAGTTTGCAAATTCCAAAGTGACAAACTCTATTATGTAATGAAATTAGTTGTTAAATTAAGTTATATTATTATTGTGTTGGGGTTTGTATAATAAAATGTTAGCAGACACCCAGAGGTTGTTCATTTATTTCACAGTGCTTAGAATTATTTAGGTACTATGGAATCTTCTATGAGAAGGACTTTTAAAAATGTCAATAATTTCCTTGTATGCACAAGTTCAAACTCCATTATCCCCCCTCAAAAAATTCAAACAATAATCAGTTGACGCTCACTGTGTATCCAACACTTTTTAAGCGCCTGGGCCAAAGCAGCTGAGTGCATTCATACAATGCATTGCTAGCCAGGTGGGCCAATATTTGAGTCAAGTCTCTGCCATTAGGTAGCTCTGTAACAATAAGTACATTGATATATCACTGTGAGTGTCAATTTCTTTCTGAAGAAAATCAAAGTTGGACATGGCTGTTTCTAAGCTTCCTTTCGCTTTTGTAATTCCCCTAGATTATAATATTCACAAAGTCTGTGTTCAGTTCTGTCAGTACAACATCCCAAATAGCTGAAATAATGCTCAGCCTTCAGCAAATATCATAGAATTAAGGAATATATGCTTATATATATGATTTTGTAAGAAGATTAATTCCTACCATTGTATATTTTATGTGCATGTATCTTATCTCTGTACTACTTTAAATGTATAGTTCTGTCTAAATATGAAGTTCCATCTTTTCTGCATATTTATACTTTTGTCTAGATTTTAGTCATCTTACATCATTATCATTAATTGCTATTTTGTTTTTGTCCTTAAATTTCATATCTATATTTTCTATGTAAGTATAAATTTCAAAACATTTTTTGGATTTGCAATCAGCAGGAAGAATAATTATGAAAATATTCTTTAAAAAGAACAATCATTTGGTAAGTGTCTTCTTACATAGCATAGTTTACTTTATACAGAGTTTATTATGAATATATTTGCATATTTTGCAAAAGCAGCATTTTTAAATATGTCCAATCATTAAATTTAAAAATTGTCAACCACTTATACTCCAACCAGCTGTTATGAAAAAATAAGTATTAATGGACCTACCACACCTTCAGCCTCTTGTCTCCAGTCACTGTGCTTAGCTGCAGGACTCCCATTAACATTAATGGGAGTTCCATGCACACATCACCTGGAGAACAGACCCCTCGATGCTTGATCATTATCTTCCTAGACAGGTAGGAATGGCATCAATCAGGTATCCTGCTTAGTTTCACAGTATGTACCACTGAAGGCATCAGGGCAATAAAAACACAGCTTTCTAATGCTTTCTTTATAAAACAGCAAAAACGTGCAGAACAACCAAGAGAGAAGATTTTAAAAGCATACAAGGAATACACTGGTTTCCTGCATGTCCTTTTATAATTACAAACGACCTAAAACTAAAGCCCACACATTATTTTCTTTCTAAAACAGCCATAATGGGATAATAAAGACAAGCTTCATTATATAAAATGGATTTGATTTACTATAAAGTAGCCAAATGGTGAAAAGACCATGGCATTTACATAGAAATTGCTTGATCTCTGTTTTCTTTTTTCCTTTAACATTTTTTTCACCTTACCATTAATAAATCAAACACTTTTATGTGGTTAGAAAGAAAACAACAATGATCAGAACTTGTATGTGAGCTCCATAATGTTGAAAGGTACATTATGAAAATAAAGGCCTGCTTTCATCCAGATTTTACTATACATTTTGTAAACTGGGAATGACAGTGTGGTGAAAAGGAAAGCATGGGTGATTTGGAGTAAGAGAGATACAACTTGGCTTTGGGTCTGTGATTTTACCAACTGCATAACCATGGATTAATTATCTCACCTTTCTGAAGTTACTTGTTCTCTGTAAAGTAACCCTAAAACATGCATATAAAAAACTAATTAGGAAGTATTGAGAAGACAATTAGTGTAGCATATGGCAATTAGTAAATGTTTTAAAAAAGAATGGCTATTATTTTACATATATGTACAGTTATTAACTACAAAAGGTGGAATGGAATAAACATTAGAATCAGAGAGAGGCAGATTAGGATCCCATGACTGCCACAACTAACCTTATAATCCTGAGCACTCTTTTCAATTATTTTATACCTTTTAAAAATATGTATACATGCATGTATATATATATATTCAAATATATGAACATATGTATCTATATATTATTTTATTACCGGTTCAGATTTAATATCTAATTTTAGCATTATGTCTAAATTCAGCAACTAGGCTCACCTGTTGGAGACCTTCCTCTTCTACAGCCGATTTTTCTTACGAATTGCAAACTACATCTCAGGACTGCCAGAGGTTGTCATATTTTGTATTTGGAAATATCTAACTGAACTGAGTAGTGCCTATCAGGCTATAGTTATATGAAATCAGCTGGAATTTTATAAAATCTCATGTTCTATAGCAATAGAAATCTAACCAAGTTCTTGGAAGCTAAGCAAATCCTTATGGCATGATGAGGAGGACTGTCTGAAGAGAAGAGAACACAGGGAGAATGGAATGATTTATTTACAGAGAGAGAGTTGTTCCCTATGTACTTATCTAATCAATCTTTGGAAAGCCTCACATGGCAGGTATCATTATCCCAGACCTACAGATGAGGAAACAAAGACTCAGTAAAACCAAGTTTCTTCTCCAAGGTACCATTGTAATTGACTTGGAAAATCATTGCTCAATGATTTTGGTCTTCTGGTGTTCTTCACACCTAATGATTAAAGCTGTTGGATAGCCTATCTTTAAACAGTCAAGGTAGAAAAATGTAGAGACTGGTTTCAATGGCACAGTGTGTAACCCTAGAGTCTCTATGAGTAACCCATAGGCTGCACTATTAAAAGCGATAGAACTTAACTCCTTTCATTGCCAGTAACCTTTGCCACTGGTCTAGCAATAAGCCCGGGGAGGTTAGGGTCAACCAAAGCAGTGAAAAACTTAATCATGTGATACATCAGATTTCCAGGTTTAAGTTCTAACTTAGTCACTTACCAGCTGCATAATTGTACACTTAGGCAAACGTTTATAGGGTTGTTAACTACTGGGAACATCTCTTTTTCAATTATAAATTGAGGTAACAAATAACATGTACTTGGAGGTGGAACAAGATGGTGGATTACAAATTTCCTCCATGTTTTGTGGTGCCCATCATAGATAAATTGATAAGAAAAATGTAAATATACACAATGAAGTTTTACTTGACACTAAGAAGGATCTAAGTGTGTCAATAGTGGAGATCACCATGTTAAATGAAATGAGCCAGTCCCACAAAGACAAGTGTTGCATGTTTTCTCTCATTTGTGGAAGGTAGGTAAAAACAAAACAAAACAATTAAGGTAATGAAAGCAAAAAGAGGTGGAAGGGGAAGTGAAAGGGGGAAGGCAAAAAGGGGGTCAAGAAAGAGTAATAGAGGGGGCAAACATGTTCAAAGAATATAATATGCACATATGTAAATATCATGATTAAACACATTACTATGAACAATTTGGCATATGCTTATAAAAAACATAATATGTACTTAACAAGATTTTTATGAAAATTAAATGTGAAAGTCTTGAGAGTAGTTTTTAAAACTATACACATAAATGATTATTTTTTTTAAACCTAAGAAACCTTTAAGTAAACAATGTGAGTGTCATTAAAATTCCCACCTGTTCAAAAATTTGGGGAGTACAATTGGAGTGTCCTCATGCTTAAAATTCATGACTAAATTTGCTATTTAGGAAGAAGTATTATAAATCAGTAAAGTCCCTATAAGATAAAAATTGTTTTTTAAAAGTTTAATTGAATCACTGATATTAACTGTTAAGTTTATTAGATCACTCAATGTCTAGAATAAAGTTCTTAAATAATGTACTTTAGCTTTTGTGTGAAGTAATATCGAGGTGACATTATTTTTAGCGGCAATAAGCAGATGGCTAGGTGATGGGTTTGGATACATAAGTTTTATGATCAACATTCAGGGCCATTCAGTCCTGTGCTCTAGGAAAACTTGTAGTCTTAATGTTTGTTTTAATTTTTAATCCTTGATACTCAGCTCTCACACTACTGGTTGATTCCAAGCGTGTATTTACAAACTATAAATTGAGAGCACAGCTAATGTTTTATCTTGAATCTAAAAACCTTGAATTACATCTACCCTATCCACAGTATTATCTTTAGGGGGAGCGCAGGGACTCTCAATAGTCACATTTCTTCATGGGGTGGTTCATCTAAACTTTGGGAAGGGTTCTTAACATAGCTGTAAACCTCCAAAAATCTTACTATATTCAGTAATAAATATTGCCTATACATAAACCAGTAGGTAAAAATGATGAAAGATGGGTGGGAGAGTGACACAAGATATTTTTATTACTAAATTAAAGTGACTAATGGAAATAGAACCCCTCAGAAGTTCAAAAATACTATTAAGCTATGCTAAACATTTTTAGGCTATGTGGGGAGTCCATTTTTTCCCAAGATTTATGGTATATGAGAAAGAGTAAAATTGAATTCATTTATTGTATATTAAAGATAATATGTAGTTTATAAAACCACAATAAAAGGATCATAGACCATAATTATAAAAGCTTGGGCCCCAGAGAGAGCTCATCATATACAAATCCTAGTTCAAGTACTAACAACCAAGGTGCCATGATTTCAAAATGGTTTGAGTGCATCTCTCAGAAGTGCATGTGCTAATTGTCTGGTCCCCAATGTGGTAGTGTTAAGGTGGTGGAAACTTAGGAGGTAAGGCCTGGTGCAAGGTAATTAAGCACCATGGGGCCTTGAAAGGGATTAATGCTGGTCTCTCAGAGTGAGTTGATTCGCTTGAAAGCAAGTTGTTCTAAAGCAAATCTACCCCATGCACTCATGCACAAAGTCACTTTCTTTTCCGTTTCTCTACCATTATTGATTCAAGGGGGCTGGGGTTTACCTGAGGCCAAATAGATGGGACTATCAGATCTTGGACTTTCAGCCCCCAAAATTTTAAGTTAAATGGACCCCTTTTCTTTATAAATTACCCACCTTATGTACTGAGCTATAACAATACAAAGTAGACTAATAAATTAGGTAAACTTAACATTTCTATGCTTCTGTTTATCTGTATATCTACTATAGGAATCAATAGTAGTTTTTATACTATAATGTCATTGTTAGGATTAAATGAACTGTTACATGAAAAGCATTCACCTCATACACTGCTATGGGAGTGTAAGCCAGTACAACCACTTTGGAAAACAGTATGGAGGCTTCTTAAAAAACTAAACATAGATCTGCCATATGATCCAGCAATACCACTCCTAAGGATATACCCGAAAGAATGCGATGCCCCACTATGGATCAAGAAAATGTGGTATTTATACACAATGGAATTTCACTCAGCCATAGAGAAGAATGAAATTTTGGCATTCGCAAGAAAATGGATGGAACCAGAGAACATCATCTCAAGCGAAGTTAGCAAGGCCCAAAAGGCCAAAAATTGCATGTTCTCCCTCAGATGTGGATTATAGACCCAAAACAAATGCAGGAATATTATCGGAGATGGGTCACACACTAAGGGGAGAATGTGCGTGAGAGAAATAGGGAAAGGGAAGGAAACCAAAAACTTGAATGTGGTTGATGTGCTCACTGTAAAGGAGTGAATAAAATAATATTAAACTGGCAGATGCCACTATGAGAAGGTGACCAGGAAGTAGCAAAGAGATCTGGTAGACAGAAACCAATGTGGGTTGCGATACACAAATGCATGGAAGCAACACTAAGAATCCCTCTATATAGCTATCATTATCTCAAACTAGTAAAAATGATATGTCTTTCTTATTATCTCCAGTGCTTTCTCTTCAACAAAATCAAATAACAAGAGGGCAGAACAGGTTCTGCCTGGAAGCAGGAGGGGTGGGGAGAAAGAAAAATTTTAAAAAAGAATTCATAATGATGCCACATAATACGTATTCAATAGTTATTAATAATAATGTTACAAAATGTTTGTTAATCCAAATATCTATATTTTTATTCAACAATTTTTAGAACACCTACCACATTTCAAGTACAAACAAAGAAAGGACATACTAGGAAAACAAATGACAAATTTTTAAAGTTAATACAGCAAATAAGGGAAACCCAAGACATGTCAGAGAGGTGACACAGATTAGGGAGAGGGTCAAGGAAAGCCTAAAATCTGAACTGCTGATATTTGATCCAGGACTTTAACAGGAAAGGGGCAGATTCCAGAGAAGACCTAGCAAAGGAGTTGTCTCTGTAGCAGGAACAAGAGTACAGGTCCTAAGGTGGAAAAGTCTGATGAATTGCCCCTTTTAGTTGTATGGGAAAATATTTAATAAAGTTTTATGAAAGTACACACTTCTAAATTGAAAATAAAATGTCTCTTTAGAGGAAAAAAAAGACTGAAAGTCTACACTTCTATGAGTTTTTTAACAAGTCACATGTTTCTCTCTCCTGTGTGCATTATCTGTGACTTTGGGCCAAGTTCACCTCTTCCTGTACTCATCTGTGGAAGTATGGAGGAAGATGTCAAAGTTAGGATTGTATATGTTATACTGTGTTTACTTCTTTCACCAAGTTCTGAGCCTGAAAGGCTGCATACCCAGTCACTTTTGGGCATAAAGATAGGTTATTAAGAGACCTGACAAAATACAGCAGAAAATATTTAAAATATGTGTCATTATTAGCTTGCCCAGATTTCTACCTGTAGTGTCAATTTAACATTAACATGAAAGAGCTTTTTTAAATGAAAATTATGAATCCATTTTCCCTATGTATTTGTTTCACATCCATAGAAATATATGTATCATGAATATATATTTTCTACAATTGATTTTTAAGAATTCTATATTTATTGATTTTGAGGAAAATGGGCACTACTAGGATAAGTAGACCTGAATTTGCTAAATGTATGTGATAATTAATCTACATTCCTCTTTATTTGAATGAATCATGAATACATTTTGTTAAATAAATTCTGTTAAAATTTGGGTAAAGTAGAAATAAAAATGTCTTCCCAATTGTTAAAATACAATTGATGTGCTGGCCAGACAGAGTGGAATTTGTCTTTACTAATGTTTTAGGTGTCAGGATTTGACATAAAAGTCATTAAATCTTGGTATATGGGGTAAAAGTTTATGCATTAGCTTTCCATATAATTTTAACTTTTCAACTTACATATAATTAAGTAAAAGATATTCAGAAAAGGTGAAAATGAAGAACATTTTTTTAATAAAATCAGATACAGAAAATGAATACTACACTGTCTCCCTCATATATGGGATTTACACACACATACATGAAGTGCAATGTGCTATCATTGATCATTAAAAAGAAGTTCCAATCATTGTCCACAACATACATGAAGACAGAGGGCATCTGCCTAAATGAAACAAAAATACTTCATTATCTCATTTCCCTGCAGAATTTAATAAAGAAAAAAGTTGAATAGATATAGAACAAAACAGTGAGTACTTGGAAGATGTAGATGGAAGAGGATGTCAGGAGATATATGTCAAAGGGTACAAACTGAAGCCTATAGGACAAGTCTAAAGATCTAAAGTATAATTTGAGGGTTATAGTGAAATACTGCATTTAGCATGGATATTTTAAAGAGAATGAATTGTATGTTCTCTTATCATAGATCAAGGTAACTATGCAAAATCATGGATATCTGAATTCGATTCACTGTAATAGCCATTTATACATACATCATACATACATACATAGGAACATGTCTGTAATCCCAGATATATGGATGGTAGAGGCAAAAAGATGGCAAATTCCAGGCCAGTCTGGACAAAGTTAATGAGGCCCTATCTTACAAACAAAATACAAAAGAAAAACAAAATTAAGTCTGGAAAAATGCTTGTCTCATATACAGGAGGCCTTGGGTTCAATACCCAGTGCTACAAACAACAAAGATAACAAGAATGAAGCACATTAATTTGTTCAGTGTGTCAATGTATATACATATAAGTATATGCTTGTTTAAAAACTTTGCCTTCATTTATATACATGCAATATACTTTATATGAAGGTCGCCTAGTGAAACCTGTCAAATACAGTTTGTAAAATGTGGGAGGAGAGAGGGAAGGAAAAATGATGATTTTGAAATATATGAACTTGTGTCTGCCATTTTTTCATTTTCTTCTAAATGTTTTGAGTATTCTTTATGCATTTCTTCCTGCCTTACTCATCTTTATGGTATGATGGATGGTTATTGCATTAGTAAATTTTGTTTTTTCATTTCTTCCTTGTGAATCTGTTCTTGTAGTGGGATTTGAACTTTCACATGCTATCATGATTATAGTTAAATTTCTCCACTTTGGGATGTAGGGCTACTTAAGCATCTTTTGGAAGACTGGTGATGTTATCATGATTACCTCCAAGGTTTGCTGATTTTGTAAGTTCTTTATTTCTCCTTTCATTCTGAATGGCAGGCTTGCCTCATATAAAATTTTTGGTTAATAATCATTTTCTTTTAGAACTTAGAGTTTGTCATTCCATTGTCTCTTGGTTTATAAGTTTTATAGATCTGCTTATCACATTAAATGTAGTTTGGTATTTCCTCTTGCATTTTCCTCAACTTATCTTTGTCTTGCACACAATGATGTAACACAACTCCCTCACTTAAGTGTGTATATGTGTATATCTATCTATCTATCTATCTACCTATCTACCTATCTATGTATCTATCTATGTGTGTGTGTAGCTGTGTGTGATATTTCAAAAGAGACTGTCTTCAAGTTTAATTATTCTTCTTACTTCATCTAGTCTGTTGTGGGGGCTTTCATCTATAATACTTAATTTTTATTAATTTGCTTTATATGCTGGTGATTGATAACAGGATCTTACACATACTTATCAAATTCTCTCTCAATTGAACCCCAGGCCCTAAACTCATGTTTGTTTGACTCATGGAGTTTTTCCATTTCAAGATTTCTAAACTCTCCCTAAATCAATGAACCAATAAAGAAATGGGCAACTGAACTAAACAGAACTTTCTCAAAAGAAGAAATTCAAATGGCCAAAAAGCACATGAAAAAATGCTCACCATCTCTAGCCATAAAGGAAATACAAATCAAAATGACACTAAGAGTCTATCTCACCCCTGTTACAATAGCTATCATCAAAAGCTTAGAGGACTATCAAAGCCCCCCAGGCCTCCTCAGTCCTCCACAAAGTCATTATCGATCCCTTTGATATCTTTCCCTACCCCTCCCCTCATCACTATTGCCAGACTGAAGAGAAGCACAGAAGGAAAGGTGGGAGGTAGCTCCACATCAGCAAAGGCTTTATTCGAAGAAAGCCTGTGGAGTGCATCTCTAGCAAGAGAGCTAGAGCCCACTGCCACATACAGGCTTTGGACGGATGTAGCGGGCTAGTGGAAAAGAACCAGGGAGGTCACTAAGGAATACCATTGCTGGGCAAACAGGAAGGTAAGCTGTGATGAGGCCACTGTCTGCTCAACTGACCTGGGCACCCACCTGGAGGTAAAGGTTGACAACTATCCCTTTGTCAGTCTTTGGGGTCAGATGGGGAGTTTCCAGTAAGTCATCAGAAAAGGGGGAAGAGGTCTGGTCCTAACCTGTCTGTCCTCTCTGTTAACACTACACTACTACCTGGGGCTTCTGAGGGAAATGATTGAAGCCAAGAGAGCTGTGGAGGCCCCCAGACTTCCTTAGTCCTCTACAATGTCATTATCAATCACTGCCTTCTGATATTTTGGCTAAAGTCAGTCCATTTTATTTAAGAGTTTGGAGCAATAACTTTTCCAAAGTTCATCTTTATTACAGTAGGAACATGGATTCTTCTCAAAGGCCTCTTTCCTTTCCAAGTAGGGCCACTCCTTCAAGGTTTCCAACCCTGGGAATTTGGATGAAGATGGTGGCTTGATCATCAAAAATACCACCAACAACAGGTGTTGGCGAGGATATGGGGAAAAGGGACCTGCGTAAACTGCTGGTGGGAATGCAAGCTAGTGCAACCACTCTGGAAAACGGAGGCTTCTTAAAAATCTAAACATAGATCTGCATATGATCCAGCAATCCCACTCCTGGGGATACACCCAAAGGAATGAGACACAGATTACTCCAGAGGCACCTGCACAGCCATGTTTATTGCAGCACTATTCACAATAGCCAAGTTATGGAAACAGACAAGATGCCCCACCACCGACTAATGGATTAAGAAAATGTGGAATTTATACACAATGGAATTTTAGTCAGTCATGAAGAAGAATGAAATCTTATCATTTTTAAGTAAATGGATGGAACTGGAGATCATCTTCAGTGAGGTTAGCCAGGCTCAGAAGACCAAAAATCATATGTTCTCTCTCATATGTAGACTTAGACCTAGGGCAAATACAGCAATGTATTTGGACTTGGGTCACATGAGAAGGGAGAGCACATATGGGAGGAATGGGGAAAGGTAGGAAACCCAAACCATGAAAATGTTTGATGTCCCCACTGCAGAGGAGATAATACAGAAGACTTAAAGGGACAGAGGTCAATATAAGAAGGGGATCAGGAACTAAGAAATAGGGCAGGTAGAGATGAATCAACTTGGGTTGTAATACACTTGTGTGGAAGCAATACTAGGAATCTCTATAGCTGTCCTTATCTCAACTAACAAAAATGCTTTGTCTTTCTTATTATTGCTTATGTCTTATCTTCAACAAAATTTGAGAAAAGGGCAGAACAAGTTCTGCCTGGAAGTGAGGGGGCTTAAGGGGGGGAGAGAGTGGGGGTGGAGGATGGGGGGCAGAAATAGCCCAAATGTGAATAAATGGATAAATTAAAAAAAGATTTCTATTCAATTATTTTTCTACATCTCTTATTTGCTGAATATTTATTCATATCATATATTTTTACTAATTTCATTGTTTTTGTGTTTCTTGAATTTCCTTACAATCATTTAAAAAATACTTTATCTGGCATTTTTCAATATCTTTTTCTTTGAAGTATGTTGATAAACAATTTTTGTTGAATAAATAGAATTATAGCTTTTACCTCTGTTCCCCATGCAAGAGTAATATCATTCTACCTCACTTTTTTCATATTTTTATGACTCTATATTCATATTTTTGCCTTTCTTGTTGATCATTTTTCTGTTGCTTTTATGTTATTTTCAATACACATGAATTTCTTTTGAAGAAAATATGTGGTATCATTTTGATAGGCTACATTTGTTTTGGATGTTATAATAAAGCCTTAGTGTATCTTTTCCAGCTGTATGAAGGAATTACTCTAGTGGTCCCGGCAGGTATCATATACAAGAAACAGTAAAAGTGACTGCCCAGTCACTGTTAATCACTCTGACAGTGAACGTGGTGATACAAGCACATCAAGCACAGCAGTAGTAGTGTGCCCTAGAGGCAAACGGTGACTGTCATTGGCAGCAGAGGTCATGATGCAGGGAATACACACTCAGGTCCAATAGTTTCTGGTGACATCTAAATAGCCCAGACTATTGCAGCAGCTACTCAAGCCAGTTATGAATTTGGTAAAGGAGGGCACACACTCTTGATTTATTAGATTAGCAGTTTAGCTGGCCCTGGAGTTTGATAGCTTATACTGGTGGTTTAGGTTGATTGGGGTGGCAGCTCAGCCAAGCAGTTTCTTTCAGATACACTGTGGTGGAATCAATACCAGAGAGCAGTATGAGACAATATTGTCATTGTTCTCCAGGGAAGTAAATCCCCTTGGAGTTGTCCACTTTATAGCAGCCTTAATTCTAGAATTTGAGGGAAGAATAACGCAAGTTCCTCTTTTTTGTGTGGACTGCACAATTCCCCTAAGTGGTTTTACAGGGTTGTCTGTTCTGTAGCTAGTTTCTGGTGTCCACAATGATAAAGTCTTCTGTAACTTTCCCATTTACCCGTGGTGGGTAATCTTTTGTGGCTCAAGAACAGAAATCAGTGTTCTTTATTTTACTCTCTATGACTTTGATCCTGGTCTCTATTTCTTATATGGCTCCTATCTCTTTCTCTCAATGATTTCCAGTTCTACCCATCTTAAAATATAGATATGTATTTGCTAGTTTTGTTTTGTTTTATTTTTTGTAGAGGAAGAGATGATCATTGAGTGTCTCTATTCAGGTAATATAAGGGATGTTGAAACTTTTATGGTAGGATATTTTAGTAAATTTAGCTGGTTCACTAATACTTTCCTCTAAGTCCTTTTGTTTTTTGCCATTTTATGTGAGAGCATGAAGATTAATAAAGAAGTTAATTTGAAATCATTCTCAGGTTGCTTTCGGAGGAAAATGCAAAGTAGAATGATGAAATAAAATTGATCTCTGACATCATGACATTTCCTCCCTGTTACCTAATGACACACATCATATGAAATGTAAATTTACTTTTATAAAATTGATTTTAGTTATTCTAGGCTGTTTAGAATAAGTTAACTTTAGTAATACAATTTTCTTCCAAGCTGAAACTCTACTAGGACAAAGGATACTCTATATGAGAGTATAGTCTATATGAGTTTATATAAATGCCAACTGAACAGTAGATTTTTCTTATGCCAGATTTCCATTGGTAGGAAGTGAATTTCAACATAGAGATTGTTTCCTCTATATTGTATGTAAGTTTTTAATTGAGAGATGGTGGTGGATATGTGTGAGTAGGTGAATAAACATGTAAATATGGTTTCATATTGATCTATAGGTGATTGTAAACATTATCAACATTTCATTAACTTATTTTTAATCAGGTCACATAAATCTATAGTTAGCTTTAATTAGTAGTTATTATATGATAAATAAAAAGTGTCCCAAAGGAAGGCCAAGTATACCATAACTTTTTACGGTATGTGAAACTGGGAAATGTTAATATTGAAATAAAGAATAAAAATTCAACTCAATTTTAATTTTAAAAAGCACCTTTTCCTTTAATACCATTTATTTCTTATGTGTATATTCCATTTGATCATAATGAAAGGAATACATATGTCTCATAAATAGCTTTTATGATGTCAGACATTCTATAGCCTGAAAGTTCAATCTCAACCTTTGTAGCTATCTCCTAGAAACTTACCTTGCATTCACACTTTCTTGAACCATGATGAGAGCTCCACTTTTCTTCTATACGTTTTGGGGATTGGTTTTTTACTGCTGCGGTGGTAAGTTATATGTAATTGGGAATTTTTTCATGACTTTACTAAGACTTTGTCTTAGTACTTGGTTTTTGTTTTCCATCCAACTTTAAAGTATGTTCCTTTTTTTCCCCTTGTCTTTGTCACTTAGCTAATTTCCTATTTTTATTTCATGATCCTATTTTATCTTATCCTACATTTTGTTCCCCCTTACTTTTACCTCTTCTCATTCTTCCTCCTATTTGCCTCTCATCAAACAAAAAAAAATATAGGTTGACATTTCTCATTAATCATTCAACAAGATTTTTTTTATGGTATGTTTACCTCTTCCCCATCTGACCCTTTATAGTACCTAATTCTCAAAAGCAGTGGTTAAACTCATTGACCCCAACGATTGCCCCATTGTCAGCAGCCAGCAACATCCCATGGCTAGTGTCCATGGATGAAACTTGCCAAGGCATTATTCTGAGTCGGTGGTGGATCCTGTCCACAGCTAGCTGTCTGACTAAATTGTGAGTATAGCTAAAACCATAAGAAAAAGAACCATACTATGTACATATTTTAGAACTGCTTTATTATTATCTACATTCACATTGAACTTTAATGCAGTAAAGGGTTTTTTGTCTTGTGTGAAATTACTGTAGGAATGTTTGATGGCTTAAAATTTAAACACTATTCAAGGTAAAAGTACAGTAATACAAAGTAGAAAGTTATTGGATTACACTGTTAAATAAGTAAGGACATTACACTGGCAAACAGTTATGTTTAAATGAGACCTTATTGATTTTTTTTACTTTAATATTACTGTATTATTCTTCACCTTTCTATTCCATTAGGAAGCACTTGCTCTCTGATATTTCAGGAGTCATTGACCAAGAAGGTATTTTACTTGGCCATAAAATCTGCCTGCATCCCAGTTTTAATCCACAAGATGGAAAAGATCCAGTCAAAGGAGGCATAGGAGTGGTCCTCCTGCAGTACCCTATTAGGAGGAAAGAAATTCCACTTTCTCACACTCATAATATCTTCTGGAAAAGCTGTTATAACTGCCTGTACAGACATTGCAGAGTATACCAATATCAGAGTAAGCCACAAAAATCATATTCTGCTGTATCATGTCGTTCATAAAATTGATATTTTTAAAAAAGCAAATTAGTGGAGAAATAAAACAAAGTTCATGAAAATCTTATAAACAATTGGGTCCATATTACTCCACTTTGCAAGAGCAAACACAGATAATATCAGTGCTTAAAATTAATGTCTACTCACTCTAAAGAAAACAGAAAAACAAGTATATGAGAAATACAAGTTGAAATAAATACATATGAAATAACAAGGAATGAAATGTCAAAGTACTTCACAAAATCCATGTAATGATTTAAAGATATATTCTATGAATCTTAGGAAGGTATGCTATAAAATGAGTACAAGACACAATAACCCATATCTCACATCCTTCCATCTCTGCTCCTTCAGAACACAATAACTTTGGGACCAGTATCAGGAAGTTATCAGTTAAGCTTCTGGACCTCTCATTCTGCCACCATCAACATATCCACATGGCTAAACATAATAACTTATGTATCTGGAGTCAGCCCCAAGAAGATTGCTGGGTACTTACTGTAAGGGCAAAGTTACCATTGGGGTTGTTTATAGAAATACATGTAAAATTCTGTAAGGATTGATAGAGACATTTATACTAAGATAACAAAGCAGGAATATTTTCATTGAGAAAACACTGAGAAGTCGGGAACTTACAAAAATACCTTTAGAAACAATGAGAAAAATAAATTGGTGGTTAGCGTCTGGGATTGGGTTTTTAACTCTTTAGCAGGAAATCCATTGCCAGAGCCTTTGTCTGACAAAGTCATACCTTTTAGGTCCCAGACTGAATCTTCCTCAGTAAATCTATGGCCACTGATGGTATCTGATATAATCACACCACTATGGTTTCAGAGTGAACCTGTATCTAGAAATCTGTGGTTAGAATCTGTAACTGATACAATCACACCAACAAAGCTTCTTCTAGAATCTCCACCAGTAAGTGTAAAGACAGCGCCTTTATCAAATAGAATAAAACCACCTTGGTTCCAGGCTGAATTAAAAGGAGTACATCTATGGACAATACTTGTATCTGATACAGTAACAATACTGTGGACTCAGGCTGCATATCCAGGAAGAATTTCCTGGACAGAACTTATTGCTGATATATTCACAACATGGACTCAGTCTGAATTTCTAACAGTAAATCCCGGGATTCAATTTGTCTCTTCTGCATTCACACCGTGGCACCAGGCTGGGTCTCCAACAGTAAGACATTGGACACAACTAACATCTGATTCAGTTTTAGTGTGGAACCAATCTGCTGCATCTACACTAAATCACTGGACACAATCTAAAACTGATACATTTACAGAGTGGACAAATAGTCAATTCACAAACGTCAAGCATCCAACAGAAGCTGTATCTAATATATTGAATCAAGCTGAAATTGCAAAAACAAATTCCTGGACAAAACTTGAAGCTGATACTGTGTTACAGTGGCTCAGGCTAATTCTGAAATCATCAATCCATGGATACAAGCCATAGATAATACAGTAACACCATTGGTTCAGGGTGTTTCTTTAGCAAAAAGTCCTTGGACACAGTTTGAATCTGATATAATCACAACATGGACTCAGACCCTAATACCAGCTGTAAATCCATTGACGATGACTGTAACTGGTAGAGATACCCTGTGGAGCCTAGCTGAAATTATGTCAGTAAATTCTCAGGTACAATCTGCAACAGAAATATTCACACAATTGATTCAAAACCAAACTATTGCAGCAAGTGTCTTGACACACTCTATATTTAATCAAGTCATTCTTTTTAACAAGGCGGTTAGCCCAACAACAAATCACTGGACAAAGCCTGAAGCTAATACAATAGCAATGTGGACACTGGCTAAGTCTCAGAAACAAAAGGCCTGGACAGAAGTTAACTATGAAATAGTCTCATCATGGAATCCAGGCAAAGTCTCAGAAGTAAAGATTTGGACACTGCCAGAGGCTGGTATATTCAAGCATCAAGCTGCATCTAAAGCAGTAATTCCTATGATAGAGGATACAGCTAAAATTGTCAAACAGTGGACACAAGCTGAATTTCCAGCAGTAAATACTTGGGCAGAGTCAGTAGTTGATATAATTACAACATGGACACAGACAGAATCTTTAGCAACAAATCTTTACACATTTCTACTTGATAAAGGCACACTGAAGACACAGACTAAATCTCCATTAATAAATACTTTGAACCAAGAAGAAACTATAACTGTCAAATCCAAGATACAGACTGAATCTCCAAAAGTAAATATCCAATCAGAATTTAAGACTCCATTTATATCTCCTTGGGTTGAGTCTGAGCCTGGGGAAGGCACACCATGCATTCATGTGGAAGATCAATGGACAGGTCCTGTAACTGAAACAGTCAAATTGTGCAGACAAGTTATTTCTACAACATTTAATTCCTTCTTAAGAATGGGAAATATAGCAACTGCATGGTTTAAGGCTGAATCTCCACAAATAAACCCATGGAAGAGTGCTAAAGCATCAGAAGTCATACACAGGATACAGTCTGAATCTTCACCGGTAGAATCCTTGAAAGAAGCTCAAATATCTAAAGTCATACCCTGGACAAATGTTGAATATTCAACATTATCTCCCTGGATAGACAACAGAGATTTGAAAGTAATATCCTGGATAAAGACTGAATATCACCCAATAAATACCTGGTCAGAAGTTACATCTTCAAACACCATACCCTGGACCCAGGTTGAATTTCCACAAGTAGATCCCTTTCCAGTGTCCAAGGATTCAAAATTCATACCTCGGACCCAGGCTGAATCTCTACCAGAATATTCCTAGATAAGGGCAACAATTTCAAAAGAATCCTGGATCCAGAGGGAAGCCCCACAAGGAAACCCCTGGACAAAGGCCACATCTTCAGTAGCCATACACTGGACTCAGGATGACTCTGAATCAGTAGATCCATGGATACAACCGATACAGGTTACATATTCAACAGTAAATACCCGGGCACAGCCCTCATTTAATACTATCATATTACGGACCCATTCTGAATATCCAGCAGTAACCTGGATAAAGTCTATATCTGAAACACTTGCACCATTGATACAGGATGAATTTCAAATATTAGACCCTTGGGTACAATCTGTATCTGAAAAAGTGATGTCCTGGACTCAGGCTACACCTACATCAGAAGAACTTTGGAAAGAAGTTGTATTTCCTACAATCGCCCCATGGGAACAGAGTGTGTCTCCATCAGTAATTACCTCCACACAATCTGCATTTGAAGTAACCACCTCATGGACCATGGCTAAATTTCCAGCAGTAATTAACTGGATGCAGGCAGGTCCTGATGCACTCATGTCATGGACCCAGAATGAATCTCTAGAAATCAAGACATGGGTAGAGGACACAATTTCCACAATTGAACAGAGAACCAAAGCTGAATATTCATCTTTAAATCTAGAGACACAGATTATAACTTTCAAAATCACAGTGGGGATATTAAATGAATCGACATCAACGAAATCAGGGTCAAAGGCTATAGCTTCCAAAATCACAACAGGCATCCAGGCTGAGATTTTAGCAGTCAAAACCTGGGCAGAACCTGCAGCTTCAATAGCCACAACTTTTAAACAGACTGCCTCTTCCACTGTAAACTTTTATGTACAGATTGGAACTGACAAAGGCACAATTTCAACAATTCTTGAAACTGAAGCCAAGAAATCTTGGCTATTGCCAGAAGTTAACACATTCAGAACGTCAGTGCAACATCAGACAGATAATACCAAACTCTTGGTTCAATCTGAAAATCAAGCATCTCTTCTGTGGACACATTCTGAAGTTGAAAACAGTAGTCCATGGACCTTACCTGAATTTGGAACAATCTTATCCTGGATAGTACCTGTGCATGCAGCAGCCATATCTTTGCTGCAGCCTGGCTCTTATATTAGCAAAGCTTCATTTAAAATTCGGGCAGAAAAACCATGGATTCAAACAACCTTTCAAACACTCAGTACTTTCACATCATTTAGTGACAAAGTACAGCTCCAGGCCACACATAAAATTGCTACAGTCATGTCATGGATCCAGTTCAAAATAGGTACATTAGACTACTGGACCCAGTCAGAATATACAGTAAAATTGTGGACTATTTTTGAAACTGGTACAATAAGACCATGGAGCCAAAGTGAAACAAACACAGTCAAGCCCTGGACCCAACCTAAAACTAGTACAATCAGAGCATTGACACAGGCTGAATCTCAACAAGTTAGGTACTTGTCTTTGCCAGTACCTGAAACAGTGACACTATTGTCACAAGCTGAAATGGAAGCAGCAAAACACTTGACCATGTCTGATATGAATACTGTTGCACCATGGTCCCTAACTCAGAATGATACAATAAAGCAAATGACTCAAATTGAATCTAAAAATGTTCTTTCTTGGTTTCAGCCAGAAAGGACAATAGCCCATCCCTGGATCCACCTTGAAACTAATGTAGTCAGACCTGGATACAATTCTGAAGGCAATGCTGTCCAAACAAGAATCACTACTGAAACCAATACAGTCAGATTCTGGACCTCTTCTGAAATAAAACTTTGGACCCAGTCTGAATCTCAAGCAGTAAGTATGTGGCCTGAAGATAGCAGAGCCACACTTTGGTCTCTAACTCAGAATGATACAATTACATCTTGGTTCCAATTAGAATCTCAAAGGATACTTTCTTGGGCCCAGTTTGAAGGTGGTATAACCAACCCTTGGACTCAGCAGGAAACTGCTACAACTAAACTATGGACCCAATTTGGAACTTTAAAAATTCTTTCCTGGACCCCACCTGATACAATAATATACTGGTTCCATACTCAAATAGATTCAATCACACCCATGAGCCAGCCTCAAACTCAAAAATTCCAAAGTTGGATGCAGACTATAACTCAAGTACGAAAAATTTCACCTGTGACTGAAGTTGATACAGTAATACCTTGGTTACAGTTTCAAAGTAACACAGTTAGATCCTGGATTCAACTTTATTCCCAAACAGTGAGTCTTGGGACCCATATTGAAGTTGGTATAATTGGGCACTGGACTCAGAAAAGAATTGCTACAGATAACCTTGGGACCAACTCTGAAACTCAAGCAACCAGACCCTGGGACAAGCAGGAAGCTAACACAGTCAGAACTAGGTTCTACCTTCAAGGAAAAACTGTCAGACTGCAGACTTATTCAGAATTCGGTACGTTCAGTACTTTCATCCGATCTGAAATTGGCACAATTCATCATGATTCTTTTATGATCCAGTCAAAAACCCAAGAAGTCAGACCCTGGACCCAGTCTGAAATTGTTATGACTAGATACTGGGTTTTGTCTCAAGTAGTTAAACCACAGACAATGCTAAAAGGAGGAGCATTTACACCCTGGATCCAGTCTGAAACTCAACCAGCCACACCATGGACCAAGCCTCAAGTTAATATAACATTCTTTTCTATTCCTGTATCTGATAAATTCAGAACCTGGATCCAAACTAAAACAAAACTACTGCATTACAAAGCTGACATAATTGTATCACTGATTTCTCCTGAGACTGGAACAACTGGAAAAACTCTGCTAATTGATCATTTGGATAACAAGTCTAAGCTTGTCACATTTTTACCTGTTGAGACTATTTCTACCGCACATCAGTATTTTATAACTTTGTCAACAGAGATAAGTACCATAGAAAGAAAAATTAAAAGCAGTTATCTCCAGCCAAGCCAGCTCACAAGCATTTTCCTTCTTACCCTGTCAAGCAAGTGGTTTCCTAGTATAATTGGTCACAAGAACTTTGGCAGCATATTAGAAATTATTGACACAAAAGGAAGCCTTGATGTCCTTTCTGTCTCTCTTAGTTATCTTTCCCCAGGCTTTTCCTTCCTTGTTTCTTGTTCTCTTACATATCCATGTACATTGTTCCCTTCCTGTTTAGTCTTTTCTTCTTGTCCTTATCTTTCACACTGTGTTTTCCCATCTTGCTTCAACTTTTCTTCTCTGGCCTTCTCTCCTGTGCTTTTGCCCTCAACCTCTTCTGATAATCAGCTCCAGGAACTGTCTTTCTCAAAGTTTATTGAAGATACTATTTTTTCTCACACTTTCTCATCCCTGCATGCTCCTCCAGCAATAAGTTTAACAAAAGAGTTTCCCCTGATGCCTGGATCTCTATCTGGACCCAACTATAAGCATCAGTCTGGACAACAGCCTCTCAATGTTTCCCTGGCTGAGTGTCGCCTAGATATGATTTGGAAAGACAATCTCCAGGCTCTCTGGCTCTTCAAGACAGCTGCTGTTTCTCACGAGACCACAGGCAAGTTAAATATAGTCATCTGTTTGACTTACTACCTTAGATAAACAGTCTTTTTGAAGCCAGCAACCAAAATTTCTGAGTAGATCACAAAAGGTTTTCATAGATTTTTGTAGGATTAAATTGAAGATATTTTTCTGAACCAATAGTTAAGAGATCTCTAAATATTGAGAGATTAATACCTTATTTTTCCAGTAAGGGCTTATGAGTTAAGTTTTATAAGTACCACTCCTTTCAGAGCATAATATTACAAAAAATATCTGATTGCTTAAATAGATTCTATTATTCTACTTGAGGAACGAACAGAACAAGTCAAATTATCTTTATCAGGAGAAGTATACAGATACGCTCTGTTACTATACCTAAGTTTATTGTGAATTAGGAAAATAATCCCAAGCATTTCCTCAAAGTTCAGGACATCAAATTTTCAAACTCGTTCCTAAAATAGAAAGTCAGGAAATTCAATGAAGAGGATAATAATACTAACTTTACTCTGTTATACATGTGGATTCATTCTAGAGTGTGGATTACGCCCTGGCCTTGTCTCCCCTTGTCCCAATTGCTGGGAGGCAGAAACAGGTGAATTTCCCTGGATGGTTTCTATGCATCTCTCTTTCTCCCATTTTTGTGCTGGCTCTATTTTGAATGAACAGTGGATTCTTACCTTAGCAAGATGTGCCAATTTCATGTAAGTCTGGGTAAGCCATCTCAAGGTTAATGTATCATAATAAAGTGATGAAAAATTTATGATTTTTTAATGGATACATTTCTTTGAACAAACTAGATGTTCTTTATTTATATAATCAAATTTGATGAGTCTCCTTTTCTATAGAAATGATTGAATTGTTTTCTTAACAACCATTTCCTATTTTATTCTTTTTTCCTCATATACCACTAAAATTTATGTTAATATGTTTCTTGGGGTTAATTTTAGTACCCAAATAAAAAACATTGTGAATTGTAAAATTATGTCTTGCTTTTATATAATTTCACCTATCTAGAAGATGGCAAGCATGCTATTCCTTTAAAGCATGCTATAACCTTAAATTATAACCTATACTTACACATATTACTTTTTGATTTTATAGAGGCAAAAGCAACATGGATTCAGTAGAAATCATACTTTATATTTTGAACTTTGAATATTTAGTATGTATTATGATATTCTGTTATGATACTAGTCAGTAGTAGTGAGTGGTAGCTCCCAGTAGGCCATGCAATCACATAGTCATTATGACAAGCATCTGTGTTACCCACTGTGTTGCTAAGCTATGCATGTTAACAACCACTGCTGTTAATTAAGTTTGGTGTATGACAGTATTTTCAACTTACAATGTTTTCAACTTAAGATTGGTTTATCAGAATGTAACCTCATAACCAGTGGATAGGCATTTTATTAGAGTTTCTGTTTAGCTTTTTATAACTCCAGATATGCTGTCCTAAAAATTCAATTTATCAATCTATATTTTGATACTATTTAGCTCAAAAGATTTCTGGCAAACATTTTATTTTCTTATTTTAACGTACTGAAGTAGAACTATTAATATAGATAAGAGAAACAGGGCTCATGTAGAAAAAGTGGTCGAACTCTCACATGTTCTGTGAGATATTTCAGTTCCTAATTTTCAAAATTCTTATGAGTAAGTATTAAGCACTTTAAATATTAGGGAGTACAATAGTGTAGGTTAATACTTTTTAATAAGGAAACTGACAAAGTAATTTACTTCTCATTTCTTTTTTTGATGGTACTGGGATTTGAACACAAGGCCTCATTCTTGCTAGGCAGGTACTCTACCACTTGAGCTACACTCCACCAATACTTTACTTCTCATTTCTGAAGATGTTCATGCCTACTGAGCCTAAGGATGACCTAATATCATTAATAATGTCCTAGTGTTAAATACATGTGCTGACTGAATAGGGAATAGGAATAGTATTTTGGTGCTTACATGGACCCTATCTGATTCATATGATCTAAGGGTTTTTTTTTCACATTGAAATTTAGAAATAATAATATTTCTAATGAATTTTCCTTCCAGAAAAAGCTCAGAAGCTCTGGCCTTGGTCCAAGTGGGTCTTATAGATCTACAGGATCCTACCCAAGCTCAGACTGTTGGTATTGATCGTGCCCTGCCCTTCTTAGGACCCAAAGGACCTCTTGGACCTGGGCTAATCTTTCTGAAGCAGCCACGACATTTTCAACCCCTGGTTCTTCCTATTTGTCTGGAGGAAAGTTTGGAGCAAGAGAAGAATATACAACTGTATGACTGCTGGTTACCCAGCTGGTCCCTCATGAGAGGTGAATAATGAAAAAGGCACTGGATTAGAATGGAATGATATGTTTGGAAAAATAGTAATATCCTTTCTTGAGTAACTGAGCATTTATTATATTTCTCTAATCTAGTCTAAAGCAAATCAACAAAATTCACAAACATTTCTTCTCTGTTTTCCATCAGGAAGTCCTGGAATTTTGCAAAAAAGGCACCTAAACATCCTGCAAGCCAGCACTTGTGCCCAGTTTTGGCCCAAGCTGAATGAATTTACTTTCTGTGTGGAGGCCAAGAAAGCTATGGGGGAGGCTGGCTGTAAGGTGACAATTAAAGGGAATGTGAAAGTCAGAAATAAAAAGGATTATCCTTCAACACCAAGATACCTCCTACCATCCTTCAGATAATCAATTGATACTCTGTTCTGTTCCCTCTTTCTTACAGGGTGACTTGGGGGCACCTTTGGTGTGCCATATACAACAAAAGGATACATGGGTACAGGTGGGAATCTTGAGTCACTTTGATGAACATTGCACAAAGCCCTATGTCTTCAGCCAAGTGAGCCCTTTCATTTTCTGGATCCAGGGAGTTACACGGCTCAGCCATGCACCATGGTCCCAACAAGGACCCATAACTACCTCTGCTTCCATCTCCCTTTCAGTCTCTCCTGCTAGGAATGCTTCAGTTTTAACCTCTACAACTGCTTCTATTCGACCACACTTCATTTCTCTGCCACAACCTCAGAGTAAGGCCCAATAAAATTATAGTAAGAGAAGTATAAGAAGGAAATTAACAAGGGATTGGAAATACAAAAGAGTGAAAGGAGAAGAGAAAACTCTTTTCTTGAGAAATGAGAAATGCATATTTTTAAAATTTATGAAATCTTTGGAGTGATTTATTTATTGGTCTAAAAAGGACCGTCATAGTTAACAATACTGTTTAACTTTCATAATGTTATAGAATATAGATGCCAGTGGTTATTAATATAATTATCTTGATTGATTACTCTGACATGTAGAATATTGCAATAACTTATCAACTTCTCGGGAGCAAAAAAGAGTAGGGCTAACAATGATACTCAAAAACTTATTCTTCTAACAGAGAGTACTCTTCTACTACTATATAGCACCTTGCATATGTGTTACAATAATTTTTATTAAAGACGTTTTGTTTTGTTGTCAGTGATAAATAATGATTTGTAGGCTCTTGTGTGCATTTATTTTACATTAGGGTTATTATCTTTCTTCTTCCCTTGACTATTCTGAAACCTATCACAATATCATCAATGACTATTTCTCATTGTTTACTTGATCTTACTGCCTTTGAAAAATATTTCAGTCCCAGAGTCTGTGTTTTAATCTGCTTAATAAGTATTTACTAGCTATCTCAAGTTGCCATATTATAGTGAATAATGATTTTTAAGCATAAGTGAGGCCATATCATTTCTTTGGTGATATTCTTCAAATCCTTTCTCACACAGATGAAGAAGTCTACAATCAGGATCTTATTTATGATTTTACCTTCATCTTTATCACTTTATTCTTTTCATAGTCAGATTGTTTTCATAAATTTTCTTTTTATCTAGGATTCATTAATCGTACAAGAGGATTTCAAGTGAAAATTCCATATATGCATACATTATATTTTGGTCAAGTTCTCTGTGCCCCCTTCTACTGCATATGAGTGAAAATGTGATACTTGGCTTTTTGAGCAGGGCTTATTTCACTAAATGTGATGAGCCCTAGTTCTACCCATTCCTACAAATAGCATAATTTCATTCTTTTCTATGGAGCAGCAATCTTTCATTGCATATGTATTCCCACTCGTTGACTAGAGACAATTTAAAATTGCTCTATAAATAAACAATGGGTATAGAAAGATAAGAGGAACTTTTTTTCAGGGAAATATCATAGCTGCAAAAGATACAGAAGCTCATGTTTCTAAGTCAAATTTTGAAATGTCAATGTGTTTTAAATGGATTGAAACATTTAAAATTAGAAAGCTATAACATTCTATGAAATTTATTCTTACTGGCTTTTTTTGCTTCTTTTTTTTTCATTTGTTGGTTGGTTGTTTTTGCTCAGCTTCAGCAGACCGTATTTCTCTGCGATATACTATGCCTTGGCAGGTTATGATCATCAGTTGTGGCAGTCAAATCTGCAGTGGCTCCATAATTAGCAGCTCTTGGGTTCTCACTGCTGCCCATTGTGTCAGGAACATGTAAGTTTATGTCCTGCTTCTTCAAATACTATATAATCCATTACCACCAAGTCAGTTTGTTTAAGCCTTCTTTGGGCAAATTTTGCTTTCTTTGTCCCCAAATCACCTCTTAGGTCCATTACTTATTTGTTTCAGGCAAACATTGAGTTGATTTAACATGTACCTCTATTAGTATTTTCTTCCGAAATCCTATTTCCCAAGTACTAACTTCTTGGTATCTTGATTTCTGTGGAGGTGAAATGCAAGGCTCATGTACCATATCTTAAAAAGACAAATGTGGTTTTTAAGAGTACAGGTTCTGTAGTGAATCCATTTTAAGTAATTTCTATGTATCCACATAGGAATCCAGAAGACACTATAGCGATACTGGGCCTTAGGCATCCTGGGGCACCTCTGAGAGTTGTTAAAGTAAGTACGATCCTACTTCACGAGAGATTCTGGTTGGTGAGTGGAGCAGCAAGAAATGATCTGGCTTTGGTACTCCTTCAAGAGGGCCAAAATTCCATTCAGATGTTAGCACCATTGGGGCACTTGAAGAATCTAAATAGCTCAGAATGTTGGCTTTCTGGGCCAAGAATTCTTAAACCAGGTTAGTGATTGTTTTGCTCATTAGGAGAGTAGCTTTAAAAAAATAAGGATTATACTTTTAACTTAAAGTTTAATAAGTCTTACAACAATTGTGCATATACCTAATTTTAGGAACTTAATTCAGATTAGAACCCTATTTGTACATGTATTTTTATTTCATTCAATGATTGTTTTGATGATGACTCAATAGGATTTTAAGGATATCGTAAGAGGAAGTTTATATGAACATTCAAATGTTGTAAATAAAACAGGGATGATTAGGTTCCAAACTCTTCTAACTTTGGAAAAAAGTTCTGTTTTGTTTTGGCATGTTTAGGAAATTGAATATTCACTTGAATTGGAATTTGGAGGGCTTTTTTTGGGGGGTGGTTGCTATATTAGGTTGAACTCAGGGCATTCACTGTGAGCCACTCCACCAGCCCTATTTTTATAAAGGGTTTTTTGAGATAGGGTCTTGTGAACTATGTACTTGGGCTGGGTTTGAACCACAATCCTGATCTCTGCCTCCTGAGTAGCTAGGATTACAGACGTGAGCTATCAACACCCAGCTGATTTATAAATCAAAATATACAACTTAATTTTCAGGAAATGAAATTTAAAAGTAATTATATTTGCTAAAATGACTCAAAAGAAATGTAAAATGAATGGAATGATTTGAAGGTAAGAAGCTAATGGTAGTGATAAGAAAATCAACAGAACTTCTTAGCATAATAACTTAGAGGTACATGTTTAAATCATCTTCTTAGCTGCTTCACTGTAACCTATATATTTAACTATTTGTACATTCTATTTTCCTAGGAGAGACAGATGAGAACCCAGAAATATTACAGATGCAGGTTATGGGAGCTTCAAGCTGTACGTACCTCTACCCAGACATAGGCAGTTCTATTGTTTGCTTCATTACTCAGGCCAAAGGCTATGACACAAATATGGTGAGCAGATGAGGTTTATTTTCTTTCCTTTTTTTTCAGAATCATGAAACTATAGCTTGTCCTTCTATAAAAATTTATCTTTGAATGATAAATATAAGAAAGTGAACACTTACTCAGTAAGAGTGAACACATGTTAAATAAATTGTAGAACTTCTAAATATGCTAATAATCTATATTATATCTGACACGTGCTCTTTATAATATATTCACATAAAACAACTGTTGGACATTTTTGTTATACTACACACAAGTTAGACATTTTATATATTTTTTCTTATAATTACATTACCCTTTATCTTAAGGTTCACTAAGTCCAACATTTTCTATTTTCTCAATTGTACAAGAGAACTGTATAGTTTAAATATCAAATATCTTATTTGTCATAATGATTTAGAACATATTTGGGAGAAGAACAATATACTTAATCATCTATATTACATCTATAAATCATAAAATCTAAGATTAAATAATAAACTAGGTTAATTAATTAAATCTGTCTCTACATTTGACTTTACAGGAGCCAGTGAGTCCAGGCAGTGCTGTTATGTGCAGACCAATATCTGGCAATGGCAAATGGAGACAGATAGGCTTCACCAGTCTCAAATCTCTAGCTACCATAGTGAGCCCACACTTCTCCTGGATTTTATCCACTTTAGCAAAGGCAGGCCATCCCCTAAACCAGGACCTTATGCCTTGGATAGAAAAACCTAAGTCCTCTGGTTTCCTTAAATATCCATCCACACTGCTACTTTCCTCAGCAATTATTATTGAAGCACAGATGTTTTTGTAGCCTGGTGACTAGAACAGGTAGTATACATCTGTTCATACTATGATAGCCAAGATACCTGAGGAATAAAGAGAAAATATTGATTTATGCCCTATAAGCTATTCCTACATATTTCTTTTCATCTTTCCCTGCATAATAAACGACTTATGCTTACTGCCTGAGTTAATGACTGTTCTTTGATTAACTATATTCATTTCAAATAAATCAAAGTTGTTATTTAACAAGTAAATGACTCCAGGTATGGGTTACCAGAAAATAAAGTTTTTACAAAGATAGGGAAATCAAACCTCAAAAAGACATTTGTAAATCTCCTAATCTACAAATTTATAATTTACAACTATTAACATACCTGATCTATTTTAAACCATCTGCATTTTCTTTTAAGACACAAAACAGTGATTATCCCTTTAGCAATTTATAAGGACTTGATTTGGAAAACATATGTTTTATCCCAACAAAATGGCACCTTTAATGAATAAACATAATTAGTTTGCATACTGTTAATAAATAATGCACACATGAATGAATACTATGAATAGTTTTAGTTACCTGCACTCAACCATGATCATTCATAGGAAAGAATACTACGTTTACATACTGTGCTATTGTGAGCAGCATGAAAAAATTGCCTGGAAACATGCTTCAACCTACCTAGGAGGCAAATTATCCTTTAATTCAGGATATATATGTGTATATGCTACTTGACCATTAGTCTCTATAGGAATTATCTCACTAACCACAACAAATCTAGTAGTATCACAATATAAATCATTCCTATTTAATTTAATAATCACCTCAAAGAACAGACTTTAATTATACTGTATGATACTACATTTAATTATTTTATATTTTATTTAGTTATTTACAGTGCCTGATGTATTCATTACATTTTATACATATTCATGTATATAAAATAATAGAAGAATATAAGCTTCACCATTAAGTACAGTTGTACATCAATGAATAGTATCAAAGTAAGTCTCCATTTTGTAAAGAAAGGAAGGTATGGTGAATAAAGATAAAGAAATGATAAAAGTATTATATAACAATAAGGAAAATATGAAAATATTGAAAAATTAAACTTGTGTTTGGGAGGGAACTGATTAAAGACAGTTCCACATAAAAAAGAAGTGATGATTACAATGGGACAGAAGAGAACTTATCCAAATGAAACTGACAGATAAAAAATATATAGTAGAAATATAGGATTAAGAACACTAAACATATTAAATATAATAAGAAATAATTAGCAACTATGTCTATTCCTACAGGAATCTATGCATTTCAGTTCTCATGTAAACCTAATAATTTAGTGAAACAAAGAAAAGAACACATTAATAAACTGTGAATTTAAAGTGGCATAATTATGATGCTAGATTTAAAATGTGCTATAGTCTTAAACTGAGGGTCTCATCAATAATGAAGAGGAAGGGTGGAAGGAAAAAAATCCACCAAATGTTCAGTCAAAAAGACTTCTGAAAGTATAGTACATTCTCACTAATGATGCCAAATATGGGGCATCATGTTTGTGTAACTGACACAACACTGTGAGTTTTCAAATTTTCTGCCCAGTACATGAGAAACACTGACAATATTGATCTATGCAGAAACTACTTAATTCTCAAAGAGAATCCAAATTAGTGTGGCAAGATCCAGTGTACCAAGTTGCCCCTGGATGATACTCTACTCATAATACTGATCCTAAGCAAAGATATGTGTGACAAAAGCAAAGCTTGAAGGACCTGGTCTCAAAGATCCAGCACTCCAAAAAAAGGGCTTATTAGTGGCAGGTGTCCAGGATTTAACCCCTCTTTGTTCATATAAAGTGCAGCTGGGAGTGGAAGCATGAGATTCAGGCTGTTAGACCAGAGGTTTAGAGCCAAGTTGCTTTGAATCAGAGGTGGAGATCATTTCTAGCCTATACAAACATAGAACATCACAATTGTCATTACGTATTACTCAGATTCTGCTTTGGAGTAGGGAACTGAGTGGCAGCACCACACATATGACCTTCTGTAAGAAATAATTATGTAGGAGTCTTGAGGTTGAAAATAGAGAGCAAATATTGTGTTCCTGCAGAGAAAATCCCAGTGACGTTGGCCAAATAGTGACTTTCTCGTGACATGTCACAATGCAACCTAAAATTAAAATTAATGACCTGATGTTTGTAGTAACATGGGTAGTTTTTACCATATAGGTTGTAGTTGGGCTCTAGGTTTCAGCTTTCTGCAGTGGAACTAAGCTGTGCAAAAGGTCAGATACCTGCCTAAAAACTTTCATGTGGAGAGCCTTAATAGTCCCTTTATTAAATAGCAAGTGACCTAATGTCTCATGGGAGTTTTTGTCCTGCATGAGGTCATTGGGTCACCTAGTGGTTCCAGGGATTGGAGTTTGCTACACTGTTCCTTTCTGCACTGCCAACTCTGGCAATGTGTAGTATTTGCCCAGGAATCTGAGCTTCAGACCCTGGGGGTACTGCCTGATGGTTGGACAAGGCTAATGACTGGACCTTCTGTTCCTTTCTTACAGGGTCCTAACAGCACCCACACTTTCACATTGAAACAGTACCTTTCAGATAGAACCAGTCTTATATGAATGGTGGGGCCTGGAGGGCATCTAGGGTCACACATTGCTAATGTGCTTATAACCCAGCAGGGTACAGTCATATGTACACATTGGTTCAGCATGAATCAGCCTAGGTGTATTAGGAGGCTACACAACCACACAATAGGGTACGTGACACTAACAGTGCATATTGTAACCCATTGCCAACAAAAAACAAGAAGAAAGATAGGGCTAGCTCTCAATGGCATTGCATGGCGTTATCCTGTGAGATTCCCTGCAGGATGTTTCTTTTCAACTCTTTCAGTAGACAGTCAATAATTTTGCTACACTTCCTTTCCAAGCTTTCCCTTTTGTCTGAGGTCACTATCCCAGGTCGTAAAACAAGTACCAATCAAGAAGTTGTCCCATATTTATACCTAACATAACTATGACAATGCCATAAAACCACCCATTTTTTTTCTGATTGTGCATGCTGTCCAATAGAGTGCCTGCACACTCATATTATAAAGCCTCTGAGCCCTCTTAACATGAGAATCCTTGTGCACTGGTGGCACAGTGTGACAGTAAGAGAAAAAAAAAAGAAAATTATCATCCAAAATGTAGGATGGCATGGAAAATGGGCTACCTGTGATCAAAGAGAAGTCTGCACCTCTGGGCCATCTTCCCTTTCAGTGGAGACTATGCTTGTGCATTCAGTAAACTGGGCTGGGCTTGGAGTTCCTGCAGCTGCTTGATTGCCCCTTCCTTGCTGTGCCATGTGGTATTCCACACAGGGATAACTGATGACATACTCTTCCTGCTACTGCCCTGCTCCACTGCCGTTAAGACCTCCCCCACCTCCATGACCTACAACACCACCAGCCACTTCCTCCCATAACACCGCCCACTCCATCTCTACCAAGGCTTCAAGTTGCATCAGAAGCTCTTCAGGAAACAACCTGTCTCATCTTGGACTACAGACATTAACTTCATTGCCTAAGGCTCCCGCCCTGGGGTTCTGTTCTGTAGCTTGAGAAAGCCCACTCCAGATGAAAGGCCACTTGGTGGGCAGATCTTGTCCTGAGCTCCTTTGGAGTCCCACAGTGCTCATACTCCCTTCTTGGCATCATGCTAGGGTGCTAATCCTCAGCATGCACAACTAGTACCTAGGTAACAGCCTGAATTAGCAGTTCTCCAAGTCTATCACTCAATGGAGACTGCTTATGGGACATACCTTGTGAAATTTAACAAGTCTCTGTCTTGACTGCCTATACTCACCCATTTGTGAATCATCTTGTGCATGAACGAATTGGCTCTTGCTTTAGTTTAATGAATGGATGTGGCAGTGTGTGATGGTGTTACTCCTCATAAGTCTCTAACAAATTTCTACTTGTGTCTAACACACAACATACTGCATATTTGAAATTTGTGTCCTGATAAGAAGTTGCCACCAGGGATTGCTGTGATACTGACTGAGGTTCTGACTAGCAGCATTTCATAAGCATCATCTGGTGTTGACAAATATACATTGCTGACCTTCGAGATTTTGGGGTATATCTTAACCACCACTCCTCCATCCACTATCATGGTGAACCAGGAAGATCCTGATGTTGAATCCTTGTTGATATTTCAACATGAATAGCAGAATAGTTGCCTGGTGAGCATTGGAAGAGAGATTAAAATCAATAGACCAGGCAGTAGAAGAAATGGAGACTGGAGGAGAAGGGAACAGGAGAATGAAGAGAGCAAAAAGAAAACAATTGCAAGGCAAGAACAGGAAGGTAAACCCAGTGTAGTTGGGGAAAATTAAGGTTGGTAATTTGTGACCATCCAGAAGGATGCAGCTGGTTGTGATAGAAAGTGTGAAAACCAGTTTCAGTGTTGTCTTTATGAAACAGGAAGAGAAATAAATGCACTGTGCTTACCAGAGCTTTCAAATTACATTGCATGAGAATTTTGGCATTCACAACCAAAAGACCTGTCTTTTAGTCACTTTTGGGTTCATTGCCCAGTATGTTTTTCTTGTGCTTCCACTTGCTGTCTCTTTGCATTACTGAAAGTGTAATTAAGGGCTCAAAGGAAATAGGTTATATGTGCACAGAAAGACCCTGATGTAAAGAAAGCACTTAGAGGATAAGTTTTGTGTTAGTTTTGGAATTCCATTTACTTTTGTCTACTGGAGAATTCCACAGGGAACATACAAAAACCTGATCTTGTTGTCTGGAAAGTGTGCTTTCTCATAGTGGGAGCTGCATTCTTCTACATTTCTCAGTCTAATTCAATGGAATCCACACACCAACAGAATTACCCTTCATAGAGAAAAGGTGAGATCAAGAAGAATTAACCTAGAAGGTAACACACATGCACAGGAAATCAATGCGAGTCAACTCCCTGTATAGCTATCCTTATCTCAACCAGCAAAAACCCTTGTTCCTTCCTACTATTGCTTACACTCTCTCTTCAACAAAATTAGAGATAAGGGCAAAATAGTTTCTGCTGGATATGGAAGGGATGGGGGGGAGAGGGAGAGGGTAGGAGGGGTAAGGGAGGGGATGGGGGCAGGGGGGAGAAATGACCCAAGTGTTGTATGCAGATATGAATAATAAAAAAAAAAGAATTACCCTTCAACAATTCCATTGGCACAACCCTTATTTGTTGGATACACACACACACACATACACACACAGAAAACATTCCTGTTAAATCACCTGCTGTGACCACAACCTCCATTCACAGTAAATCCTGAAGTCTCCCTAAGGATGTAACAATCTTCTAGGTGTTCTACTTGCCACACAAAAACTACAAATGAAAGTGTTTGTGAAAATTCATCTATGCTTTGTCTTGACCCAGTGATGGGAGATCAGTTTTGTTAAAAAAATATGTTTCTGCACACAATGATGTTTTTTCTTTCCCTTTTTTTTGTGTGCCTAATGCCTTCACTTCCAGGAAGTGCTGATCAAATAAAATGGACCAAAAAAATTGTGATCACCTAGATTTTAGGTTTAAGAAAAAAACAACTTAGTGTGCTTCTCCCAATAAATTGGACCGTGACAACATTTTCCTATTTCCAGTTAAGGGGAGTCATGGGCTAACTCTGAAAAGCACATAGAGGCATGGAGTTGGTAAAGCTGTAGCAAAAAAGACCTATCAATTCCTGTACATGTGGAAATTGGTATTCTAAGAAGACAGACCATATATCTCATGCACTTCATTTACCTGCCTGTCTACTTGCCTCATGTCTGAGAGGATCAGCAGTGATCAGTATTCATGTCAAAGGTTGCAGGACAGCTGCTTATCACTAGTGAATTGAATGGAGAGGATAAATATGCAGCACAGGAACTACCAGTTAGGTGATTTGTGTCTGCTTTCATAGATTTTGTGTGCAAAATATGTGGTTAGAAGGAATTCCTCATGGTGACAAAGTAAACATGGAAAGGGAAGGAGTTTAACACTGGTGTAAACACATCTTAGTCCAAAGCAAGAAGAAATGTCCAGCCCATACTGTGCAAAGCCCAGCCTCAGCTGTGGTGGAGGAAATCCCTTGCCTGGTGGAATGCTTCTCCCAGGATCACATCTGCTTTGGCAAGGCAATTGAGGGTTGCCAGGTTTAAGTTTAGTCATGGTATCCCTAATCAGTATTCACATTCTGCAGTCTAATGCAAATTGACATCAGTGACAGGGAATCCACTCAACATTACTGGCTTGTGGTACTTCTGTCTTCCTGCCATTTCACAAGGGGAAAAACAGGTTAGTGCAGAATCCACATGACCCCAAATCACTGAAAGCTACCCACATATTTTTCAAAGTGGGCAGACAGTGTGTCTAGTAGAGCAGTGGCTTAAAAGAAAACACACATCCTGTTGTAATATGGAGGGAAGCATGGGTTCCTCACAGACTACCCATGGGGCAACCCTCACTTGATAAAGATTAGCCAAGTTCTTTTTCTTATGTCCTCCCAATACACTCCATGCCTGAACCTCAGGTTGATTCATGACATCAAGTCCAATGAGCTAAAGGCTTATCACCCTTATAACTGGCTTCTTCTCGGTAGTATCCCTTGTAATCCTTGGACAGAGCAGATACTGCAGACACCTCTTTCCTTCTGAGAATAGATGTCAACCATATGGTAGTCTCCTCTTCTTGGAGAGAATCCTGATCTGTGACCCCTACACTGTTACAAAAATCAGCTTGTGCTTCCCTTTCCCAGGCTTGGAACTCTGCACATAAGGACTGCCATGCAGTAAATAAAACAACCACAAATTGTGGTCTTTATCTTGTTGGTCCTCTTCATTTCTCACAGAAAGTAATAATGATGTAGATGCATTTATCAAGGACTCAGGCCATGAGAGGTGGATGGTATAGTCTCTGTACATTTGACAAGAGTGTGACCTTCCTGCCATCTTGTCTATGCTTGAGAGCTTTGATGCCTGTGTTGTGCAGCTATTTCAGAAGAACTGATGGAGAGTATCCAAAATTGTTGCAATTGTCTTTATTGAGAGAGCTGGTTTGTCATGTATGGGAATCAACAGAGCAAGGTAAAATATAGACCTACTCACAGTTACAGTGCCACACAACTAAAAACTTCATTTAGCTTGATTTCTGATTAGAGAACAGTGATGCTACTCTTCTGCCCAATCTGGGCAAGGAGGACATACCAAAATGTGTTCTCAATAAACATCCTCATGAGCAAATTTCAAATATACCCCAGGCTAAGGAAAGAATTCCAAGAGTAGAGTGCATTTTGTTGGCACTGGCAGGATTCAGTTGTTCTCTCACAATGTAATTGGGACACTCTCAGAGAATGTGAAGACTCAGGGTACTATCTTTGTGGCAGTGTGTAAGTAGATATAGTAAGGGCCTTGGGGAAATCATATCTACAGTGAGGTAGGTCTTGCTGTAGATCCTAAAGCATCTTCAAATGGAGTTCAAAATCAATTAGCATTCATGCTAGCCCATATCACAGTGTGGTCCTTTACAGTGTATGAGTTCCAAATAACTCCCAGTTCAAATCCCACTGCACTTCCTTTGGCTACTGATTTTGTGTCTACACACAGTGCATGATTTGGGGTCATACACAGGATGTACAGTGGGGCCTTAATGATCATGCTGACAGGTTTGCATGCCCAGCTTGTTTTTCACCTCTGTTGCCTTCCATTGTTTCTCAAGATGCCTTCTCCCTATGGTTGTAGGCAGGGTATTGAGCCACAAATAGTTGATGATGATCTGGTAGGGAGTGGAACAGTGTAAAGGGTATGGGGCCCATCCCAGTGAGATTGGGAAACCCCAAGTCTCACAACACTACATCCAGAAACTCAACCTCAGCAATCCTCTTGGAGCCTGGGCCCTTGTGGGCTGTTAGCCATTCCAAAAAGGTCAGGTCTGTGGCATGCAGTCACCAGCTGGAACTTCACCAGATTATGCTTGAATTCCCAACCCACCAGATTATGCTGGAAGCCCCTTTTCACATCCTGAAGTGTCAGAGTCCATGCACTGTGAGTTCAGAAATAATACTCTAATATCTAGGAACCATTCCAGTAGAAATGTCTTACCATTGACACTTAGATCTTACTCTTTAATGTTCATGAGATTCTGGAAGTAGGTGTTCACAAGGAAGAAAAGCATCATGTTCCTCCACCAGTGAGACTGGGAAGGAATGTAGGAACGTCTTCTCCAGGTTGACTCAATGGAGAGCTTGTGTGCTGATACAGCGTACTTTGTATTCCCAGTTATCAAAGTTAAAACACAGACCTCCAAGATCCACATAAAATTGAGCAGGTCCTCATTTTGGTCACAGATGGTGCCTGACATCTCTGGGCAGTTCACCAGCTATAATTTTGATCAAAAGTCATGCTGAGATATGGATGGAATTCTGTAAGCAACTGAGTCAATCTGTTGGGCAAGGAGCTATGGGGCCCAGGAGCTGACAGGCATTTAAAAGAAATTTGTATGCTACAAAGGATCTTCTGTGGTCCTTTCTTATGGAATCCTATGAGTACCTTCACTATCACATAGAAATAGGCCCTTTTATGTGGAACCAATCCAAATTCCCACATGGTGAGGCCTTGAAATCATCTAGGATCATGCATTGTTAATGTAACTACAATCTGGTAGGGCACATTTAAATGCTTACATTGGTCCAGGCTGAATCCATCCCAGGCATCCTAGGTTGCTACACACCCAGGAAAGAGAGTGTGTGAACCTGACAGTGCAAGTTCTTGCCCATTGCCAACAATAAGGGAGAGAAAGATGAGATAAGCTCTCAGGAGTGTTTCGTGTCAGAATAATGGCTATGCTTCTGAGATATTCCCTGTAGTTCTCCTTTCAAGTAATTATGCTAGGCTTCCTTACAAGCTTTATTTTGTTCCTGCATCTCTATCCCAAATCATAAGATAAGAACTCATCCCAAAATTCTCACATACTTTCTCCTCATAATTATGCCAATGCCATCAAACCACCTGTTGTTTGCTCTGATTGTGCATCATGAGCAGTGGAGCCTTCTAATCCCAGCACTGCACTGACCCTCACCAACACTTACACCAGCAACCTTATGCTTGGGTTTGTAACTGAAAAAAACTTTGTGCTGAGTTTGTAACTGAAAAAAAAGAGCTCTCTTCTAAAATGCAGGGATGTCTTGGATAATGGGTGGTCTGTGACCAAGGTGACAGCTATACCTCAGGGCCATCTTCCTCTTCAGTAGAGCATATGTCCTGTTGACTTTTGTATTCTGTGTGCTGATCTATGCTTGGAGGTCTTGCAGCTTCTCCATGGCAGAATGGAATTGGGGGGGGCCCTTTCTTTGTTCCTAGGATCAAGAAAATATGCTCCTCCTACTGCTGCCGCAACCAGCTGTATTTTGGTTAGGCTCTCCACCATCTCCACATCCTCCCCTACTGCCACCCTCTCTATCTCTATCAAGCCTTTCAGTGCATTGGACCAACAGGAGGAAATGGAGATCCTGTCTCATTACAGCCTCCAGACCCTGAATGCCAGCTCAGTCCTCCCCAGCTCTGGGGTGTTGCTCAGCAGCCTGAGTATGGCCACTCTAGCATGACCACCAATGTAGAATTCATTGCTTGCTCCTCTGGAACCCCACAGAGAGAGTCCACATTTCCTTTACTCACCATGCAGGGATACTGGCCCTGAGAACAGCTGTGACCAGGGCAACAGGCTAATAGAGCAGTAACCCTCTGGAACTCCTGGGAGACTGCAGTGGAGGTGGGTCTTCAGGGATTAACCCCTCTCAAATGCACTTAAATCACCAGTTGGGTGATGGCAAGTCCTGCAGGCTGTCACACTTGTGGTTGGCAGATGAATGCCTTCTTAGAAAGGTGGGAAGTTTCTTTAGGTACCAGTCAGCCTCTGTTTTGGAACAGGATGCTGAATGACAGTACCATGTCCAGGAAATGACACTGGTGGGTCTGCACTGAGTAAGAAACTGCAAACAGTGGGTCTCTGAACAGTAAAATTCCATGTGTCTGGTCAAATACATGTTTTCTGTGTCATGTCACAGTGCAGCTAATGGCAGCCTAAACAGTGTAGAACAAGTTTGAAATGACATGGTTAGTTTTCATAGGACTGCCAAAGAGAGGGGTTGGTGCTGGTTTCAGCTTCCTGCAGTGGAATTCATCTGGACAAGAGGGCAGATAGCTGTCAAGACACTTTCAAGCTGAGAACCCTAATGGTCTTAGGGACTGTTCCCTTCTTTTGCAAAAACAAGATCCTCATGCCCAGTGGTCTTAGTTGTTGCTAAGTGATGATGGAGATTCTTGACTGCCTGTGTTCACTTCACTATGAAGCACCTTGTGGATGAGAAAAAAGGACTCTTGCTTTTGGTAGAATAAATGGATGTGGCAGTGCCTCCTGGGACCCCTTCTCATGGTTCTTGACCTAAAAGAAGTGTTCTTGTTCATGTCTGAAACAACAGCATACTGCATGATTGTAACTTGTGTTTCCATGAGAACATGTCACCTGGGATTGATACAGATACTGACTGAGGTTCCAGGATGGTACCTCATATCCACATTTATGAGCATGGCCTGGTGCCATGACTCCTGCATGGACTACACATATGGATCAGACACTCTGTCATGGCCAACCAGGAAGATTCTGATGGTGAGTCCAGGTTGATAAACAACGTGAATTGCAGGAACCTTGTCTGGAAGGCATGACAGACAGATGCAGATACAGATTAAAATATCGTGCATTAGGAGAAATGAAGAATGGAGGAAAAGGAAATGGGAGAAGCATGGGGAGACAGCCCACATAAAAACTCAAGGTGGCCTGGATTCTTGATTGGAAAACACTTCTACTACCCTGACTTCCACCATGGGCAGAAAGGACATAACACCCAATGATATCCTCAAACACCCTCATCGAAAAACTCAAAATTTCCCAACCTAAAGGAAGTATTCTTGGAGCAATGTGCATGTTGTTGGCAGGGTTCAAATGTCCTCAGAGAAAGAACATTATACACCCAACTACTTGAAGTCAGGGAGTAGATAGAGCCTTTGTGGCAATATGTGTAGTGACATAGTGACAGAAGGCTCTGACTCCAGCACTTGCTGCTCACCCATATTATTCTCTATTGACTCTGAGGATGATATCATCTTCCCTAGGATAGTAGTTCAGGGGATTAAGCCACAAGTCTTTGGTGATGTTCTTGAAGGGAATGGTTGTTAGGTAAAGGAGTTAGCTCGTTATCTTGGGACTTCCCAAAGTCTCACAAGATCACATCTAGAAGCCCAACCTCAGCAATTGTATTGGAGCCTGAAATAAAGGTGGTGACAGTGTCAGAGTTCATGCACTGTTAGTTCAAATACAATCCCCAATAGGTAGGCATGCATCCAGGGAGAACTCTTTTCCTAGTAATGCTGAGATTATACTCCTCAGAAATCACAGGGTCCAAGAAGTAGTATTTGTCACAGAAGAAAAACATCACCCTTTATAAGTGGTTGGCCTGGGGCAGTTGTTCTACCTGTGAGACTGGAAAGGATGCAGGGCAGTCTTCTCCAGGTCTACTCTGTGGAGAGCTTGTATCCCGGAAGGACTCATTTCCTCTTCCCAATTCTCCATGATCAACTCCTCACCTCCAAATTTCACATAATGTTGAGCAGCAAGTCTTCAACTTGGTTGGTGACTATGGCTGACATCTCAGATTTTTCAACAGCTGCGTTTGGTCAAGGAGCCTACTGAGTGAAGGAAGGGATTCTAGAAGAAACTGAGTCAATCTGCTGAGAAAGGAGTTTGTGGGTCAGATGTGCTCCAGAACAGGTCAACAATGAAACTTTTCATCAGACACCAGATCATTGAATCACCTCAGAGCTACAGGACCTTAAGGACCAATGTTGCTATTATGTTTAACAGTAAGGGAAGCCATGTTAGGTCCAGACTCCCTCCCACTACAGGTGGTTTACTGGAAACACCACAATGCACACAAAGGACTAACAAAGGGATTGTTGTTAAACATTGTCTTTGGGTGGCTAGGACAGTTGGGTGGACTAATGATCTAACCATAGCTTATCTCCTTTAGTTGCACAGGAACTGCATTCTTTAATGACCCACAAGAAAATTTCCCCATACAGCATCCTTCCTCTTACTTTTCTACCTGATTTTCCTGTATCTAATGTAACCCTGTACACAGCAGTGCATTCTAGTTAATGCTGGAAACCTACCTCAGCAGGCTGAATAAAGCCTGTGCTGATGTGGAGCCATCTCCTGATGCTCCTTCTGTGCCTCTCTTTCATCTAACATTTGGTGACAAAACCTGGGACTGATGTGTGGGTCACTTGTCAGAACTTGCAGTGGGAAGCAGTTGGCAGCAGTAGCTTGTCCCATACAAATTCCAAAACCTTGAGCAGAGACTGGTGTCATCCTCCCCTGTCCTCTGATGCTTCTCCCTCTCTTTTCATCACTTGATCTCTCCTATCTTTTTCTCTGTCTCCTTTTTTTGATGGAATGTCAGGGACCACACCCCATCCCTGGACGCCCATCCAACACCAGGCAGCCTTCAATTTGGTGAGTTTTCCCTTTTCCAGGTTTCTCTCACACTGACTCTCAGAGTCCAGGACTCTATCTTAGAAATCCCAATGCTGGACAAGGGACTCCTTCCTTACTTGGTGTACTTACCTGTTATTTTTGAAAGCCACTCAAAAAATTCAGGGGAACTCCCTCATAGGCATAGGTTGGGAGGATATTCTGGCCCTCTGATATGTCTGTCCTACTAAGTAGGACCACTGAGGACATTACTCACTGCTTTTTCCACAAAAATGGGCCAGAACTCTGGTTGTGATGGACAGTCTGCTGGGATGTCTCCTCAAAAGCCTCCAAACCATGGGTCTCACAGAAATAATTAGGCACAAAGGGCTGATTTTGTACTGCAACACAATGGGTCCTGCTATAAATTAGACAATTGTAACTATTGACAAGAACAGAACACTTTCAATTTCCAAATTCAGTGCAATCTCAAAAACTACCTCCAACATTATGGGACATGGTCTAAGGTTCCCTTCTATACAGGCCTTTGTTTAACTACACTCTAGACCCTTCACCTGTCTTTCTTGTGTTTCTTTATTATATTCTCTTCCTAAAGAAAAATCCTTCTCTGCTTTCTCCATCTTCCATTAAAAAACCCTCCTCCTCATATTCTGACTTCAATCCAGTTCTATATTAACCTTTCCCTTTCCGTCGTGTCAAAAGGTATGAAAAGAGTTGAACTCTAAAACACTTCTCTCTAAAGATCCCTTAGCCATGATGAAGGCCTCTTTCACCACTCCTACTAAGTAGCCTGTTCTTGTCTCCTCCCTGGACTGGCCATTCCAGTCAGGACAACAGAGACAGAGAAGGTTGGGGAGAAAAAAAAAGTCCTACTTGAATTACATTGTCAGTGTTCTCAGCCTCCCCATTGACTCACAGCATCCCAAGTTTAAAAACATAAATTCAGTTAAAAATCTAAATCTCAGCATATGGCTGAGGATTGGAGCTGCTTTTCTGTCCTGATCTACTAAACTTCTTGTACCTAACTCTAAACTTCTAAATCTGACTAAGCACTCTACTAAAAATTTTTTCCTGTAAGTTTTGTCTTTTAAGTCTTGCACTTGAGATGGGCTGTTTTCTCACTGCAGACCTGTCAAGATTGGGAGATGGAACAGATCCTATCCAGGTCACTGCAGGTGGTGACCCTGGAGTGGCAAGCCTGCTGTCTTGGCCAAGGTACCACACAGTTATGGTTATGGAACCATAACCTTTAGTGATACCTATACACAGGCTACAGAACCAAGGAAAATATTTTAATTTTCTGTCTAAGCTTTTGTTTATCTCCTACAAGTGACCCATGTATTTAAAAATTGGGAAGACAGTCTTACAGATTATGGCCTTAGCTAAAAAGCAAAAGGACAGTATTCCTGGCTTCTACTATGGATTCTGTAAGGCTTTGGGATTTTGTTAATATTTAAAGACCCATTCTCGGAAATTAACTTTTTTTGGGGGGGGGGTGGCAAAAAGGTTTTTATTTCTGTTCATAGGGCTGGAGTTACACTGTGGGGACACACCAAGGCCAAAATTCAGCTGCATCTTGAAACCCTGCCTGGTGGGGGCGCTGTGACCTCGGACCAGTGACCTATCCTCTCTGGGCTTCATTTCCTCTCTCTCTTTTTTTTTTTTTTTATTCCTATGTGCATACAATGTTTAGGTGTGGTGGTTACACAAGAGACCAAAAGTAGTAGGCTCATGGTCCAAGAATGGTGTCAGGGAACAATACAACATCCTAACTGAAAACCGCCTAATGTCAAAAAGGGCAGAGAACATCGCTCAGGTGGAAGAGCGCCTGCCTAGCAAACTGGAGAAGACCCTGGGTTTTTTTGGCAGTCTCAGTACTGCCAAAAATAAATAACCTTGAATATAAATTAGTAACTCTGAATATAAATGTTCTTTATTCTCTGATTAAAATACAGTTTTCCTGAATTCTTCATGGCCCGTGTATCCTGGGTGCTGCACAGCCACTGCAGATGGCCTTCCCAAGGGTATGTGTCTTTTTGCCTGAATTTACTTAATTCAGTGTCTGAACAGCCCTTGATGGCTATTTCTGGAACCACTCTGACACAAAGATCTCATAGCTCCTAGACATACATTCATGGATGCTGCCTTTAACTAGGGCCTACATATCTAGAGCACATGCCTTGAAGCTGTGACTCCAGACTTGACCAAGTTTCTTTTTTTGGCATTAGGTAATAGGACTAGAACATTTACAAGAGTATCTGTGCAGACTGCTGTTTGTCTTGGTCAATCCAAAGAACACATGCCCTTCTAATGTATGCACTGAATGAAGGGTGCTTTATATTATACTTCCTTTTGTGTTTGACCTTGCCTGCCAGTCTGCATCCACAATTGCCTATTACATACAGGGCAAGAAGATCCACACACAGATTTTGTCCATGTTTTTCTAACTTTGTTTTCAGCCCATCACTATTCTCAGACACCTGGTTTTAGGAGACCACCCTGAGCCAACTAATATTCTTCCTCCTCCAGGATCCTCAAATCCCCCTGCCTGATTTGTTGCCATCATAACTACATTTATGTAAGGATACACTTTTGCTCAGAAGCCAGTGATGCCCTGGAACATTGCCCTTCAGGATTGACTGTGGGCCAGCTGCCTCTGTGACCATGCATTGAACCTGCTGCGATGGGCCTTCACCCAACTAAGTTCCTGCTGTCATCCTCTGCTTCTTGCTCCAATTATGCGTGTCCTCAGCCACTGTCAATATGTTCAACAATAGTACCACTTCCTATTGCACGTTATCGCCTATTCTCTCTCTATCGAAGCCTCATGAAGCTATGGAAACACCCCAGTAAACACTGGGCCCATGTTATCTCACCTGCAGAGACTCAGTCTGTACCACCCAGTCTTTAGGCCTTTGGTGTGTCCTCCCTCAATAAGGTACCTTTCCAGGACTATGAGGTCCCAGAGTTAGTGGATTGTCCAGCCACCCTATTTGCTTGTTACTGTCCATGAGGGCATGATCCAAAGCAGGAATGGCTGTGACATGACCAGGAGATGGAAACTGTAGTCTTTCAGACTTGCTATAGCAGATCAACACCCCCATGTGTGGTCAGGTATGATGTGATTTTCCTGAAGTCTCTTGGTGATGGGCAATGGTATATAGGAATTTGTGTCCTTGACTAAGGACACAAATTTGGTTCAGTCATACCTACCAGCCTCCCCTTGCAGTCACAATCAGTGAGTGTGAGATGGACATTTCCAGCTTTTGATAGAGGGTTACAGAACTTGTGTTTCAGCAAGCAGAGTCGTTGAGTTCTCTAGGGATTCTTCTGATACTCTGCCTAGTGCCTTGCATTGGGAGGATAGATGAATGGTTGTGTTTTTCAACTGGGGTGAAATCAATCATGAAGCAGAATTTTATTACTCATGTAGGAGCACATTTACTCTCTACAGGTATAACCCTAATGTAACCATGTAACACTATTCCTGAGGAATGAATTCTAGACTGCATGCCCCAAAGCCTCACTTCTTCATTTATCCCTTTAAATTTCCTTTTTGTTTTTAGGCCACTTACAATGCCATAAATTCAATTGCAGTATTTTATTTATAATTTAAATGGTCAAAATAAGGATGTTAGGAATGAACATACACTGAGGAAGTTTGAATTTAATATAAGACCAGTGATTTGAGTGCTGATTCCCCCTTAAGAATGGTGATAATTATAAAAACAACAGAGTGCATATGTACCTTCATTTTTTTGAAATCACAATCAGAAGTAGGACTTCAAATTTCCATGTTGGAGTTGAAATGTCACCTTGTGGTACTATTCTATGATGACCGTATTCAGAGTGTATATATTCTTGTGCATGTGTTGCCATTGTAGTGAGTAGTGAGTGTGCCCCTTCAGCTTCCTTTTAAATTCTCTTTCTGTCTGTGCCTTTGTTATATGTGCCTCCATGTTCTGTAGGACATGATATGTATTCATAACACTAGCACCATGTGCTTGTATTCATGCTTTTTGGCACTTGTCTGTGATTTTCCTCTTGCATGTTCATTCCAAGAGCATAAAACTCAATTTATACAGTACATGATGTAAACTGACATATCAGCATCACATATTTTTGTGGGAGTATGTACTCTTCAGTCTAAGTGGGTTCCTTTCTGTTTCTCTCTCTCTCTCTCTCTCTCTCTCTCTCTCTCTCTGTGTGTGTGTGTGTGTGTGTGTGTTTGTCAGTGTTACCTAGTGATTCCCAGTACCTGAATAGTATAGATATTAATGACATCATCATCCTTTGTTACAGTGATCTTGACTTTGCATCAGCCTGTCTAAGATTGTGTTTTGTTTTTCTTGTCTGTAACTGCACAGCTCTTAGGCTTTGGATGGATATTAACAGAATTTCCAGTGGTTGATAACTCAGAACTAACATAGACCGAGTGTGACTTCAAGTGGTTTTCATTCTTGTGACTATCATTTGTGTTTCTGTTATGACAATCAACTGAGTACATGTGCCAGTTTTCCTCAAAGAGATGTACAGATTCATTGCATTGGATAAAATTTAAAAGACTTTCTGTACCTTGTTCTAACCCCACAGTATAATTTATTTGAAAGACAATGGAATTATAGTGACTAGAACACATCTATTCTTTTAAAAATAAAATTTATTAGATACAATTTTACCAGTCAATATATACATGTAATGAGATTAGGGAGTTTAAGCAATTTCAAATGGTGAACAAAGGTAGAGAAATAGTACTACCCACTGTAAAAGAAATATTTTGCATCTAAAGTAAGTAATAGAATGTAGGTGACAGAGTCACTGTCACATAGAATAGAATATAAAGGAGATAGGTAAGTGCAAAGGATAGAATCTTTGGCATCACCAGTAACTTCTACCAGACATTTGAAGACGTATGTATATCATTTCTATAAAATTTTCTAATATGGAACTCTTATATAAGGTTAGAATCATTTTTATTCCACTGTAAGAAAAGAAATAAAATGACCAACATTTATAATAAATATTGATGAAAATCATTACCTAACATCTAGCTAAACCAATACATGGCATCCAAAAAGTGTACTTAAAATTATCAAAGTGTCCTTACTTCTGAATTTGAAAAAGGCCTCAATAGACATAAATTAATGCAATATATCATCTGAACAGCAAGAGAAGGGGAACATATGGTTACATTATTTGATGCCAAAAAATTTAACCCCATTTTAGAATAAAAGTATTTACCACAATAGGAATGGAAAGGAACTACCTCACTGGACAATCACAAACTATAAAAAAACAACTAAACCCCACAGCTAACATTATGCTCAATATATGATACTGAAAGATTTTTCTGCAAGTTAAGAAAGAAATTCTGGATATTACCCTCCACAGACAAGAGGCTTAACATTGGTGAAATGTCTGTGCTACTTAAGAGGATTCTTTAAACAGGATGCAATATTATTCAAAATCTCACTAATCTATTTTAAGAAATTATAAACAAATTATAAAATCCATTTTGAGTTCCACTAACACCATAAAACCAATCAATCATAAATATAACAAACTAGAGACCTCACAGTGTGTAATGTGAAAACACAACATGGCACTGTAATAAAGGAAACAGCTCATCACTAGCATAAATATGAATGTAGACCAGTGGGACAGAGTAGGCCAACTGTAACTACACCCCAATATATGCTTAGGTAATTTACAAATCACAGTGTGTACCCCACTCAATGGAATATGACAGAACTTTGTACATATTAATGAAAGACTGGATATTCACAATTAAAAGAATAAGAATATACCACAATCTTCCACTGACAATAAAAATTAACCTAAAATTGATCAAAGATTTAACCACACATGGTGAAATAATAATTTTCATAAAGGAATGCTGGGGGAAAGCTACATGACATTGGATTTTTCTATATGTCCTTCAAAATGAAATAGAAAATCAAATTCAAGTTACTCTCTGCATCAATGCTAGTCTCAAAGTGGACATAGGGCACTCAAACTCCTTCAAGGACTCTGAGCAGGTACCTGCAGCTTTTAGACTCGTGTAAAATACAGCATCTTCTGGGCCTCAGTAGCCAATGGACAATATCTGCTACTCAACGCTAGCCTCAGGCAGTGCCCTTATTAACAGACAAATGTTCACGCATGCAGATCTAGAATTTCCCTGGCCCAAAGGCAGAAAACTGGGCATCCATAAAACTGACTTATGTTGCATCATTTACAAGGACTTTGGTCCCCCTTTGGGACTTCATATCTAAGTTATTTTGGTGTAAATCAGCTTAAAATTAGCCCACATGGCCCCTACCATCATAACCTCAAACCATGAGGTGATAATTGTGGGGGGAAAATACTATATTTTAAGAGTAGGACATGAAGAACTAAAAGCACAAGGCTTTGCGCTAACTTTAGTGACTGCCTGGTGAATGCTAAAACTGGGCAGATCCTATTGACCCCTATCCTGCCTGGTACAGAGCTTAAAGTATACCACTGGTGGCAGAGGAAGACATGCAACTCTATTCTATCAGACTTCATTTTCAACCAGAATCATCTATGGATGTTTCAGTAGTCTTAGGCTACAAGGACACTTCAAAACTAGGCAGCATTGGCATTAATCTCCTCCATTGTCGTACCTAATTTGACAGATTATGGACTCAGGGTATGTCAATGCAAGATTGCTGGCTGCAGACATGATATAATATCCTAGGCTTATCTGTGTCTGGTAATTCATGCCAGAATCAAGAAAAATCCTGCAGTAGTGATTGTATGTAGTGAATCTGAGCCTAACGTGGCCTTAAGGAGAGGACTAGGGAGAACTAGTACCTTTTCTAGGTCCTCTAACTTTCTTTCTGAGATGTACATCATCTCTGAATTTGAGGCAAACATGCAATTAGGGTGCTCTCCAGTAGCCAGGTGTAGTAGTTCATTTCTGCTATTTCTTGCTGCTCCAGAAGAGAGACAGGAAGGATCAGAGTTGAAGGCCAGCAAAAAAATCTCTGAGACCCTATTTCAACAAATAACACCTGGGCTATGCAGGAAAACTAAAGAGGTAAATCATGTACAGGTCTTCCAGGACACAAACATCAACCCCTATATGCTTACTACATATCCAAGCTCTAGCAGGCACCTCTCACAGAGGGCAAACTCATACTTTTTTGCCAAGTCCTTCTAGAGAGAAAAGTGACTATTGCTATCAGGCTCCAAATGTATCTTTTAATAGTTTATGCTCATGGAATTATTTTTAAATGGGTTCCACTACACAGTTTATTTAACTGGATACATTTACTCCCTCTGTTTTCTACTTTATAATAATGTTTATAGTTTTAGACTTAAACAAGTACTTTTGATTTAGCTGTCACTCCTCTGTTCCGTTCTGTACTAATTTTATCACTGCCCCCAAAAAACCCAATTCCTTCAAGCTTTAAAAAAAAAAAGTTCAAACATAAAAAAATTATAAGAGGTACTTAAACTGCTTTTGCTGAAAAGCACTGACTCCTGACTTGGGTCCACAAATTAACTAAGAATAGGAAAAAACATGGCATCTCTCCACTTTGTATCTGTCTTTGCTCTGAGCAATTCTCTCTGCAATCACCTTGGAAATAATGAAGGACAAAAAATAAAATCTTCATGACAACAGACTCACACTACCCCAATAGTAGATCCTTCTCAGGATGGACCCCCCCCCCCCAGATACAACCCCAAAACCTCTGCCAATACAAGAACTGAAATAATGGTCAGCTGGAACACACCTGATGATCTGTGGCTGGAACTATTTAACCATGCAAACCTTTGTCCCCGCACCCAGTTTTTTGTAGGTTTACTACAGCCCGTGTCTACCCCAAAGATTCCTTGGTTTTACTTCTCAAGCTGATAACCATTGGCCCATGTGTATGTATCTGTATGTCTCACTTTTGTCTCCCAAAGGCTACATTCCTTTACACAGATCAACGCTCAAAACCATGTTGACAGTGTGCTCATACTTCGACAGAAAAATGCTGTTTTATGTCAACCAGTCTGAGGTCATTCGTGATGCCACTGATACCTCAGAAACAGGTGGCCAGTCTCTGGCAACAAGCAGCAGTTGACTGGAAACAGTGACTTGCCTGGGCTAACTGGATGCTGTGAAGACCCTCTGCTGGGACCCCCTTAATTTTTTCTACATTCTGCTATTGGACCTAGTTTCTTGTATTTGTCCATTGGAAGGTATATATAAAGAAACACTGCAGGGGTGGGCAGTGGTGGCTCATGCCTATAGTCCTAACTACCCAGGAGGATCACAAAACCCTTCACAAAAAAAGAAAATGGGCCAGTGGAGTAGCTCAAGGTGTACGCCTTGAGATCAAGCCCCAGTAATGAAAAAAAAAATTTTTTTTCAGTCAGTTTTTATAGATGTTACTTGAGAACAGAAAAATACTAAGATAGACATTATTATAGATACAGAGAATTAAGTTTTAGTTTTACATCAGCACACTAAATTGTAACCTTAGATAAGTTTTTAGGCAGTTTTTAAATTATAGTCAACTTAAACACACACATAAAGTTGATAGTCCCCCCCCCCCAGTGGTATACTGGGGTTTTACATTTAGATTTTTTAAGTTTTATCTCCCTGGTAGGTCATCTTCCCCTTTACCCTCCCCCCACCCCCCCACCCCCGACTACATTATCAGAACATGGACTTGCTTATTTCTTTCTTTGGTCTTCCTCGCTGTTACAGTAGCAAACTTTTATTGAAGGGAAAAGAAGGTATAGGTGCCACGAAAGAGAAGGCAGTGAGCTCCGGCAGATGTCACAGAATCCCAGATCTCTTTTTAAAGGGCAGTTTATAAGTTTTAAGGGCAAGGGATAGGAATAATCTGGCCAGTCTTTGCAGGAGGGATTTTGGATAACTGACAGGTACTATTCACAAGGTCTTGTTACATGACATGGCATTCTGCCTATGTGCTTATGCTAATAATTGTATGTGTGAGATGAAACCAATAGTCAAAGGTCTTAAGTGGATGGCTTTACCTGAGAGGTCAAATTGAAGACCGATTTCCCTTTACTAGGCATGCACCGTTTTCCAGTCTGAACTGGCCAAGAGCCTCCCTTGTCTTTTGGGGAACCTACTGCTGCAACGGAATTTACAATTGAAAAAGAATTTGCAGTTGCAGTGACCATTAGAGGAGATGTCCCAGGATGATACTGGGCAGGGACAAGGAGGAATTCAGCATGGAGCGAGCTTTTGCTGAGGTGTCCCGTGATGGCTTTTTTCTTTCCCTGTTACTAGCCTGCCCCAAGTTTCCCCTGTTAGACAGTGTCTCAAAAAATCTTTTCGGGGGACTGTTGAGGGAGGGGACGTATCTATCCTCTGCATCTGTTTTTGAAGCTGCCAAGGCGCTGCAGACCCTGATAGAACTTACCTATCAGGGAAATTGCACGTCTGTCTCTTTCTCTCAGGACTCATTTGGTCACCAGATGGTTCCTGACATCTGAATCTTTGCCCAGCATGCTCATGTCTGCTCATGGGGATCTCAGCCATTTGCAGAGATGAACAGATGCAACAGAACCCTGTTGCATCAAGACTTGAGCCTTAAAGGCCTTGATTCTAGAAAAGATAGATCTGGTTAGCAAGTTCAGCAGGCAAGGCCCCGACGAATAGAAGCATCAGAAGGGACCTTACCAGAGGCAACAGCTAGGATGCCCAATTCAGAATCTTAAACCATGATCCCCAGGATTTGGATAATAGTTGTCAACTTGTGGAAGCCCTGTCAGCTAACTTTTTTGCTGTCTTTCTGCTTAAACTCAGGTGATTTTACACTAAAACAACATTCTTTCTTCAGGAAGATCTACCTTTCACAACTGTGAGAGGATTTAATCTTCTCCTGTTTTGAAGAATGACAGCTGCCAGAGAGTCATTTTGACTCTGAAGCGTGACCAGTGTTTTTGCTTTTTTCTTCCAGGCTGTCGGAAAGGTCTTTGGGTAATTATCGATAATATAAGAGGGTACCTACTTCTGCAGTTATCCCCATCCCATATAGGAGAGGGATGAACTGAATGGCCCTTTTTTGTCTGGGGGACTTAAGGACTGATTATTTGGGCGCATTGTCTCCATTAGTGGACAGGTGTATCTGGCTACAGGGATGCCTGTCCAGTTAGAGGGTAAACATCGATAGGACTTAGTCCCACCCAGGAAGAAGACTCCTAACGACTATCAGAAGTTGAGCTCTGTGGAAAACATAAGAGCAAATTTATATTTATTATTCTCATTTTCCCATGTGACAAGGTTTCAGCCAAAGTAGCCCCAGTAGTTTTACTTTCCCAGTGGTGGGGGTGGGGTGGGGCGGGGCAGGAGATACATCTTTTGGTGTCCAGAGGAAGCCACTCGGGGATTGTTGCATTTGGGAAGTGACAAGTAGTCAATGATGAGTGACTCTTCACAGTTCTCCCAAGAAGAAATTACCTGTGCATCTAATGCACAGAGCATGATATTTTGGCAGTCATAGTTTGCTGTTGGACTTTTTTGTGTGTATTTTGTTTAACTTATTTGTTTGTTTGGGGGACTAGTGTTTTAACTCAGGACTTTGGGCTTGGCAGGGCAGGTGCTGTTCCAGTTGAGCCATGTCTCCAGCCCCACTCGAGGCCTTTTTTGAGGTTTTTGAGATTTGGAAATTATAGAGATCATTTAGAATTACAGATTGGATAGGCTGGTCTCCTTGACATCTTGGGTAAAGGGACATATTGCTGAGGTCCCACAGTCTTTCTGGAACTGGGAGGACCGTGCACTCGCTAGAGAAAGGCACAGCCAGCAACTCTTGGCTAATTCAGGGTTTGTTTTATTTAGAAGTTGGTGTGTGATATTTAGGGTAGTTAGTTGATAGGTAGAATTAAAAGATACCGCTAAGGGATGACTTAACACCAGGTATTAGTCCCAGGAGAAAAACAGGCTGAACAGTTGAAGGAGGAGTCTTAAGAGTTTTGGGGTAAACAGGACAGTTGAATTTTGGAAGTGGGTTGGGAGAGGCCTAGGCACAGCCGGGTAAACCATATCAGAAGTATGCCTAAATGGAGAAGTCCTCGGTGTGGGACCCATTGTGTGTGGAAGAGGAGTGAACGGAATAGGCATATAAATCTCTTATGGATTTCCTGTGGTGAAGCTTCTTGGTCCCTCCAGAAGAGATGTTTTAGGCCTTCTATTGGCTTGCAGGAGTAAATGTCCTCAGGCTGTACTTGGTCAGCAGAAGGTTCCCCTGTCACTTGCTTTGCCTTGGAAAGATGAATCCTTCTATCCATTCCTTGTAGTTTGATGGCCATGGGAAAGGCCAGTATCACTGGGTAGGGACCCTTCTAATTGGGCTGGAGTTGATCAGCTGGGGTTCCTTCTTTCCAGGACTTGATCAACACCTGTTTTCCTTGTTAATTCTGAGGTCCTCCTCTTTTTTTTTTTTTGGGCGGGGAGGAGAGGGGGCAGTAGAACCTTGTTTCTCAGTTCCTATGATTGCTTGATATGTTTCTAGGTCTTTTTTATATCTTAGAAGATTTTTCCATCAGGATCTATCACCAAGTCATTGGCGAGACATGGCCTCCCTCAGAGCATTTCAAAGGGACTTAGATGGATCTTGAAGGCCTTCCCTATCATGGAAACCACAACTTTGACCTGCCTCTTTTCCTTACTCTGTCCCTTACAGACCAGAAAAGCAGTATACATCATCTCAGCTTGGTTTTGTTATTCTGTGGTCCCAAGAACAATTTCTGAAGTATGCACCCGATATCTGGGACAGATTGAGTACTGGCCCAGGAGGGCAGCACCCTCTCTAGAGGTGGGATCATTGCTGGTGTACGTCCTAAAAGCTTCCTTCCTCTCACACTGTCATAATATGGCATAGGATAGGGCTTTCTTTCTCTTTCTGAAAAATTCTCCCTACACTGTCATAGTTTACAGGCTTAACAATCCTTGATCTCATTCCAAGAAAGATTGCCTCTAGCATGTTAGCTGTCTTTTGCATGCTCCCTGCACCACATCCCGCCCGGCATGTGTTGTCCCAACTAGTAGCAGAGGTACTAGCAGTCCCGGGTTGGTGGTCCCGAGGATTTCTGGAAAATGTCTCATCTGCTTTTCTACTGATGGCAGTGAGAATTCTCTCCTTTTCTATGGGAGTGCAGCAGTTAGCCAGAGGAGCTGAGTGCCTCTCCAAGACAGAACAAAAGCCAATGTCAAGAGTTTGGGAACCAGCTACAAATTTATGTAGGCGGCTCAGAATACCTCCCCCATTTTTTTTTTCTTTTTTTTAAGTGGTGCTGGGGTTTGAACTCAGGGTCTCACAGTTGCCAGGGCAGGCACTCTACCCCTTGAGCCACTCCACCAGCCATTTTATATGTTGAGTATTCTCCAGTTGGATCTCAAATACTGTTTGTGGGGGCCGGCTTTGTACACCGATCCTCCTGAGCTTTGCCTCCGGAGTAGGTAGGATTATAGGCATGAGCCACTGGCTTCTGGCAGTATTTTTGTTTTATCAGAATAAATTAATTGTGCATAGATGTTTCATTGTTTATTTTTCATACATACTCTTGTAACCTGCCTCCTGCTTTTTAAAAACAGTATGCAGTGAGTTTCCTGTGCTGTTTTCATATATACAATGTATGTCAGTCATGTTGGCCACCAAGTAACATCTTCCTGCTCCTCTGTCTTGCTGGTTAGTCCTGTCAGAGACGCCCCCTTCTACAAGCTCATGTTCCTGTAACATCGTCATCATCACCAGTCTTAGGTCTAAATTACACATACGAGAGAAAACTTGCAATATTTGCTGTTTTAATTGGGCTCAGCATGGCGATTGCTGTTTCTGTCCTTTTTTTTTTTTCTTGATGAGAATGATTTTGATTGGGGTGAGATGGAGTCTCACTGTCACTTTGATTTACATTTCCTTATGGCTAAGGATGTTGAACATTTCTTCATACATTCACTGGTCATTTGTATATCTTCTTTTGAGAGCGGTCTGTCCGTTTCATTTGCTCATTTATTAATTGTGTGATTCTTTTGGTGTTTAAGTTTTTTGAGCTCTTCACATGTTGTAGACATTGATGAATTGTCTGTTGAATAACTTGCAAAGATTTTCTCCCATTCTGTGGGTTGTCTCTTCATTCTGGTAATTCTTTCCTTTGTGTGGAAGCGTCTAAACTTTTGTACTATCTCTTTTTATCAAGTCATGCTTTTATTGTCTTATTTTTCAGGGCTATTAGAGTCACAGTCAGAAAGTTATTCATTGCCTATACCTAGATCTTCAAGTATTTTCCCTTTATTTTGCTAGTGATTTCAAAGTTTCAGGCCTTAATATTAAGATCATTTGATCTACTTTGAATTGATTTTTGTACAGGGTGAGTGATAGGTGTTAAGTTTCAGTCTTCTATATGTGGATGTTCAGTTGTCCCAACACCATTTATTGAAGAAGCTGTTTTTCTTTATTTTTGTTTTTGTTTTGGTTTTATCCTGAGATGTGTTTTTCACTCCTTTGTCAGAAGTCAGATGGCTGGTACTTGTGTCAGTTTATTTCTGGGTCTCTGATTTTTTTGGTCTGTGTGTCACTTTTTTTACTCAGAACTAGGGTGGTTTTTATTACTTTGGCTCTGTAGAACATTTGAAGTTGGGTAGTGTGATACCTTCAGCATTACTGTTTTTGCTCAGGATTTCTTTGGCTATTTGGGAACCTTTTATAAGTCTCTATATGAATTCCAGGATTGATTCTCCTATTTCTGTAAGGAATGACATTGGGGTTTTACTGGAATGTCCTTGACTCTGCAGATTGCGCTCAGTAGTACATCCATTTAGACAACAGTAATTCTGACAGTCCATGACTATAGGAGGTCTTTTGCATGGTGGCATCATCCACCCTGATGGGCCAAGTGGGAGGGAGGCAGGGAAAAGGGAACCGCTTGGCCTTAAGACTATTTGCTTGCTTCCGAGGGAGGAGTTTGTGGAAAATTTAACCTAGGCAACTGCTGCTTACAGGTAAATGATGAAGGAAAGGTCATAGAAGAAATCACAGACAGAAGGAGAAAAATCACCCAGGTCCCAGTCCAGACTTGGAAAGGTTTGAACCCCAGAGAATTATTTGGAGGATGGTTTTCAACTTTGGGGGGGATTCAAAACCCTCATAAGTGTTATGCTTTTGATCTTAGGGGCTTGCCTGGTTTTGCCCTGCCTGGCCCCCCGATTGTAAGGTCCGTCTCCAGCCTCATCGAGGTCACAGTTCAGAGAAAAACGGCGTCCCATGTAATTATGCTATGGAAATACAATCCCCTAAATCAAGATGATGCTCTTTGACCCTAGGTGGGTCCAAGCATCAAAGCGGGGGAATGATGTAGCAGGGAGAAGGACCAGCAGAGAAACAGACAGGCCTGTGTTCTGATAAAGTAGCAGGGGGGAAGGGATGGCACAGCAGAGAGATAAAACCAGCAGAATCCAAACGTGAAGAAGGTCATGTAACACTAGGGGTAGAAGGGCACTAGCACTTGCATAGAAACCTTGTTTTCCAATTTTATTGCCTCTATACCTTGCTTGCAAGGGTACGTAAGGTGAGAGCCCTTTGTTCTCAGGGCTCAGCCTTTGGGCACTAGTCCACTGAGTCTGTGCCGGCACAATAAAGCATGGCTTCCTTGCCTCAGAGTCCCGTGTCTCTGTTCGAGTTTCCCATAACACTCCCAAAACAAGGGCTGAGATAATGATCCAGCCCAAACACGCCTGTGACCAAACTGCTTAAGAACTATGCATACCTCTCTCTCCCCCAATCTCCAGTTTGACTATTTAAACCTATAGCTCTGTGGCAGCACCATGGCAGAGGTGGTAGAAGCTTTCTCCACCAGCCCCCATGATGAAGAGTCTGGATAAAGAAGAGACTAAATACAGAAGAGTCAAAGAGAGGACAGCACAGGAGATACAAAAGGAGGGATAGGATATCTGAAAAACAACAGTGAGTCAAAAAGGTGACAGAGAAAACAGCTTGCAGCACCTGTCCCTGCTCCCCCTGGGTGAAGGGGAAGCCAAAACCTCCAACTCAAGGTAAGCCAAGCAGCTGCTGCAACAGACTGGCCAAACTAGCTCCGGGAGAATATTTATGCCAACCTCAAATCCTAACCCCAATGTGCAGGGATATCGTGAGATACTCATTTTCCCCCTGTGCCACAGGCCAGTTGCAAAACAGGACAACCCCTTTGCTGAGTCTGCCATGTTGAGACACCTGGCTACTGAAAGGCCTTGACTTGCAGCAAGTTGAGAAACTTAAAGGAGGCTGAAATAGGGAACTAGAAAAGCCCTGCCTAGCTGCCTGAGGAAAATCTCCAAAGCAAAGCACCAAGCTTTTGCTCCAGAGAACGCAGATTATCTGAAGCTCCTTGAAGACTGGCCTCCTTGAAGAATGCCAATTCAGGAAGATTTAAAAAATCACAGATCAGAGATTGCTGGATTTCCCACCTACAATGCGCTTGTGGAATCCTGCCACCAGAGACAGAACATAACAGGCAGAAAAACTGCAAAACCTCCCAAAGGTCAGAAGCCCCATCCAATCCTGCCACAAAAGCCCCACTGAATAATAAGGTCAATTTAAAAACCAAACACACAGCCCCCACTAACCGAGAACTCCAATTAGAGTAGCTGCTTGATTGCAAGCCAGAAGCAACAAGCTCCTGACTGAGCAAATCTGAGATTTAAAACATTGTAGCCTGGCGTCATTACAGGTCTGTAAACCAGTGTCTGCTTGGCAGTCTGCCAACAGAGGCAGACAAAAAGAGAAGGATGTACTGACTTAGACTATCTGAAAATCAGCAAAAGGCACAGAAGGTGGTGGCCCTGCCCTCTCAAGCTATCTGTCCCCCAAACTCACAGAAGGAGTGGCCTTGCCACTCCACATTTCCACAGGAAGTCTCACCACCACCAGTTCCCCATCTTCAGAGGCCATGGAGACCCAAAAAACTCACAGGGCTCTTCAAGAGAATTCGCCTGGAATGGATAAATCACACTGGCTCAGCGGCACTTCCTTGATGCCCGTGCTACACCCAAAGCTACAGGTACAACTCAGCCTTTCTGAAGCTGTTTGCAAAACAACCGGGGCAAGGACAAACAGGTATCTCTCCAACAAGAAACAGAAGTGGTTTTGTTTGCTTGTTTGTCTGCGTGTTTGATTCTTGTTTTGTTTTTTGTTTTGTTTTAAATTTTGTCTTTGTTTCTTTGTTTGTTTCCCTTCATCCAATCGGTACTTGTTTGGCTGTTTTTCTCTTCTCTTTTTTTAACCTTGATTTCTAATTGTTGAAATCTTTTTTTTTTTCCCTCTAGCTCTCTTTCTTTCATTTACTTTCCCTTCACGCTATCTCCCAAGCCATTCTCTATTTCCCAGTTATAAATATATAGAGCTCTCTCATACCATTATCTCTTACATCAACCTCCCCCTTCTCATCATCCCACTTCCCTACCTTCCCCACACCCAACCCCCACAAAGACTCAATTTCCAGTCCTCACACCTTTCAACCTGGTTAAAATGATCTTTCCCAGATCATTGCTCTGGGAAACAGAATTTTGCCCCCATGCAACCTTACTGGGGAGACAGATAAGGGTTCCAATTGTTCCTTACTTGTTTTATTGCTGAACTGTTAATCTTGCTACTGTGGTAGGTTCTCTACTCACCCAAGGAAGAAAAGGAGACTTAAGATCGACAGATGTGTAAAACACAGCACAGTAATTTAAACATGAAAACCCACGGAAATGTCTCAATTCCAACATCTGAATCCAAAGATAATGAACTGGACAAAATGTCAGAGAGAGAATTCAGAAGACTACTAATAAAAATTATCAGTGAGCAGAAAGAGGATTCAAATAAAGAGATAAATGAAGTTAGAAAATTGATCCAAGACTTAGACAAGAAAGTCAGCAACACGGAAAAGGAATTCAGCAACAAAATGGAAATCATGGAAAATAACCAAGTAGAAATGCTAAAAATGAAAACCTCAGACAAGATCAAACAGAAGAAAGAATATTATAGGTGGAGAACTAGATCGAGGAATTACTTCATGCAAACAATCATAAAGATTAAAAAAAAAAATGACACACAAGAACTCTGGGACACAAACAAAAGACCAAACCTGAGAATTCATGGGATGGAAGAAGGAGATGAAATACAAACTAAAGGCACAGGAAACTTACTTAATGAAATCTTTAGCAGAAAATTTCCCAAAATCTATAAACGATACAGACACTGGAGGCATTTGAAAATCCAAATAGACGTGATCAGAAAAAGAACAACCCCATGATACATCATAATTAAAATGTCGATCCTAGAGAACAAAGAAAGGATATTGAAATCTTCATGAGAAAAATGACAGCTTACATACGTAAGAATCACCTGAGACCTCTCAGCACAAGAACTGAAAGTCAGGAAAGCAAGCAGCAATACAATTCAGGCTCTGAGAGAGAGTACCTGACAACCAAGAATACTTTATCCAACAAAGCTGTCCTTAAGCCTCGATGGAGAAATAAGGCTCTTCCAAGACAAGAATAACTTAGAGCAGTTCAATGTCCATCAATCCTGCATTATGAAGGACACTCAAAGGAATGATTCACATGGAAGAGAACAAGAAACAATCACAGATAAGAGGAGAGGCTAGGAAAGAATAAAACTCAAAATGGCTACTGACAAACCTGCAACAGTTAGGAAAGTAGCAAGCATGATCAACTCAACAAACAAGTAAAACCCAAACCTGAACAAAGCCAAAAGTAAAGAACAGTCAACATGACTGCAATAAAAACACAGGAATCAGTAAACAACTCTCAATCACAACCCTAAATGTAAACGGACTTAACTTTCCAATCTAAAAGACATGGATTGTCTGTTTGGATCAAAAAAGCAAGATCCAACAATTTGTTGTCTACAAGAAACACACCTCACAACCAAAGACATAAACAAAGTAAAAGGTCAGCGCAAGATTTCCCAGGCACGTGGAAACAGAAAGCAAGCAGGAGGAGGTATTCGCCTATCAGACAAAGCAGATTTTATGCATAAATCAGTCAGAAGAGATAAAGAAGATCACCACATACTAATAAAGGGAACAATCCAGCAAGAAGTTATGACAATTTTAACTACATATGCACAGAACATCAGTGCCCCCAAGTTCATAAAACAAACACCTGTGAGCTTAAAGCAACAGACAGGACCAGATACAATCACAGTCAGAGATCTCTCTTCCATGGACAGAACATCCAGACCAAAAGAAAAGGAAAAAAAAAAAAATCAACAAACATATCCTAGAACTAAACAATACCATAGATGAAAGTGGAACTTAAAAGACATTTGTGAATTTCATTGTACACATTTGTCTCAACAGGCCATGGAACTTCCTCCAAAATAGATCACATCCTAAGTCATAAAACAAACCTCAACAAATACAAAAATAAATTTTAAACAATTCCCTGTATCCTAACAGACCATAACAGAATAAAATTAGAACCCAATAGCAAGGAAAACCACAGAAACCATTCAAATACATGGTGACTGAACAATACACTTTTGAAGGACAATGAGTCAAGAAAGAAATTCCAAGTTTCACATAAAAATGAAGACATAACTTACCAGAATCTGTGGGACACAGCCAAAGTAGCCTTCAAAGGGAAGTTTATAGCCATGAGCACCCACATCAGAAAATTAAGAGAGACCTCAGATAAATAATCTGATGATACATACACCTCTCAGATTCTTAGAAAAACAAGAGCAAGCCAATGCCAAAAGTAACAGAGAGAGACTGGTGGGTGTATTGTGTATTCATATATTAAAATGGAAGAAATGAAAACTTGTTAAAATTGTTCTAAGAAGGGGATTAGAGGGGCGAGGGAGAATGATGGCCTGGGTAAATCTAACTAAAATATATTGTAAGCACATATGTAAACATCACATCACAATGTATCCAGCTGAACAAATACAGTATATGCTAATAAAAAAATCAAAACCAGGTGCCAGTGGCCCAGGCCTGTATTGCTAGCTACTTGGGAGGACAAAAGTTCGAGGCCAGCCTGGGAAAACAGTTCCAGAGACCTCCATCTCCAAAATTACCAGAGCAAAATGGACCGGAGGTGTGGCTCACACATTAGAGTGTCTGCTTTGCAACCTCAAAGCCCTGAGTTCAAACCCCAGTTCCACCAAAAAACAGGAGTGAAGGAAATAGGGTAAATTGAAAGAAATAAAAGGGTACAAACAGGAGAAAAGGTCAAATTATAGCTATTTGCAGGTGACAAGATCCCATAACTAAAAGGTACTAAAGACTCCATCAGAAGACCCT